>NC_092731.1:34124595-34462095 GCF_047496885.1 Scyliorhinus torazame
CATTTCTGCTCTTAAAGCTCTTCTCGCAGTCAGAACATTTAAACGGTCTCTGATCCGTGTGAATGCGCTGGTGCTTCAGCAAGTTGGATAAAGTAGTGAATCCCTGTCCGCATTCAGTGCAAGTGAACGGTCTCTCCCCGGTGTGAACTCTCTGGTGTGTCTGGAGGTTTGACAACAGAGTGAATCCCTTCCCACACAGGGAGCAGGTGAACGGTCTCTCCCCAGTGTGGCTGCGTCGATGGGTTTCCAGCTTGGAGGGGTAGTTAAATCCCTTCCCACAGTCCCCACATTTCCATGGTTTCTCCATGGTGCAAATATCCTTGTGTCTCTCCAAGTTGGATTATCAGTTCAGGCCTCATCGACAAACAGGACAACTTTCACCACATCGTCAATGACACAAAGTCTGGTTGTGTAACTGTTTCAAAAGCTTCTTCCAGTCAGCGCGCTGGAACAATCTCACTGGAGCGTGCCTCGGGGGTTTCCAGTCAAACTAATGTTTGAAAGCCTTTCCCATCGACAGGACAGACAAACACTTTTTCCTTCTACATTTAAATGCCAACGGTCCTGATTATTCAAGTGACTCTGTCAGATCTTGAGGCACTGTCAAGTTTCCTGTCTCCAATTGATCCCCTTCTGATACTCTGTAAAATGAATTTAGGACAGGAAAAAGGGGTTGAGCAGGAACAAAAATACAAAAGCAGGGTGTGCAACTGAACTTAATGAAATGGGAATCTGTGGAGCTGGTGCTAGGAAAACTTTGCTTGTTGCGCCCAGCTGAAGGGACGTATGGTTTGATACGATCTGCCAGTCACTGGACGTACGGTCTACATACCTGGCATCGTATGGGCACAAGAATTCACATACCACATTGTGTGGTAGGCAGAATGTTCTTTTGACTAGAAAGCAGCAGCCTGTTAGTGGATAATATCACTCGCGTAGCTGCGGAATAGTAGCAGTCTGAAACAACTAGCTTCACACATTGTTCAAATCTTTTAGGCACCTCACACTTCTCAGGTAATATGAGCTAGACTGGGAACTTTCCAGGAGCTAAAATGGCGGCCTTTGGCGCATTCATGAGTTTACGCGATCTACAGTGAGCAATGGTCTGATCTGGGTAACCATTACCCGGCAAGATATCTTTGATGCAACCCTTTTTCAGCATCAAGCTTGCACAGTGAGCAAATGGCTCAACCCCTATGTAGGAGGATGCTGATAAGGCCAACTTTATAGTGTGTGGAACGGTGAGAATGGGTGGCACAGTGGCAGAGTGGTTAGCACTGCTACCTCACAGCATCAGGGATCCTGGTTCAATTCCAGCCTTGGGTCACTGTCTGTGTGGAGTCTGCACGTTCTCCCCGTGTCTGCGTGGGTTTCCTCCGGGTGCTCCGGTTTCCTCCCACAGCCCAAAGATGTGCAGGTTAGGTGGATTGGACATGATAAATTGCCCCTTAGTAACCAAAGATGTGGAGATTAGGTGGCGTTACGGGGATAGGATGGAGGAGTGGGCCTGGGTAGGATGCTCTTTTGGAGGGTCGGTGCAGACTCAATGGGCAAAAAGGCCACCTTCTGCACTGAAATCCCAACCCGTATATTGACCAGTGAAGGGGGGCTTGCGGTGGACATTAGTAGAGAGCCCACTGGCAGATTTTCAACTAGGTGACGAAAGAGAGCTAATTTGACCGTTCCGTTTCAAAGGTGAATTTGAGTACAAGACGGAGCCCATTGAGGTGTGTAAGGAAATTTGTACATGCAGCTGTGGATTCAAGTATTGAAAATATATTATCTACAAATCAAAAATATGCAGTGGGGTTGAGGTTTGTTGTCATTCCATTGAAAATATGTTTCCTGGGTGGAGACCATGGAGCGAGTGGTCGCACACAGGGTGGCTCCTGCCCAGAGGCATTGCTTTTGGTCCATTTTACCTGAATTTTGGGGAATTTTGGTAAAAAGGTTGTGTGGTGAGTGGAGGGGATCAGCTCTCCCCGGATGGGCATGTGTACGGGGTATCAAACTCGACAGGTGACAGTGAGAGCCATCGTCAAAGAGACTCGTGGCACAGCATCAACTGAAAAAATGGCAGAGGGGGAAGGCTCGTCGTCGACTGGGAAACTGCCAATGGAGCAAAGATGGAGGACCAGGAGAACAGGTCCAGGCGGCAGTATCTTCGGATTGTGGTCCTACCGAAATGAGTGGAGGGAACAAGTGGAACGGGCTACGTCGCAAAGATGCTGGTGGGTTGGTGAAGAAGGTGCTGGGCAAGGCTCCGGAGGTGGATCAGGCCCATAGGTCCCTGAGGCAGAAGCAAAGTGCCCGAAGGAAGACGCTACGGGCGGTGCTTGTGAATATGCACAAGTTCCAAGACAAGGGAAAGATCCTGAGGTAGGCCATAGCACAGCGGGATTGCGATTGGGAAGGAAACCGAATCCGGGTTTGTCAGGACATTGGTACCGAGTTGGTCAAGCGACGGGCGGCATTGAACAAGGCTTAGGCAGTGTCGTATCAGCGCCAGATTCGGTTTGGTGTGTTGTACTGGCCAAACTTTGGGTCACTTTCGAGGGCCAGGAATATCACTTTGGAACACCAGCAAACTTTAATAAAGAACATAAGCTGGGGGAGAGCTGAAAGACAAACGCAGGTGGAAGTTCTGTCTCTGTTAAATTTTGTCCCATGTTTTTGTTTGCCGATTGGGAAAGGTTGATATGGGGGTGGTTGATATGGGGGTGGTTGCAACCACCCCCCACCCCTTTTTTTTGTATTGAAGTAAAATTGATGCTTTTTCGGAGGGGAGGTCCCTTCAGTGCTGGGGGTATGATGTTCAATTGCATTGCACTCTGGTTTGTTATGCTCTTTCTGTTTTTGTTATTTCCCTTATGCATGAGGGGTTGTTGTGGGTTGGGGTGGTGGGGCGGGTCGAGAATGTTCTGTTTGGGGATATTTTGGGGTGATGTTTCTTGCATTGGGTTAGGTACAGGGTATTGGGGGAGGGACTGGGAAGAGCTGTAGAGAAACAAAAGAGGGGGTTAAGGAGAGGGGGATGGGTAGAGGTGGGGGTGAAGGTGATCTTTGGGTTAAGGCCTTTAGCTGGGAGTCGCCACGCGAGCAAGAAATGCTCCTGAACGGAAGTGAAGTGGGGGAGGGGCTGCGGTGGTTAGCCTGGGTGGGGTGAGTGGGTGGTGAGGGAACATGGCCGATATCCGATATATAGGATATGTTTGGGCATGGACGGGGCGAGGGACCATCTTGGGTGAGCCCAATTCAGAGAGGGAAAGGGGGTGGGTGGGTTGCAGAGCCCAAGGATGATGATGACAGACTCTGGGGAGTGGGGGAGGGCAGAGGCTTTCACTGAGAGTCATGACATGGATTGTCCACCAGCTAAATGGGCTGGTGAAGCGGTCCAGGTGTTCGCGCACTTGATCATCGTCAATCCACCTAACCTGCACATCTTTCGACTGTGGGAGGAAACCGGAGCATCCAGAGGTAACCCACGCAGACACGGGGAGAACATGCAAACTCCACACAGACAGTCACCCGAGGCCAGAATCAAACCTGGGTCCCTGGTGATGTGATGCAGCAGTGCTAACCACTGTGCCACCACACCGTCCTGTTGGATGTTAAGATTGTGTTACTATGTTGAACATGTTTGGACTAAAATACCTTTTAAAACAAAAGAAAATGCATTTCCTGTGGAAACCAATAAAGCTGGTTTGCAAGAGCAGGTCCTAAAGGGGATCTCATAGCAACATCATTTACTTGGGATACATGGTTTTGTTAAAACTCAACTCAACTGCACTAGTTACGGAGTGCATGAGTTCAATGAATACAGATTCAGACATTGGGAGTGTGTCCAAATCATCATGATACAGAGAAATTGTCAGTGGTTAGCACAGCTGCCTCCATAGGGCCAGGGACTCAGGTTGAATTCTGGCCTTTGGTGACTGTCTGTGTGAAGTTTGCACCGTCTCTCCAGGTGCTCCGGCTTCCTCCCACAGTCCAAAGATGTGCAGGTTAGGTAGATTGGCCATGCTAAATTGCCCCTTAGTGTTCAGGGATATGCAGGTTAGGTGGGTTTACGGGGATAGGGCGGGGTCGGGCCAAGGTAGGGTGCACTTTCAGAGGGTCAGTGCCGACCGAATGGCCTCCTTCTGCACTGTAAGGATTCTACGGCTTCCTTGAGCAGTACATTGGTGCGAGCAATGTTGAACAAGCACTTGGACACAGTATTGTTATCGATATGCAAGGCCATGAAAATATGCAAGGCCCTACATCCCATGACTGGCAGATTATATCAAACAGCATTTCACTTAAGCTGTTCACACCAGGCTGTACCCAAAGCACCGAGTTTGCAAAACTCAAAACATTGTGTCCAACATTAGGTATGATTCTGTGCTTGGACAACGCACATTAAAAAATCCTCATTGTGCTAAGAATTACACTGCCAACAAATTTGTGATCATCAGTCGGGCTCGCAGTGTGGCACACCTATGCGTGCTAGAATCTACAGATATTCACATGCAGAATCTTGTACTTCATGGACAGAAGGAGTATGTCCAAGCATTGCACCACTTTCAATTAAACAAAAACTTGGGAGATAGGCATTCCCTGGGTCATTTGCCACGGCAACGCCTTGTTTGAATTTGAACAACAACCTCCACAGTTAACAGTCTTGTGCTGCATTACCCAGAGCAACGCCTCTACCAAGAGTTAACTTGCCAGCCGACCTTCACTGTCTTCTCACACAGAATAAATTGTTTCTTTGCAAGCTGTCCTGGGGAGTGCCAGATGAAGATGCCTTACTCTCATTTTTTTTAATGTGTGTGCATTAAGTGGATTAAAAGGCTCTTTTACCTTTTTAGATGACAGGGGCAGTGTCAGTTTAGCAACCTAATCTCTCCCAGGGCCTATCTCCCTGAACCATTTCACAGCAAAAATTATTGGACGCTGCCGGGCTCACAGGTACTTGGGGGTTCAGCGCAACCCAACAGCCGCAGCTCCACATCTCCAGCCCAGTCTGCAATGAAACACTTACGATAGCTGCTGGGTAATGGCGACGGTATCTCCCACAATACCCCGCGCGCCAGAAACCGCTCTATCCAAGGCGCTGATTCCCGCGCATGCGCCCCAATACCGGCCGCGAGGCATTCTGGGCGGCTCCTTTGTTGTCAGTCCGTCTCGGATCTCGGAACAGGAGACACCGGGAAAAGGCGGCTCGGTTACAGGGGTAGGTGGGCACTACACCATCGCTTTGACGGTGCTCTGGAGACCAGCACCGCGCGGCTCCCGAAGACTCGGTGGCGCCGCCGCGCTCACTCCCGATCAGCGCCACACGCATGCGCCAAGCTGCAGAGTTCTCACCACGAGCGGAGCCTAGCCACGCCTGCGCAGTGCGGCCTCCCCCCCCCCAGCTGCATTCTGGGTAGGGAGCTCACTATTACTTCAGCATGGGCAAGGTAACCACAGAATCCCTGTGAGCAGAGGGAGGCAATTTGGTCCATCGAGTCTGCACCGGCCCTTGGAAAGAGCACCCTACTTATCCCACACTATCCTGCAACACAGTAACCTCACCTAACCAAGGGCAAAAAGGCCTCCTCCTATCTTCTATGTATCTAAGGGGGCAGCACGGTAGCATTGTGGATAGCACAATTGCTTCACAGCTCCAGGGTCCCAGGTTCGATTCCGGCTTGGGTCACTGTCTGTGTGGAGTCTGCACATCCTCCCCATGTGTGCGTGGGTTTCCTCCGGGTGCTCCGATTTCCTCCCACAGTCCAAAGATGTGCAGGTTAGGTGGATTGGACATGATAAATTGCCCTTAGTGTCCAAAATTGCGCTTAGTGTTGGGTGGGGTTACTGGGTTATGGGGATAGGGTGGAGGTGTTGACCTTGGCTCTTTCCAAGAGCCGGTGCAGACTCGATGGGCCAAATGGCCTCCTTCTGCACTGTAAATTCTATGATCTATGATAACCTTTTGGACACTAAGGGGCAATTTAACATGGCCAATCCACCTAACCTGCACAACGTTTTTAACAATTTTTATTAGCTTATGTTAACATTGCAATGAAGTTACTGTGAAAATCACGTCGCCACATTCCGGCACCTGTTCGAATACACTGAGGGAGAATTCAGAATGTCCAAATTACCTAACAGCACGTTTTTCGGGACTTGTGGGAGGAAACCGGAGCACCCGGAAGAAAGCCATGCAGACACGGAGAGAATATGCGGGCTCCGCACAGACAGTGACCCAAGTCTGGATTGAAACCCGGGTCCTTGGAGCTGTGAGGCAGCAATGCTAACCACGGTGCCAGCGTGCTGCCCCATTTAGTTCTCCATTGCCCTTTTGTGCTGCTTTCTGGCTCCCCAATCTTCCCTCATCGCTTAGTACAGTTCTTCCTTTCAACACCTTTCCAATGTCCTCTTGAATGCTGCTATTGGATTTCATAGAATCGCTGGAGTGCAGAAGGCCATTTGGCCCATCAGGTCTGCACTGATCCTCCAAAAGAGCACCCTGCCCAGGTTCACTCCCCCTGCCCTATCCCGGTAACCTAAACTGCACACCCCTGGACACTTAAGGGCAATTTATCGTGGCCAAACCACCTAACCTATGATTGGACTATGGGAGGAAACCGGAGCGCCCAGAGGAAACCCACACAGACACGGGGAGAAAGTGCAAACTCCACACAGACAGGAATTGAACCCAGCTCCCTGGCACTGTGAGGCAGCAGTTCCACTGTGCTATGTAAACAAACGGTAGATAAACAATACAGAAAATGCAAAGTGATACATTTTCGTGGGAAGAATGTGGAGAGGCAAAATAAAATAAACATAATTCTCTGAGGGTGCAGGTGTATGTGGACCTGGGGGCATGTGCACAAATCATTCAAGGTGGCAAGACAGGTTGACAACAAGCTTAATATAGCATCTGGGTTCTTGGGCTTCATAAACAGAGGGGGAGAGAACAAAAGCAAGAAAGTTGTGATAAACCTGTGCAAAACACTTATTTAGTCTCAATTGGCGTATTGCATCCAGCTCTGGGCAGCACACTTTAGGAATGATGTGAAGGCTGGAGTGGGTGTACAAATGATTTCTGAGAATGATCCCAGGCATGAGGACCTACAGTTCTGCAGACAGATTGGAGCTTTTTTTGAACGATTCCAAAGCTCCCCTTTGGAGAATTGAACCCCCGTCTCCCGCATGACAAGTGGCGATACTAAGCACTATATTAATGAGGATCTTTTACATAGCGAGTGGTTAAGATCGGGAATAAACTGCCTTGAGAGTGTGTTGGAGGCAGAGTAAATCATGGATTTCAAAATGAGATTTGATTATCTGAACAATAACATTTTGAAAGGCTACAGGGAAAGGCAAAGGAATGGCACTCGATGAAATACTCCTGCATGGACAGAATGGGTTGAATGGCCTCTTTCTGTGCTTATAACTATTCTGTGATTTTATAATTCTGATTCCACCACCCTTACAGGCAATGCATTCCAGATCATAATTCATAATTCAAAAAATGTCTTTTTGCAATAATCTTAAACCTGTGTCCTTTGGTTTGCCAATCCTTTTACAGCTGGGAACACCTCCTCCTTATTTAATCTGTCAAGAATGTTAATGGTTTGGAAACCTCTATCATACTTGCTCTTAACTCTTTTTTGCTGTAAGGAAAAGAATTGACAATCTCTCCATTTACGTGAAGTCTGACATTTTAGTACCATTCTTCACCTTGTCTAAGGCCTTGACATAGAATCCCTACAGTGCGGAATGAGGCCATCTGCCCATCGAGTCTGCATCGACCTTCTGAATGAGGACCCGACCTAGAGCCAATACCCACGCCCCACCTTACCTTTGGACGTTAAGGATCAATTTATCATGGTCAATCCAACTAACTGGCACATCTTTGGACTGTGGGAGGAAACTGAAGCACCCGGAGGAAACCCATGCAGACATGGGGAGAACGCTCTGCATAGACAATCACCCAAGGGTGGAATCGTGAGGCAGAAGTGCTAACCACTGTGCCGCCTGTGACAATATGTATAATGTAAGTTTGCACATAATGTTATGCACAATCTCCAACCACTAGGTGGCATTGTAAACCCATCACGTCACCATGTGATCTGGGAGTGGGAAGTTGGCCGTGCTGGGAGATAGCCACATTTGCAATAGTTCCACAATAGTTGTTTAGTTAGTTGTTTATTATTTTATTTATCCTAGTTATCTTACCGCACAGCTTCTTTACAATAAATTATTTTAAACTACATGTTCTGTAGTTCATCATTCACTTCGGCCAGTCTACAGAACGACATGGTACCAGGATTGATGATTTAACAAAAACTTGAAGATTTGTACAAAAAAATCCGAACCACTGAAGATAACTCTGCAGGATAAGAAAGGAAACAAATCTTTGTGGCTAACCTTACAAACGACTGGCATCTTGTGCTCAACGTGCAGTAAAACCTCGAAGTCTGGAAAGGAAGGTATCAAGGCACCTCATCAGCTTCGGTTTACCGGTAATGTAGACATAAATTGGAGGGTGTTTAAGCAGCAGTTTAGACTTTATGTTGCAGCCCTTGGTCTGCAGGCCCAGCCCGATGAGAGGCGTATACCATTTCTGCTCACTGTAGCGGGTCCCCAAGCAATCGAGATCTTCAATACGATTGCATTTGAAAACAAGGCTGACAGCAAAAGCTCTGATGAAGTGCTTAAACTATTCAATCAGTATTGCTCCCTTAGAAAAAATTAAATCTTTGCGCACTATATATTTCCGTACGCGCACCCAGAACGCGGGTGAGGCATTCGTTAGCTTCCTCACTGACTTGCGATTGAAGGTACAGTCATATAACCTCAGCACACTCCAGATGTCGATGATACGAGACCAGATAGTTTTCAGAATCTCCAATCATAAAGTGCGCAAGCGGCTACTGCGGAAAACAGACCTGAAACTTGAAAGTGCCATTCAAATATGTCACGCTAGTGAGCTTGCTGCAAAACAGCTCGACACGTTGAATCTCTGTAGTTTTGGCACAAAGGCAGAAGAGGTGGCAGATGCCATTAGTGGGAGTCACTTTAGAACTGAGATGAGGAGAAATGTCTTCAGCCAGAGAGTGGTGGGTATGTGGAATTCATTGCCACAGAGGGCGGTGGAGGCCGGGACGTTGAGTGTCTTTAAGACAGAAGTTGATAAATTCTTGATTTCTCGAGGAATTAAGGGCTATGGAGAGAGAGCGGGTAAATGGAGTTGAAATCAGCCATGATTGAATGGTGGAGTGGACTTGATGGGCCGAATGGCCTTACTTCCGCTCCTATGTCTTATGGTCTTATGGTGTGGTGATGCAGCTGAATAAGAAACATGATCCCAGTGTGAGCGGCCATTTTGAGTGGCCGACCCGATCCTCTATTTTCTGTCCGCGATGTGGCAAATGGCATTTGCCACGGCAATGCCCTGCTTATGGAAAAACATGTGCCATTTGTAATGGCAGGAATCATTTTGCAGCCCAATGTTAGACAAGAAAAAGGTCTGAACAAACAGAATGTCAAGGCCATTGATGAGGTGCGCCAA
The DNA here is from genome assembly GCF_047496885.1 of Scyliorhinus torazame. Lineage (NCBI taxonomy): Eukaryota > Metazoa > Chordata > Chondrichthyes > Carcharhiniformes > Scyliorhinidae > Scyliorhinus > Scyliorhinus torazame. The sequence goes on from NC_092731.1 coordinate 34,134,146, forward strand.
AAAACACATTTTTTGTAGAAGTGATCACCAGCGAAGACAAGGAGACTCAAGTTATATCAAACAGAAATACATTTGTACCAATCTTCAGCAATAGTGAATTGAAGGCAGATAATTACGAAGATAAATGGATGGTGCCATTAAAGATAATTGGCTCAGTAATAAAGGTCAAGCTTGACACTGGTGCAAGGGCCAACCTCATCAAGCTGTCTGATGTACAAAAGGTGCAAATGCAGTCAAAAATAGTTACCGGAATGGTACTATTAAGAGATTATAATGGTAATCAAATCTCATCGTTGGAGACATGTGAGCATGATGTCAAAGTCAAAACCAAAATGTACAAGCTGAAACTTTCTGTGGTGTCGGCGGCCTGTGAGTCCTTAATTGGAGTTGAGACGTGTAAGGAGCTACAGTTTGTCCGACAAGTCCACAGTGCAGCCAATGCTGCAACAGGCCCTCATTCCTCAGGAGACTCCATATTGAACCATTTCCCTGAAATTTTCCAAGGTATTGGTAGGTTACCATACACATACAAGATTCAATTAAAGGAAGATGCAAAGCCTGTGATTCATGCACTGAGACGTGTCAGCACCATTAAGGGATAAACTAAAGGGAGAGCTAGAGCGAATGATTGTCTTGGGTGTCATCAAAAGCATTGAAGACCCTACCCACTGGGTTAATTCCATGGTTTGTGTAAAGAAGCACAATGAAGTACCTCCAGAATGGAAGACCTGTATTGACGATGTTAAAATAAAAGAAGAAAGTAGGAAGGACTCAATTTTGCAGAAAGTAAGAGAAATTCTTCGCGTAGGATGGCCCAAACTATCCTGCTCCGGTCTCTCCGACATGAAAGCAGAGTTGAGTGAGCACAATGGAAAGATTGGCCGGACTTCCTTCGGGAAATCAACACAATGGTACGAAACTGCACGTGGCGCAGGAGAGTGAACGTCTGTACACAGTGCAAGAAGCAAATAAAAGGCACACGGTGCGAATTGTCCAGTTGTAAGTGTTGGAGAACACTGCTAATACAGAAGCAGAGAAGCAGTTCGCACCGTGTGCCAGTTCAGCAGAACTAAGAAGATCCACAAGAAAAAGGCGCAAGGCAGAAAGATTGAACTTGTAACAGACTGTAAAGTCAAACGCAAGGTATCTGAACATGTATATAGTTATGCATATCACGATAGAATGTAAAAGGTAATTGAATGCTTGTAAATAACTTTCTTTTACAAAGGAAAGGGGATGTGATGATATGCATAATGTAAGTTTGTACATAATGTTATGCAGGATCTCCACCCACTGGGTGGCATTGTAAACCCATCACGTCACCATGTGGTCTGGGACTGGGGAGTTGGTCGTGCTGGGAGATAGACATATTTGCAGTAGTTGCACAATAGTTGTTTAGTTAGTTGTTTATTATTTTATTAATCCTAGTCATCTTACCACGCAGCTGCTTTACAATAAATTATTTTAAACTACATGTTCTGTAGATCATCATTCACTTCAGCCCGTCTACAGAACATGACACCACCATGCCATGTTATGTAGACGGAACATAATTGTGATGTCAGGAATTGAGTGCAGTGCTCCAGGTGAGGTTATTGCTTTATAAAGTCAAGCGTTAACTAATTTAACATGGTTTAAAGTCTGCCTGGAGAGGTACACAGCTAGCTGTTAACTGCTGGCACAATTGCACAACAGTCTTGGGATCGACAAATGAAGAAGAAATAAAGTAATCAAGTACGAAGATAACAGCCCCTCACTGGGTGCAGCTCGGCACAGAGTGCGAGCTTGGGAGTTTGGTGAGTGAGGGAAATCGGAGGGTTAATTTTAAAGGCAATCTCTTTTAAAAACTAGACCCATTTGCATTTCGCATTGAAGTACAATTTGCGGTTAAAATGAAGTTTCTTTCTGTCTTAGTCAGGGCTAAACAAGTTCCAGACTGGAGAGACAGCTGCAGTTACTTAATTTGGTAGCTACTTAGAACTGGTTTCTCTAGCAACCATGGTTGACTCATCTCTGTATCATCTCAACTGGTATGAATACGTGGGGTGCATGCAAATAGCACCTCGTAACTGAGTGCAGCTCCTCACAGTGTGAGATTGCGGGTTCAGTGCAGTGAGGGAGAAAAACGAATGGGTCGCAAGAGGGAGCCAAAGACCATCAGCAGCTGAAGCCTAGAACCATTAATTAGGTGAGTGGTTAGTGACTTTTAAGTTACTTTTTTCTCTGTAAAAGTGGCTAGTAGTTTTAATTGGTATGGGTGGCGGGGAATATAAGTATTGCATAAATGTTGAGTGGAACTAATTATAACCACAGATAATTGTTGAGTGATATTTCAAAACTTAATTAGTTACAAAAAAAAACAATGCGTTGCAGCTGTAGCATGTTGGTCCTGGTAACATCTGTGTGATCCACATCTGGAGTGAGTGTCAGCAGCCTGAGGAACCTAAACTCTAAGTGTTAATGAGCTGGAATTTGACCTTTGGACACTGCCTCACTATTTCCCCAGTCCACTTTAGCCGGCCCTGTCTTCATACATTTGTGATTTTGCCTTTTGTTTAATTTTAAGACACTAGTTCCAGACCCAAATTTCTCACCCTCAAACTGAATGTGAAACTGTACCTTGCAATGATCATTCTTATGTAGACGATCTTTTACTATTTCATGAATCAATTCGCTCTCATTACACATCACCAGGCCTAAAATTAGCCTGCTCCATGCTCCAGAATGTACCGTTCTAAGAAATTGTCTAGAATACACTCTGTGAACCCCAAGCTGCCAGTGCTGTGCTTTGTATTTTGCCTGCAATGACAAATGTCATAACATTTGCTGTTATGAAATACAGCTGTATATTAAACCTCACATCTTGCTCGTATCTGCAGCAATTGTGTAGAAAGAGGACGCATAAAAGGGGTGTTCTTTGTATCGAGATACAAAACAAGGAAATGGTATCTGTGTGTGATAGTGACATAGTCTTGTCCCCACAGACAGACAATGCGTGGGTACCCTTGTTTTTTGGGCCAGATCCAAATATTGTAAAGAAATAAGTAATTTTTTTGTTTTTTCAATTTAGAGTACCCAATTCATTTTTTTCCAATTAAGGGGAAATTTAGTGTGGCCAATCCACCTAGCTTGCACATTTTTGGGTTGTGGGGGCGAAACCCTCGCAAACACGGGGAGAATGTGCAAACTCCACACGGGCAGTGACCCAGAGCCTGGGACCTCGGCGCCGTGAGGCCGCAGTGCTAACCCACTGCACCACCGTGCTGCCCTATAAGTAATAATAATAAACCTCTCCAGTGCAGCTGCAGTTTGTTAAATCAGACTTGGGAGTAGAGCATTCTGAATCCACTATTACCTCTGTTCTCCAGATCAAGAAATGAATAATACTCTGGCTATATTATTGCAGTGCTGCGAATATAATCAATACAAAATGATTTGTTGCTGTAAGCTTGATTATCTGATGTCTGAAAGCATAAGATTCAATATTTGGAGGCAAGAACTGTAGAATTAGGGTGGCACAGTGATTAGCACTGCTGCCTCACAACACCAAATTTCTGCCTTGGGTAACTGTCTGTGCGGAGTCTGCACGTTCTCCCCGTGTTTGCGTGGGTTTCCTCCGGGTACTCTGGTTTCCTCCCACAGTTCAAAGATGTGCAGGTTAGATGGATTGGCCGTGCTAAATTGCCCTTTAGTGTCCCAAGATGTGCAGGGTGGGGTTGTGGAGGTAGGCCGGGGGAGTGAGCCTAGGTAGGGTGCTCTGTCGGAGGGTCAGTGCTGTCTCGATGGACCGAATGGCCTCCTTCTGCACTGTAGAGATTCTATGACCCTAAGAAGATGAACATATCATGGCCGAATACTCCAACTCGGTATTCACAAGGAGGAAGTCTGTTATCTAACACCTCATATGGGGTAAAAGAGAGAGACTGGAAGAATCTGTAAATATCTTCCGAATGCTGACAGATTCAAACTGTCAGTTTCCTGTATATTATGGTCAATGAAAAATGAGCAAGGTGCTGTCAAATGTTCAACATATAAGTTGTGATTATTTCCTTACACTGGTAGAATCAGGAATCTCATACAAGCATTTTAAATCCTTGTACCATAATTACCACATTCACTTTTAGTCACGAACACTGTTAGCATGTTTCCAGCTTTCATCATCAATCTTCCTGTATCAACTCACAGTCACAAAGAAGGTTTCTGCGCCATTGTGAGCAGTTCTGAATCATGGAACAGAGCAGCTGGGGCACATTTCCTACAGACCTCTGGATTAACCCATGCATTATGTTGTTTGTACTGTACATAAACGATTTGGAGGAAAATGTAGCCAGTCTGATTAGCAAGTTCTCAGATGACACCAAGGTTGGTGGAGTGGCAGATAGTGTTGAGGATTGTCAGCAGGACATAGATAGGCTGGAGACTTTGGCAAATGGAGTTTAATCCAGACAAATGTGAGGTAATGCATTTTTGTAGGTCCAACATGGAGGGGAAATCTACCATAAATGGCAAAACTCTTTGGAATATAGGAAGTCAGAGAGATCTGGGCATGCAGGCCCACAAATCTTTGAAAGTGGCAACACAAGCGGACAAGGTGGTCAAGAAAGCATACGGAATGCTTGCCTTCATTGGATGAGGCACCGAGTATAAAACTGACAAGTCATGCTACAGTTGTATAGAACCTTGGTACGGCCGCACTTGGAATATTGCACACAATTCTGGTCGCCAGAAGGATGTAGAGGTTTTGGAGAGGGTGCAGAGGAGGTTTACCAGGATGTTGCCTGGTCGGGAGGGTGTTAGCTATGCGGAGAGGCTGAGTAGACGGAGATTGAGGGGTGACCTGATAGAGGTCTGCAAGATTATGAGGGCATGGATAGAGTGGATGGGCAGGTACTCTTTCACAGGGAGGAGGGGGTCAGTCACCATGGGGCATAGACTCAAGGTCCGTGGGGCAAAGTTTAGAGGAGATGTACGAGGGAGGTTTTTTAGAGGGTGGTGCAGAGGGTGGTGAGTGCCTGGAATGCGTTGCCAGGGGAGGTTGTGGAAGCAGACGCATTAATGGTGTTCAAAAGGCATCTCGACAAACACATGGATAGGATGGGTATAGAGGAATACGGCACTAGGAAGTGGTGAGGGTTTTGACCAAGGTTGGTATCATGACCGGTACAGGCTTGAAGGGCCGAAGGGCCTGTTCCTGTGCTGTATTATTTGTTCTTTGTATTCAATCCTAGAACTGGTTAATAGCAGAGTCCAAAACGCTGTAGTCACTTGTGAACTTGTTGGGTGTCTCAACGGGGAGGATGAACAAGTTACTCCCTTTCCACCCACACAGGGAGTGGGCGAGCAGCCTCTCCCCAGTGTGACGACTGTCACTCCCCAATATCTTATGAACTGTTAAATTACTACTTTTACAAACTGCATCCAAACAGGCCATGAAAATGGCCGCTGCAAATCATGAGACTGTAAGCCTTGGAGCATCAGGCAGCACCACCATTCAAGCAAATACCTAATTAAATTCAACGCCGTCGAGGAATTCACACATCTCTTTGTTTATAGATGAATGAACACAAAATAATCTTCCAGACTGATGTGTTTCAATGCCCTTCCCGGAAACCAATCACAAGAACACAACACAAGAAATAGGTGGAGGAGTGGGCCACCAGAGACTTCAAGCCTGCTCCACCATTTAATATGATCGTGGCTGATCTATGCCGGCCTCAGCTCCTTTTGTGTGCCATTTCCCTCTGTTCCTCCATCTATCAAATATTTATCCACCTCCACTTTAAATACTTCTAATGATCCAGCCTCCACCATCCTCGGCAGCCGAGAATTCCAGAGATACATCATCTTTTGTGAGAAGACATTTCTATGCACCGCAGTTTTAAATGACCAGTCCTTTATCTTGTAGCTATGTCCCCTTGTTCGAGACTCTCTGGCGAAAACATCTCACCATCCAGTCTGTCAGGCCCCCTCAGGATCTTATGTGTTTGAATAAGGTCACCCCTCACGCTTCTAAACTCCAAAGAACACAGATTCGGACTATTTAGTCTCTCTTGATAGGACAACACTCTCACCCCAGGAATTAGCCTGATGAATTACCCGAGGCGGCACAGGCACGGGAATCGGCACTGCTACCTCACAGGGCAAGGGACCCAGGTTCGATTCCGACCTCGGGTGTCTGTGTGAAGTCTTCGCATTCTCTCCCTGTCTGCGTGGGTTTCCTCTGGGTGCTCCGGTTTCCTCCCACAGTCCAAAGACGTGCAGGTTAGGTGGGTTGGCCATGCTAAATTGCCCCTAGGTGGGGTTACGGAGATAGGATGGGGGATTAGATCTAGGTAGGGTGTACTTTCAGAGGGCCGGTGCAGACTCGATGGACCAAATGGCCTCCTTCTGAATTGTAGGGATTCTATGATTCTATGAATCTCCTTTAGACTGCCTCCAATGTTACTATATCCTTTTTTAGGAAAGGGGACCAAACTGAACGCAGTATTCCAGATGAGACCTGCAGTCTCTCACCATGGTCTCTCTTAATACTGCGGGGGGCTCGGTAGCACAGTGGTTAGCCCAGTTGCTTCACAGCTCCAGGGTCCCAGGTTCAATTCCCGGCTTGGGTCACTGTCTGTGCGAAGTTTGCACTTTCTCCCCGTGTCTGCGTGGGTTTCCTCGGGGTGCTCCGGTTTCCTCCCACAGACCAAAGATGTGCAGGTTAGGTGGATTCTCCTTGCTAAATTGCCTTTAGTGTCCGAAAAAGTTAGGTGGGGTTACTGGGTTATGGGAAGGGGGTGGAGGTGTGGGCTTAGGTAGGGTGCTTTATCCAAGGGCCGGTGCAGACTCGATGGGCCAAATGGCCTCCTTCTGCAAATTCTATGATTCTATGATCTAAATTCTATGATCTGTGATTTAAATAATAATCTGCCTTTTGATTCCTCCTACCGAAGTGCATAACCTCACATTTCCCCACATTATCAGATTGAACGAGACATTCAAGAACAATGACACTGTCTTAAATCCACCACACAAGTTGTGAAATCAACATAAAAATCACTCCTTATTTGGAAAAGGACTTGATCTTCTAGAAAGACATATGTTTTTGTCTGCTTTTAAAAATCAGCTGAGAGCTCTTTAAAAGCGGTTCCAACAAAATTGAACCAACAGATCAGAAATCCAGACCACAAAGTAGTTGCAAGTCACCAAACAGCCAAGGTAATTGACAATTGATTGAAAAGCAAGATATCCCATAAGAGAAAAGGTATCCCCAACCTGTTCCAACTTCAACTCACCTGAGAATCAACCTCCTACTGTGAACTCTTGGCTGAATAAGGCCCTCACTTCCATTATTACGCATCAATACCATTCAGAAAGCTGCAAACCTGCCATGTGGGAAACCAGGGCCGAAGTTCTCCAGCCCCACCATCAATGAGATTCTCTCGTCCAGCTGGCAGTGCACCCCCATCCGCGGATTTCCCAGCGGCGTGAAGTGGCTTTAATTGGAAGTCCCATCGACAGCAGCAGGAGCAGAGAATCTGGCCGCCAGTGAAGGCCGGGCCACCTCCCGCCGGCGAGAAACACATGGCTGGGAGGCCGGAGAATACTGCCCAGAGTTCATAAACCAGAGGCTGAGGTATTTATAATCTGTAAAAGTGCACTACCTAATCTGTATCTAATTTGTGTGTGTGTGAGACAATGGGCATATGAGACATTGTCGTTAATTTAGGTTAAGTGTATGACAATAAAAAAAACTTTATTTTTAAACTCACAAAAGCTTACTGCTGAATTATTAATTGGAATACACATTCAAGAGTAAAACAACACAACTCTCCTTCCATACAAAACATACTGATCACAGGCAATCAGAGAACACAAACATTACATCCATGACAAAATGCTGGTGTAGTGAGTAGAGATGATTGTCTGAGCCCAACCCTGCAGTGAGAGCACTGGAACAGTCTCCCGTCAGAGCAAACCCATTGTTGGCACAATAGTTCCTTGGAGTCTTTAAAGTACCTTCCGCAGTCTGGGCATTGCGGTAAGTCTAGAGAAGGCTCACTCGGTTGATCCCGGGTTCGGAGGGATTTTCCAATGAGGAGAGGTTGAGTAGGTTGGGCCTGTACCCTTTGGTTCAGAAGAATGAGAGATGACCTTATTGAGATATATTGGATACTCAGGGAGTTTGACAGGGTTGATGCTGAGAGGTTGTTTCCCCTTGTGGGAGAGTCTAGGACCAGAGGGCATAATCTCAGAGTGAAGGGGTCACCCATTTAAGAGAGAGATACAAAACAAACAACAAAGAAATGTACAGCACAGGAACAGGCCCTTCAGCCCTCCAAGCCCGTGCCGACCATGCTGCCCGACTAAACTACAATCTTCTACACTTCCTGGGTCCGTATCCCTCTATTCCCATCCTATTCATGTATTTGTCAAGATGCCCCTTAAATGTCACTATCGTCCCTGCTTCCACCACCTCCTCCGGTAGCGAGTTCCAGGCACCCACTACCCTCTGTGTAAAAAACTTGCCTCGTACATCTACTCTAAACCTTGCCCCTCTCACCTTAAACCTATGCCCCCTAGTAATTGACCCCTCTACCCTGGGGAAAAGCCTCTGACTATCCACTCTGTCTATGCCCCTCATAATTTTGTATACCTTTATCAGGTCTCCCCTCAACCTCCTTCGTTCCAGTGAGAACAAACCAAGTTTATTCAACCGCTCCTCATAGCTAATGCCCTCCATACCAGGCAACATTCTGGTAAATCTCTTCTGCACCCTCTCTAAAGCCTCCACATCCTTCTGGTAGTGTGGCGACCAGAATTGAACACTATACTCCAAGTGTGGCCTAACTAAGGTTCTATACAGCTGCAACATGACTTGCCAATTCTTATACTCAATGCCCCGGCCAATGAAGGCAAGCATGCCGTATGCCTTCTTGACTACCTTCTCCACCTGTGTTGCCCCTTTCAATGACCTGTGGACCTGTACTCCTAGATCTCTTTGACTTTCAATACTCTTGAGGAGGAATTTCTTCTCTCAGAGAAGAATCTGTGGAATTCTTTACCGCAGAGAGCTGTAGAGGCTGGGTCGTTAAGTATGTTCAAGGCTGAGATAGATTTTTAATCAGGTGGGAAAGTGGAGTTGAGGATTATCACATCAGATCAGTCATGATCTCATTGAATGGTGGAGTAGGCGCAATGGGCTGAAAGGCCTAATTCTGCTCCTACATTTTATGGCCATTTAAAGGCCTCTATAGTGCGAACCTGCTGATGGAATAGCTGAGTGAATCATTTCCCACACACAGCTTCTCATTCTGACTGCACCATGACTTTCCGTTTTGGTTGGGTAATTAAACCCGTTCCACAGTCCCTATGGTCCCATGGTTTCCCCGCGGTCTGGGTCTCTTGGGTTGCCTCCCCAGGTTGAAGTCACATCACACACTGGAGACAGCATTTGTCTCCATGGTGAATAATGCAACCTTTTTTATCGGGCTGTGTAACTGGTTAAAGCTCGCTCCGGGGTGCACTGGTACAATGGGTTATTTATGTCTCAGAGCTTTTCCAATCGCACGGGCGTTAGAAATCTTTTCACAGGCAGAAGGGTTTTAAACTAAGTTGGTCGGAAAACGGACACCGGCATATCGAGTAGGAAAGAGGAATAAAGTGAAATTTTTGGGCAGGACTTAGAGAAGAAAGTAGTACCACTAGTAGAAGGTTAAGCAGACCTACAATAAAGGCAAAGAGAGGGTTACAATGCGTGTATGCAAATGTACAAAGTGTGGTGAATCATGTTGGGGAGCAGCGTGGGAATGTGATGTTGTGATAAAGCACAGCTGCAGCTTAAAATAAATTTAGAGTACCCAATTATTTTTTTCCCCAATATTCGGGGCAATTTAGTGTGACCAAACAACCGAACCTGCACATCTTTGGGTTGTGGGGGTGAAACCCACGCAGACATGGGGAGAATGTGCAAACTCCACACGGACAGTGACCCAGGGCCGGGATTCGAACCCGGGTCCTCAGTGCCGCAGTCCCAGTGCTAACCACTGCGCCACCGTGCCTCCCTCGCTGTGGCTTAAAAATGCTGAAACAGTGGGTCTTTAATATATAATGATATAAAGTGTTCAGAAAAGATGATAGGAAAAGGGGAGCTGAGTTGTCAGTACTGATTAGGAAAGAGATGGTAGTGTTGGAAAGAGGGCTGTCCTTGAGGAATAGTGTAATATCCTGCATGGGGCCGATAAGGTGGGAATGCTGGTCTTCCCATGCTCCTTGCGGAGTACCAGCTCCCCCGCTAGGGGCGGGTATCTCATTAACCAATATATAAACGGTCGGCCAATAAGGAACCCATAGCGTTCTACCGGGTAGTGTACAGAACATAAAACTGTGTTCTTACGTGACTCAGTGTGGATTCCTCGTGTCCTTATTAAAGATAGAATTCTGCCTGCAAGGCGAGTTTATGAAGCATTGCGGCCCATCCACGGCTCCAGATCCACCCCTGCACCCATAATGTACTCATACCTCCTGTTCCACCCTCACCACCAGCACTGAGCATGCTCACAGCACAGTCCAACCACACGCACTGGTGCATGTGGTTCCTGCAGTCATTGGTGCAGGACTTTTGTGCCATGGGGAATCCTAGATATGCAAATGGCCAATGCTCACGGGGCTTGACAGGAGACCTTTTTATTGAATTATAGAATCCCTACAGTGCAGAGGAGGCTATTCGGCCCATCAAATCGGCACCTACCTTTTTTTATAATCATTCATTCATGAGACGTGGGCATCGCTGGCTGGGCCAGCATTTATTGCCCACCCCCAATTGCCCTTGAGGGGACAGCTATGAGTAAACCCACATTGCTGTGGGTCTGGAGTCACATGTAGGCCAGATCGGGTAAGGATGGCAGATTTCCTTCCCTAAAGTACATTAGTGAACCAGATGAGTTTTTACAACAATCGACAATGGTTTCTTGAATTCAAATCCTACAGAGGCGGGATTTGAACCCGGGACCCCAGCGCATTACCCTGGGTCTCTGGTTGACGAGTCCAGTGACAATACCACTATGCCAACACCTCCGATAGAGCACCGTATTCAGGCCCATCCACCGCCCTATCCCCGTAACCCCACCTAACCTTTTGGACACTAAGGGGAAATTTATCACGGTCAATCCTCCTAATCTGCACATCTTTGGACTGTGGGAGGAAACCGGAGCACCCGGAGGAAACCCACACAGACACGGGGAGAACGTGCAGACCCCACACAGACAGCCGCCCGAGGCCGGAATCAAACCCAGGACCCTGGCGCTGTGAGGCAGCAGTGCTAACCACTGTGCCACCGTGCCACTAGATGGTCAGGCTAAATTGGACAAGGGATGTTATTAAACAGGTTCACAGCTGAAGCACATTAATCTGATGGAAGGTGACTTCTAAAACAGCCTCCTGAGAATTTGGTTCCCTTACAGCCAATATTCAGTGGAGCAGTAAGACTCATTAAAATCAATGATGGATTTACTCACTGCTTTATAACAGGATTTATTGTCACACATAATGTCTGGAAATACTGTGGCTCCCAGTTTTACTAACCTGTCCCCTCCAGATCTCTTTTACTTCATAAATCTCAACATTAACCTCAGCCTTTTGCAGCCCGGCACGCTGGGCTCACACTGCACAACCCACCAACCTTTCCTGAGCTGACCCACTGGGCTTCCTCATATCGATGAAGGAAGGATATTTGGGCTTAGAGGGGGGGATCATGCAGATTTAGTACAAATAAAACAGGGTTAACTTATGAGGACAGGAGCCATGGACGAGACCTATATCCCCGTGTTACAATTCCTGTGGAGACCACTAGCATGAAAGCACCAAACTTCCCAAAAGAACCCAAGGAAAAGCCCAACAAACAAGATTTCACGGTTTAAATCTTTCACTGCAACAATCAACCCAAAACCAACATGGATTAAACATTGACGAACAGGCAAATTGTATTCAATAGAAATCATTAATTATACTTCAAATAGCTGATGCAACAGAAATGAAGTCACAGATATATGAGGCTGTGCACTAATTTCTGTCACAATGTCCTTCAAAGAATTCCAGTTCCTTTCCTGCAATGATTTAGCCCGATCCCCAGTCGACAGCAGCATCCAACCAAACTGGGTTCCACGGGCATGGGACCTGTCTGCAGAGACTCCACAACTCTGCTCACAACAGTCTTGATGAAGTAGATACACCAAATCTTAACTTCAAGTATGTGTGTGTTTGTCTATTCCCAGGTCCTGGATCCAGTCTCTGTTTCCTCAGCCTGCCTGTACTGCACCACTGGGATCTGCCTTGAATGGCTCTTTGTCTTTTTATCTGGTTCCAACCAGTGTCAGTTTCTGTTTCAATCTTAGTTTGTCTCAAAATCTAGGAGATTCAGTTTCCCTTTCAGTTCGCTGAAGTTTCCATTTCAATTCAGTTAGGGTCTGGCTCAAAGAAAACAACTTTTGAAATCATCGATCAGGGAAGATGGTGGCAAGGTGTAAATGTTACTAAATTAGTAATCCAGAGCCCTGATGATCGAGGGACATTGGTTCAAATCCCATCACGACAGCTGGTGGAATTTACATTCAATCAATATGCAATATAGAACTAGTCTCAATAATAGTGACCATGAAATCCATCTGGTGTCCCTTTAGGCAAGGAAAACTGCCATCCTTGCCTACATGTGACTCCAGACCCAGAGCACAAGCCAAACAGTTCAAGGGCAATTAGGGATAGCCAAAAAATACTGGCCTTGCCAGCGACACCCATATTCCAAATATTTTAAAAATAATTTGGGGAGAATATTGTGTTTTCTTGTAACGAAGGCTGTGTAAATTATTTAATTTAAGGTAGGAAAAGGCTGATGGAGACCATTTGTCTGGAAGAATTGACGCATGAAAGAGTAAAGATGTTAGGTGCATGCATTTGTAATGAGACTTCCTGGTCACGTGGTTTAGCAGTAGATAGGCTAGGTTTGGACATTTGTATTAGGAGATACATATGGACATGTTTTCTAAGCTGATAAATTTCAATGGGGAGCAAAAGGCTTTTCAAGGATTTCATAAGTAAACCAGGGAATGTTATTATATGGTATTTAATCCCAGAAGTGGGGAGAACACTGCTATAGGAAGGCATGAAAGATATTTATATTTTGGAAAAGTTAAGTTCAAAGAAGTGCTGAGGACATTGGAATCAACAATGAAATGGGAAAAAGGATATGTAAGTAAAGAGGTTGGTCTTGACTGTGTGGGGAATATCTCCTGAAAACATCTCAAGGCCGAGGATAGGGAAGCTTGAATCAGCCATCCAGAAAAGTCTTGCGAAACGGAGTCTTGTTCAGGTTTCATGGATTTCCATAGCAGTGTGGACGTGAATCTGATTGGTTGTGTGGTATACTTCACCAAAGTGACAGCAGTTTTGTTTCCTGTAATATTACTGAATTTTTATAGTTAAAAATCTAGAAAGGAGTATTGCCTGGAAGGTGTTTACTGGTGGGTCTGACCATGTAAGGAGCCTTTTGGGGGGAATGTTTTGTAGGACTAAGTTTAACTGTGTAACTGTAATCTTGTATGTTTAAGTTTTCTTTTCTTCTTCTTAGTAAATCTTTAACTATTAATTTACAAAATCCCAAAAGTGTTATTGGACTTCATGAGGCTGACATCAGGATGTTTTGTCCTTGTTTTCGGAGTACAAAAAAAACAGTATGGCCCGTAAGCCACGTTTCCCTCTACGATGTGGTTTGCTCAGCAATTAACATGGTCATAAAATGCATGAAAGAATAAAGTAATAAACAAAACACCTTGAATATAGAGATTAAGTGATGATCCAAATGAGTTTCAATGTAATACAGCTCTGGGAGTCAGACATCATTGACCTGTATAAGTATACTGACAGGTAAAACCCTGACGGTTTATCCAGAATACTAAGAACACCTCTATCTGGGCTGAAGTTTGGAAAGCGGAAGTTGTAAAAAGATGATGGTTGATAGCAGAATTGAATGCTCGCAGTCGTATGTGAACTCGCTGGTGTTTCAGCTGGGCGGATAATCGGGTGACTATCTTCCCACACACAGAGCAGGGAAACGGCCTCTCCTCTGTGTGGGTGTGTCGGTGTATCAGCAGATCTCTTGTGCTCTTAAAGCTCTTATCACAGTCAGAGCATTTAAACGGTCTCTCCTCCGTGTGAATCCCTTCTCACACAAGGAGCAGGGGAACGGCCTCTCCCTGGTGTGAATACACTGGTGTGTCACAAGGCCAGATGATTTAGTAAATCCCTTCCCACACACGGAACATATGAATGGCCGTTCCCCAGTGTGACTCCGTCGGTGCACTTCTAGCTGGGATGGATAGTTGAATCCCTTCCCACAGTCCCCACATTTCCATGGGTTCTCCATGGTCAGGTTGTCCTTGTGTCTCTCCAGGTTAGGTGATCGGTTGAAGCCTTAACCGCACAAGAGACACACAAGGGATTTGTGAATGGTGCAATGTTTTTCCCAGGCTGTGTAACTGCTTAAAGCTCTTCCCACACTCACTGCACTGGATCACTCTTGCATGGAAGTGAGGGTATCTGATTTTTGAGTTACACTGGTTGCTTGACATCTTTTCCTCATTCTGCTTTTATATTCAGTGACCACTGACATTCAGATACCAGGTTTTGTCAGATGTTTACACTACGTTAGGTTTGAGTTTCCCGCCTGCGCGTCCTCCCCTACTAATCCCCTGTAAAACGAGTTGACAAAATTCATCAGCGTAAGTCAAATAACAGGAACAGGTCATTCAAACAATTCCAGCATTCAATTAGATTATGGTTGATCTGAAGTGTTCAATTGACCCACAATCTCAATGCCTTCCTGGGCAACAGAAATCCACACTGCCACTTCCCTGTGCTTCCGGACGTCAACTCTGAACAGCTGGGGGAGACGGTATCATGGCGGTAAAGTCAGTGGATTCATAATCCAGGCTCTGGGGACATGGGTTCAAATCCCACCATGGCAGCTGGTGGAATTAAACCATCAATTGTCGTAAAATCACTAATGCCCTTTAGAGAGGAAATCTGCCATCCTTACCCAGTCTGGACTGGTAATTCCAGATCCACATCAATGTGATTGACTCTTAAGTGCCCTTTGAAGAGCTCAATTCAAGAGCAATTAGGAATGAGCAACAAATACTAATCTTGGCCACGATGCACAAGGAAAATGAAATCAAGGTCATGTTTCCTAATTCTGAGTTCCCTGACCAATCGAATGAGTTTCTCCATATGTCCTATCATTTTTTTAATTCATTCATGCGATGTGGCCACACTGCCAAGGCCAGAATCTTTTGCCCATCCCGAATTGCCCTTGAGAAGTCAGGATGGTGAGTGACTTGGAGGGGAACCTTGCAGATGGTGGAGTTCCCATGTTTCTGCTATCCTTGCCCTTCTAGATGGTAGTGGTTGTGGGTTTGGAAGGTGCTGCCAAAGGAGCCTTGGTGAGTTCCTGCAGTGCATCTTGTAGATGGTACACACGGCTGCCACTGTGCATTGGTGACAGATCGAGTGAATCATTGTGGAAGAGCTGCCAATCAAGCGGGGCTGCTTTGTCCTGGATGGTGTTGAGCTTCTTGGGTGTTGTTGGAACTGCACTCATCCAGGCAAGTGGAGAGTATTGTCTGTGTGGGGAATATCTCCTGAAAACATCTCAAGGCCGAGGATAGGGAAGCTTGAATCAGCCATCCAGAAAAGTCTTGCGAAAAGGAGTCTTGTTCAGGTTTCGTGGATTTCCATAGCAGTATGGACGTGAATCTGAGTGGTTCCGTGGTATACTTCACAAAAGTGACAGTGAGGATTCTTTGCTGCCAGTCCGGATGAAATGATCAGTCGAACACCTCGTTACTTTAACATATGTTTATTTCTCGGCCGGTGCTAAGACCACTGTATCTCTTGAGAGTTACAACAGTAAGCCAAAATCAATACATCTAACAGCAGTTCTTATACAGTTTTTGGTTCATTTCTGAGGGCAGCCCCCTCACATTCCATTTTGCTGAGGGCAGCCCCCCTCGCATTCCATCTGTGCCTTTAGCTTAATTATGATTATCTTCAAGCCTAGCGCAACCATTCCCAAGGCCGTTACTGCAATTTGTTTGGTACAAAAACAAGTTTGCTACCAAAAGCCTGTCTTGACATTTCTTCACACAAAGCTTTATCTATCATTTTGTTTTCCAATAAAGTTCCAATCCACCTTGAGCCAAACTCTCATTCCCCCCTTTTATCGTTTCATGATAACTTCTAATCCATAGTCAACCATCTCAGTCTTTCCCATTCTATTTGCATTTCTATCATTTCCTCATATTCCTCTGCACTTTCTTTCACATCCATTAACTCTTCAAGGCGCACTTCATGTTGCTGCATTAACTGTTGAGAAATTACTGCTGCACTGACACTTTTACACAAGCATTTCATTAGGAAGCTAAGCATAATTATTACAAGTATTACAACTACCAGGATTATCAATCCATGCACTAGGTAAGACCCCCATGATCCGGCAAACAACCAATCTAACCACCCATCTCTTGATATTTCATGCAGTTTCTTAACCTCTTTGCGGATATGATCCACGAGGTGGGTGACGTTCTCCGAACTATCGGGGATGTAGGTGCAACATTCCGAACCGATAACGGCACAAGTCCCACCTTTGTTTGCAAGGAGGTCATCGAGGGCCATTCGATTTTGTAGGGCTACGGTTCTTATTGCCACCATTTCATTATTTATCTCAGTCAATGCTTCAGTGGTGTAGTTTGCTACCTCTTCCAGGATTTTTGCTATCTTCCTTATTTCCTTTATTGCAAGAGCTACCCCGATAGGGTGAAGCAGGATCCCAAAGTATCGTTGCGTTTTGGTTATTTCTCTCTTTTGTCGCTTCATCATTTGGTAATGGTCGCCTAAATTGGCGAGGTGGTGTATAAAAGGGACTACATACCCCAGATAACAGGATCCCGTCCAATTCTCTGGCAGCCAGGGATATGCCTTGTGGCCACAAATAAAGTACGTCCCATTGTATGAAGTGAGTTTGTCCACATCAAACCCTTGGACCATCAGGGAGTACTTGAAGGTACCTGTCCCATTTGCGTATGGGACGTCCAGTGTACACCCATAAAACTGAGGAGACGTATATACGGGATAGACCTCGGATATGTTGGCCACCACAAATCTGTCTCTTAGTCACTCCACTGATGAGTATGGTCCGATTGCATCGTTGTACGTAGGCCGAACATCCGTCCGCAGGGGTCACATTCCAAGGTCCTTCTCC
Organism: Scyliorhinus torazame; assembly: GCF_047496885.1. Classification (NCBI taxonomy): domain Eukaryota; kingdom Metazoa; phylum Chordata; class Chondrichthyes; order Carcharhiniformes; family Scyliorhinidae; genus Scyliorhinus; species Scyliorhinus torazame. The sequence goes on from NC_092731.1 coordinate 34,151,436, forward strand.
TGGGCCTTAACTGGTACACTGTAAGCTGTCTCCTCGACAGAGGCGATGAGTCCATCTTCCCTTGGGGCCATAGGTTCTTCGCTTGGCCTCTCCTCCCGTATCCAAAAGTCCCAGCAGGGTTACAATAATAAGGCTGTCCTTCATCCCGTGAATGATGCTGAAGTTATTACCTAGGGCTCGAAACAGAGGGTTATTCTCTATTGCATTTTCACAACCTTACAATGGTGGATGTGGATCCAGGCATTTCTGCCTTCTACTTTTACAGCAGTGGGAGTAGTGAGTAGGACCTGGTGTGGCCCTTCCCATCGGGGTTCTAATCCTTTCCTAACCCAATTACGAATCAGAACATACTCCCCCGGATTAATAGTGACAGAACTGGACAAGGGAGGTATCTCCTCATAAGCGGCTCGTACCCGTAAATGGAGGCCCTTTAGTACTTTAGTCAAGGCTATCACATAGTTGGCCATTTCAGTAGTCATATGGTGAAACTGTACTTCCTTATGTTTCCCTTGATCCCAAGGAGTACGCAAGGGTCTTCCGTATAAAAGTTCGGCGGGACTCAGTCGCGTCTTTCCAGCTGGGGTTGCACGTATCTGGAAGAGGGCAATAGGCAATAATTTGAGCCAAGTGGCTCCAGTCTCTGCCTGTAGTTTTGCCAGTTTTGTTTTTAATGTCTGATTAGCCTTTTCTACCATTCCCGCTGCTTGGGGTCGGTATGCGCAATGTAATTGTTGTTTTATTCCCAGCTGAGTACAAAATTCCTCATTGATCTGTCCCCCAAAATGAGGTCCATTATCAGAGCTTAATCGATATGGAATCCCAAATCTAGGAACAATTCCTCGCGTCAAAACTTTTACTACCATGGAAGCTTTGTTATCTACAGTGGGGTAAGCTTCTATCCATTTGCTAAGTACATCAACAATAACTAATACATGTTTATAACATTGGCATCTTTCCAACTCAATGTAATCCATCTGGAGTGTCTCAAAGGGACCTTCCGGTAGCGGGGTCCTACCCATTTCACAGGCTATTGCTTTACCAGGATTATACTGCTGACATACTAGGCAACGACTGCTAATGTTTTGTGCTATGTCTTGCAGTCTTGGATGCCACCATGTTTTGAGCAATACATCACCCGTAGCTCGCGCACCACAATGAGTTGCAAAGTGAACACATTCGGTGACCCAGGCTGCTAATGCATCGGGCATACAAGTTTGCCCTGCCGGGGTGACCCACAATTTGTTTACCGGATCATAACAACATCCCAATTCTTCCCATAGTCTTTTTACACAAGCAGGAGCGTCCTCCTGTAACTGAATGACGTCAGTGATGGTCGGCATTGGCTTTTCAGAGGGAGACTGACCCTTAGAGCTTTTAGTCTGGCTCATCATTTTTGGTACCACCATGTCTTTTAAGCGAGAAGCCTCATTGGCTTGGTGGTCCGCCTGCCGATTACCCGCGTCCACCAGGGTTTTGCCTGTCGTATGGGCAGCGCACTTTATTACGGCTATTTGTTTAGGGAGCACTAAAGTCTGTAGTAATTGTGTAACTAACTGTTTGTGGGATATCTGAGTGCCTGTAGATGTAAGAAATCCCCTGTTCTAACATAATTGACCAAAGTCGTGTGTGACTCCAAATGCGTATCTGGAGTCTGTGTAAATGTTTATTTTCTTATTCTCTCCTAACACACACGCTCGGATAAGTGCAAATAGCTCGGCTTGTTGGGCGGAGAACGGCGTTTCAAATGCTGCTGCTTCCAGGGTTTCTCCCTGCTGATTAACAATTGCATACCCTGATAATCTATCCCCCCTTTCACCGATGGATGAACTACCATCGGTGAATAGGTTCAGATCACCATTTGGCATTGGAGAATCAGTGAGATCATCGCGTAATGACGCATTGTCTTGTAGGAGAGAAAGACAGTCATGAGTCGGGGACTCAGTGGCGTTAGGCGGGTCGGAAAGGAAACTAGCAGGGTTAATAGTAGTGCAGTGCCGGAACTGAAGTTTCGGGTTATTGAGGAGATAAATCTCATATTTATTTTGACGCGCTATAGTTAGGTGCTGAGTATGAAGTTGACCGAGCAGGGCCGTGACTGAATGTGAACTATAAATAACAATATCCTGCTGAAGAGTGAGATTAGCCGCTGACTGGAGACTGTTGTAAATAGAGGCTAAAATCTGAGTATAGCCAGGATAGCCGAGTGCAACTGGATCAAGTTTAGACGAGTAATAAGCTATAGGACAGTGGCGATCCCCATGTTTCTGGGTAAGTACCGCCGTGGCACAACCGGCTAAAACAGTACAATAAAGTTGGAACGGTGGATCATAAAGGGGGCGTCCTAATGCTGGCGCCCTCATTAAGGCGTCTTTTAGCCGATGGAAGCCCTCTTGGGCTTCCATACTTAACTGGAACTCTCCAGCGTTATTGGTGTATGGGGTCAATAGCCGGGTATCTAGGGCGATATTCGGAATCCATTGCCAACAATAATTAACCATCCCGAGCCATTTACGGAATTCCTTAGCCGTTGTGGGTTCAGGGTACTGACAAATAGGCTGAACTCGCCTTGGTGATAGCGCCCGTGCATCGGCGGATACCCAGAAACTGGACTGTTGGTTGGGCTACTAATACTTTGGCGGGTGACACAACGTATCCTAAAATTGAAAGGTAATTTAATAATTGAGCCGTATCTTCTTTACAACTTTGTTATGACGGGCTTGCGATCAGTAAATCGTCAACATACTGTACGAGGGTGGATCCCCTTTTAATTCCAGGGGCTGTAATTGTTGTTGGAGACAGCGGGAGAATAGAGTAGGCGAATGTATAAATCCTTGAGGCAACCTAGTCCATGTGTATTGTTGATTTTGATATGTAAAGGCAAAGAGATACTGTGAATCCGGGTGCAAGGGGAGGGCGAAAAAGGCATGCTGGAGATCCACCAGGGAAAATGTTGTCGCGTCCGCTGGGACTTGGGCTAAAATGTGGGCTGGATTTGGGACCAATGCGTGAAGGGGTTGCACAATGGCATTAATTGAGCGCAGATCTTGGACGAGGCGATATTGCTCTGGCTTGCCGGGCTTCGGGACTGCTCGTATAGGAGTATTATAAGGAGAGTGACACGGAACCAAAACTTGTTGCCGAATAAGATTCTGTATAAGTGCCTCTAGTGAATTCTACAGGGATAGTCAAGAACTGTCAACTTAAGAGAACTGTCATTATTCTGAATATTGCTTTATTAATTTTAAGAAACCAACATATCTTGCTAGTAGTGCCTTCTTTAATAGAATCGACAAATTCATCTACAGAAAACCTATATGTTTAATAAGTTATTGTGTTTGATATTTTAAAATAAATGTTTAGAATTAGCCTGGAAATTAAAACTTCAAACAATGTGGAAGCTGTTTTTTAAAAAAACAAAACAACTCTAATTAAAGGCAAATCTATATTCCAAAAGAACAGACCGTTCAAGGACATTTGATAACGGGAATTTGGCAGCAATCCAACTTTTACTCCCAGTCCATTTGAGTGACAAATATTTTTTTTTTTTAAATTTAGAGATGCGAATGACATCATTCCAAGCTATACGCCTTTTTGTCTCTGCAAGAAAATTAACCCTTTCAACAAGCTTTTGTGTATAACCCAGAAGATGTCAAAGTGCAGAATGTTGCACTTTCATTCCCAATAACTCTAAAGAAGTTAAAGATTTGGCATTACATATCCAAAAAGAAATCAAAAAACTTGATCCGCCCCAATTTATCTTCCAACTGTACCCCCAATCGATGAATTTGAGCTGAAATACTATTATTGAAATGTTACTGATCAATCAACTGTTTGACTGTATTATTAACATATTGTATAATTTATTAATACTGAATCAGTAGTATCAAATTTGATTAATTTATTAATTATAATAATTATTTTGAAATGCCTGGTTGTTGGGCCCCGGGGGTTGGCAGGGTTGTATGCTGTATTGGGAACTTGCCGGACGGGGAACTGACACTGCGGTTGATAATCGTCTGGGTAATCAGGGAAATCCACCTCCGGTGCCCCCTCTTTTCCCGGGACCAACTCATGATTCATCTGTGGGAATTGATTAGCATGGGTTTTAGAACGTGGGGCAGCACGGTAGCCTTGTGGATAGCACAATTGCATCACAGCTCCAGGGTCCCAGGTTTGATTCCAGCTTGGGTCACTGTCTGTGCGGAGTCTGCACATCCTCCCCGTGTGTGCGTGGGTTTCCTCCGGGTGCTCCGGTTTCCTCCCACAGTCCAAAGATGTGCAGGTTAGGTGGATTGGCCATGATAAATTGCCCTTAGTGCCCAAAATTGCCCTTAGTGTTGGGTGGGGTTGCTGGGTTATGGGGATAGGGTGGCGGTGTTGACCTTGGGTAGGGTGCTCTTTCCAAGAGCCGGTGCAGACTCGATGGGCCGAATGGCCTCCTTCTGCACTGTAAATTCTATGAAAAACGAGTGCGAGTCGCCGGACCTCCTTGCGACGGTGGAGGTGGTGATAGTGGCGGGGGGGCGGTGGATAAAGGGCTTGAATGTAAGGTGGAGGCGGTCGTAGTGGCGGTGTAACGGTCGGTCGTCCCCTATTTTGCCAATTTTCAGGGTCATCCTCATCGTCTCCCTCGGTCAAGGCAAGGCCGGCCATTTGACCGTACGGTCCTGATTTAGAAATGGGGCGTTTTACAGACTTTGGTCTTTTTCTATGGTGGGCACATTCCTTTTTTCAAAACCTCCGCAGTCTTAACAATTCCCCCTTCTGTTAATTCAATACCCAATTTTAAAGCGTTAGCCTGCCAATTAGCCAATAAAGATGTATTTTTAAAATTTTTGGCAGTACTCCCGCCATAACTTCTTAGCCGTGGAGCTACGGTTATGTTGCCAAATAATCTGCTGTGCCTCTATAACCGTAGGCAAATCTTTTGATCCTCCCAGGGGCCATTCCCCTTTCCCAATTTCTTATGCAATTTTCCCGATAACTGCCGCAGCTGCTGAGAATGTTCCGGATACTGTTCACAAAGAGTTTGAAGCGCGCTTCCACTATCAGAGGCGCTATCTAAAGTATTACCCATTGTCTCCTATCCTCGGATGATCCTTGTGGTTACCTATTTAATTTTGGTAGCGATCCTAAATCGCCTATTCAATCAAGAATTTAAACAGGGTTATTCTGCCCCGTTGCCCAATCAAAAGGCTAAATCAAATTGTTCGAAAGTGACTTTTAGAAGGTCAAAGTCTGGAAATGAAACATGAAAAGAGAGAGAGAGAGAGGACTGATTTAAGCAGATTGACAGACTCAGAGAATTAAAGACAGAACTAACAGATTTAAGAAATTGTTCGAGTGTTCCGACAGGGCACACAACGGTCAAGCCCTGTTTATTATGTTTCCTTTAGGTGTTATCCGCACCACCATTTAAATTTTATGATATATAATTTGGACAGAGTTATCCGTTCTCCGTAATATTCAATCTGATCAACCCGAAGTGTGGAACAAGTCAAGACACCGGTTGATATACTTATTTATCGAAAACCACCTTTTATCGCGAAGGTATTAGGCAACCCTAAGGATCATCGTCATTCATCTACCCAGAGATTTAAGGAGGACTCTAACCTCCCAAGGTTTCCAACCCGGGACTTTAGGAAGGATTTTAACCTCCCAGGGACTCCAACCCGGACTTTTTAGGGTGGACTCTAACCTCCCAGGGTTTCCAACCCGGGACTTTAGGAAGGATTTTAACCTCCCAGGGACTCCAACCTGGACTTTTTAGGGAGGACTCTAACCTCCCAGGGTTTCCAACCCGGGACTTTAGGAAGGATTCTAACCTCCCAGGGACTCCAACCCTTTCAACCCTTCTTCGTAACGGGTTCGCCGGACTGCTTTGATTTCGTCAGAGTCTCCTCCGAAACCGAACAGCAGGGCGTGGCCACACTCGGGACAGCAGAGGGGGAAACCAAAGTGGTAACAAGGGTACTCACGTTTGGTGGCCAATTCCCTCCTCAGCGTCCGAATGCGATCAGTCTGTTACGCCGTCAGGTTCCAGGGAGGCTCCTTGAAATCCCACTTCTGACACCAAATGAGGATTCTTTCCTGCCAATCCGGATGACATGATCAGTTGAACACCTCGTTACTTTAACATATGTTTATTTCTCGGCCGGTGCTAAGACCACTGTATCTCTTGAGAGTTACAACAGTAAGCCAAAATCAATACATCTAACAGCAGTTTTATACAGTTTTTGGTTCATTTCTGAGGGCAGCCCCCTCGCATTCCATTTTGCTGAGGGCAGCCCCCCTCGCATTCCATCTGTGCCTTTAGCTTAATTATAATTATCTTCAAGCCGAGCGCAACCATTCCCAAGGCCGTTACTTCAATTTGTCTGGTACAAAAACAAGCTTGCTACCAAAAGCCTGTCTTAACATTTCTTCACACAAAGCTTTATCTAACATTTTGTTTTTCCATAAAGTTCCAATCCATCTTGAGCCAAACTCTCAACAGCAGTTTTGTTTCCTGTAATATTACTGAATTTTTATAGTTAAAAATCTAGAAAGGAGTATTGCCTCAAAATACAGTACAGTCAAAATACCGTGGGCAGCACGGTAGCATGGTGGTTAGCACAACTGCTTCACAGCTCCAGGGTCCCAGGTTCGATTCCTGGCTTGGGTCACTGTCTGTGCGGTGTCTGCACGTCCTCCCCGTGTGTGCGTGGGCTTCCTCCGGGTGCTCCGGTTTCCTCCCACAGTCCAAAGATGTGCAGGTTAGGTGGATTGGTCATGCTAAATTTCCCTTAGTGTCCAAAATTGCCGTTAGTGTTGGGTGAGGTTACTGGGTTATGGGGATAGGGTGGAGGTGTGGGCTTGGGTAGAGTGCTCTTTCAAAGAGCCGGAGCAGACTCGATGGGCCGAATGGCCTCCTTCTGCACTGTAAATTCTATGAAAAAAATCACACTCTTGACTTGTGTCTTGTAGATTGTGGTTAGACTTTGGGGAGTCAGAAACAGATGGTTGGGCCTAGGACACTACCCTGAGGAACTCCTGCAGTGATGTCCCAAAATGGAGATGACTGACTTCCAACAATCACAACCATCTTCCTTTGTGCTCGGTATGACTCCAACCAGCGGAGAGTTTATCCCCTGCTTGCAAAGGACTGCAGATTTCTCAGGCTCCTTGATGCCATACGTGGTCAAATGTGACCTTGATGTCAAGGGCAGTCACTCTCACTTCATTTTAGGGGTTCAGCTCTTTTGTCCATGTTTGAACTAACGCTGTAAATGAGGTCAGGAGCTGAGTGACTCGAGCGGAGCCCAAATATCTGAGATCAGCACATCTTTAACATCTCAATGAGGTCACCTGTTAATCTTCTACATTCAGGGGGATATAAGCCTAGCCTATGAGACATGTCCACATAATTTACAAAAGTTATAATAATAAGTGCAGAATAGAGAATCTGAATGGGGACTTCTCATCTCTCCGGAATATTCTTTCCTCCTTTTCCCTCTTTTTTTTTATTTGTTCCTGGGATGTGGCCATCACTGGCTGGCCCAGCATTTGTTGCCCAGCCCTAATTGCCCTTCAACTGAGTGGTGTGCTGGATCATTCCAGTGGGGAGCAGTTAAGAATCAACCACATTCCTGTGGGTCTGGAGTCACATGTAGGCCATGTAGCCACGTAAAATGGCTGACTCCCGATTAGAATGGCCAAACCCCAATTTAAAATGGCGAACGGAAGAGGCTGATGTGAAAACCAGCCAACAGGACTCAAACAGACAGCTGGAGGTAAAACAGTGTATTCGCCTCTGGGGAAGTCAGCCCAGACCGATACCTGCAGCCATCAACATCACAACAACCCAGCCATCTGCATTTTAATCAGCCAGCCCCGGGAACAATTGCTACAAATTAGCAACATAAAGCCGACCCAGACCTTTCGGCGCCAGCAGGGGCTGACACAAAGAAAGGTAAATGACCACCCCCCGATCAAGGAATCGCTCCAGTATTGGAGCATATCGAACCAAGTGATTGGGACCAAGTCCAATCACTTGGAACCAGGTACAAGGTCCGCCCCAAGAGGCGGGAAGCCCCTGGGGACTATAAGAATAGGAGCCAAGTTCAACTCGACCCTTCTTCTCCTCGACACACCCTTCGAGACCCTTGCTGCTGAAAGACCGTAAGTTTTACTCCAACGATCGATACCAGATAGACACTCCTGACTATCGACCTGTATCAGCTTTTGAATCCCGCAGGCTCAGAACCCATTCGAAAGACCATTCGTTTCCCTGACCTGGTGGGCCATTTCCAAAGTTAAGTATTGGCCTGTTAGTGGTAGGTAGTAGTTTAGAAATAGAATTATTGTATAAGTATTTATTGCTGTATATAATAAATGAGCGTTGATTTAACTCTTACTAAGCGGTGTGTTGCATTATTAATCATTACTTGGACTTGAACCACGTGGAGGTATCAGAAAGATACCTGGCGACTCATGAGCAAAGGTGACAGAATTAGAGCAAATAAACTAAGGCTAAAATGAGCAACAGCCAGACCAGGTAAGGATGGCAGATTTCCTTCCCTGAAGGACATTAATGAACCAGATGGGGTTTTTACGACAATCGGCAATGGTTTCATGGTCATCGTTAGACTTTTAATTCCAGATTTTTATTGAATTCAAATTTCGACATCTGCCCTGGTGGGATTCGAACCCGGTTCCCCAGAGCGATCTGAATTACTAGTCCAGTGACAATGTTCTATGTTCTATTATGGACGATAAGGGAATAGTGTAGATGGGCTTTAGAGTGGTTTCACAGGTCGGCGCAACATCGAGGGCCGAAGGGCCTGTACTGCGCTGTAATGTTCTATGTTCTGATACAAATACACCGCTGCCTCCCCACAAAACAGTAAACCCCTAATCCGCACTCTCTCTGTCTGAATTCCGAATTTATCACAGATTCGGATTTTCCTCCCTTTCTCTCCTGAAGGTACCGTGTGACAATGGAGTTTGTTGCCTTTTTACCTTTTATGTGAACCACAAGCTGTTTCTTATATTGACCAAATGACCACACAACCGGTATGTTAGCTCAAAAACACAGTTTATTAATAACACAAGACTTGTACCTCTTTGCAAAAATACATGCAGCTCCCTACTAAACTACACCTAACAACTAAGATGACCTTTACTTAACTTCGAGTGACTGGCACTGTGCGAGATAAGGCCTTTTATCCGGGTCCACGTGGTCAGTTGGAAGTCTTCAGGTTCGTCTCAGCTGAGCTAGTCCTTCAGGAATGGTCGCGGGTCCTTGAACTTGGTTGTTCTACTACAGTTGTTCACACACAGGCCGGCCCAAAAGAGACCGATCTCTAGTGCGCAGGGCTTTTTATCCTTCATCTCTTTTGTGCCCTTTTGGCCAATCCTTACTCCAGGTCCAATGGATCGATAGGGTTTTCGATCACCCTCATCGGTCTTAGCCAATTAGGGGGCGGATACCTCGATGGCTGGGTGGGTCCTGGCTGTCATTATCCCAGGTACGTAGGTCTTTTCCAAATAAGGGGGGGTGGTGTCGGTTAGTCTGCTATCGTTGATGGTCCTTAATGCGAATGCTATTGTCTTGAGAAAATGATAACTGATTCTCAATGGATGCAAGTTTCAGCCAAGTCTGTATTTTTTGCACAATACACAGAGACGGTGGACCTATCTGTGTCTCAAATTGACCACAATTCCCATGGTCCTTTTCAGGTGGCCATTTTACATGATTACAAGTTCAATACCAGTCACTGTTTGGTGGTATCTAAGGAAGGATGTGCTGGCCTTGGACTTGGAAAGGGTCCAGAGGAGGTTCACAAGAATGATCCCTGGAATGAAGAGCTTGTCGTATGAGGAACGGTTGAGTACTCTGGGTCTGTACTCGTTGGAGTTTAGAAGGGTGAGGGGGGGGGGGGTCTTATTGAAACTTACAGGATACTGCAAGGCCTGGATAGAGTGGACGTGGAGAGGATGTTTCCACTTGTAGGAAAAACTAGAAGCAGAGGGCACAATCTCAGACTAAAGGGATGATCCTTTAAAACAGAGATGAGGAGGAATTTCTTCAGCCAGAGGGTGGTGAATCTGTGGAACTCTTTGCCGTAGAAGGCTGTGGAGGCTAAATCACTGAGTGTCTTTAAGACAGAGATAGATAGGTTCTTCATTAATAAGGGGATCAGGGGTTATGGGGTGAAGGCAGGAGAATGGGGATGAGAAACATATCAGCCATGATTGAATAGCGGAGCAGACTCGATGGGCCAGTGGCCTAATTCTGCTCCTATGTCTTATGGTCTTATGCTGGTGGGATTCAGTCCCAGTCAGTTTGCCTTCCAGTACTTTGCCAAGTGGGAGTTCTGACCATGTGAGCCTATATAAGGAGATGCCAGCATTTCGACCTTGGGGAGCCTTTAACACAGTAAAACATCCCAATGGAAAAATGGCAAAAGAGTCACCAGTCAGAAATTGGCCAAGTAACCAAGTCATTATGGCCAAGTCACTACCCACAGCAGCCAATCTGATGCATGGACCATCCGGATTGACAGGCTAATCAGCCAATGATTGCTGTTGTTGAGTAGCAGGATACGCCAGATCCTGTTTGGGCCTTGCCAGAGTGGAATGCAGTGTCCTTCAACCTTCTCAGAGTTGGCTGGAGGGTGCCGGAGTGCAACAGGTTGGTGATAGTTACTTTGACGCAGGTTCCCCTCAACACCCCCGCCCCACCCGCAATCCATTCCCACACTTCTTTCTCCTGTAAAATGGGGCTGGTTTAGCACAGTGTGGGGCTGGTTTAGCACAGGGCTAAATCGCTGGCTTTGAAAGCAGACCAAGGCAGGCCAGCAGCACGGTTCAATTCCCGTACCAGCCTCCCCGAACAGGCACCAGAATGTGGCGACTAGGGGCTTTTCACAGTAACTTCATTTGAAGCCTACTTGTGACAAGAAGCAATTTTCATTTCATTTCGTAGGTGGCCTCCTTGTGGGGCTCAACCTCTCTATTTCAATTCATAGAATCCCTACAGTGCAGAAGGAGGCCATTCAGCCCATCGCATCTGCACTGACCCTCCGAAAGAGCACCCTATCTAGGCCCACTCCCCTACCCGATCCCCGTAATCCCATCTAACTTGCACACCTTTGGACACTAAGGAGCATTCTGGCATGGCCGATCCACCTAACCTGCTGTTATGGGAGAGATGTTTTCAGAACCCCAAAATGTATCATGGAGTTCAACCAACCCCCACCTTTAATGGATTGTTGTTTTTGAAGCACACAGCTTGTTCCCCAGGTGTAGTATTACAATTATGGACACGTGGTTTTTAAAACAAAACAATGTTTATTCCATGAACTCAAATTAACCTTTCAAATAAACATTGGATCTCTTAACACCCCTTACTTCAAAGATAACTCCGAAAATAATACAATACTACCCAATCCTGCAAACTGTTCCTTTACACATCCAAAAGACTTCACCTTCACAAAAACAGTAACACACCAGGTTACAGTTAATATATATTTTCTGTTGGATGGCAGAGATATATCAGCTTGGTTGACTTCAGCTCCAACACCTTGCTTTTTCTTCATGTAGCTCACAGCCAAAAACACAGTCACACCTAAGCTGCTGTCTGACACTGAAACTAAAACCCAGAACTAACCTAAAAATGGCCGAACTGAGCTTAGCTCCACCCACTCTCTGACATCACTATTTTCTTAAAGGTACATTGCTTAAACATCCATTTCTTAAAGGTACTCTCACATGACACTGCGCTAGAAATAACTCCTGGATCCCAAACTGTTTTAAGCACAGCTCCTGCCACCTCTCCTTCTCCCGGCTCCTCACACCTGGCCAGTTTTGATGGCAACAATTCTGTTTCTTTCAATTAAAACCTGTAAAATCAGAGCCTCATATATTCTAACCATTTTCTACGGCCAAAAACCGCTGCACATCAGATAAATTGAAAGATCAGAATATTTCAGAAAGTATGTTTGTCCGTACTGCAATCGAGAACAGTGTCAATGTAGTTCTGAGAGTTAAAAATAACTGTGATCTCTGGATAGCTGCAACCACATCCAACAATATGGCAAGCCATCCCCTATTTTGCTGATCACAAGGATTTTCTGGTTTAGTATGTTTGAAACACAAAAATAGGAGCAGGAGGAGGCCATTCGGCCCTTCGAGCCTGCTTCACCATTCATTATCATGGCTGATCATCCAACTCAATGGCCAAATCCCGCCTTCCCCCCGATATCCTTTGATCCCTTTCACCCTAAGAGCTATATCTAACTGCTTCTTGAGAACATGCAATGTTTTGACCTCAACTACTTCCTGTGATAACGGATTCCACAGGTCGACCACCCTCTGGGTGAAGAAAGTTCTCCTCATCTCTGTCCTAAAAGGTCTGTCCCGTACCCTCAGACTGTGATTCCTGGTTCTGGACACCCCCCCCCCCCCCCCCACCCCCACCACCACCACCATCGGGAACACCCTTCCTGCATCTACCCTGTCCAGACCCGTTAGAATTTTATACGTTTCTATGAGATCACCCCTCATTCTTATGATCCCCAGCGAATACCAACCTAACCGATTCAATCTTTCCTCATACGTCAATCCCGCCATCTCAGGAATCAGTCTGGTAAATCTTTGCTGCACTCCCTCTAGAGCAAGAACATCCTTCCTCAGATAAGGAGACCAAAACTGCACACTATACTCCACGTTTGGCCTCACCAAGGTCTTGTCAGAGGTCATTGACTCTTTGAAAGAACCAGTGCTGATCAGGGACCTGAAGCATTAACTCTGTTTATCTCTCCACAGATGCTGCCCGGACTACTGAGTATTTCCAGCATTTTCTGTTTATATTTCAGATTTCCAGCATCTGCAGTACTTTGCTCCCTCGTATGTGCCCCACGCTGGGCATTTTATAAGTATGGTTAGATTTGATTTAAAATGAGAAAATATTTATCACACAATGCAAAGTGTGATTTTTCTGTTAACAAAGTCCACTTGTGTGGAATGAAATAGCACATTATTGCAGGTCAATTGGTTGGTGCTAATTTATTGCAAGGTATGCCATGTTTAAACTTGTAGTGAAACCCGGAGTCACGTGTCAGTAGAATATGTCACTACTAGTTCAAGTTATTCACATTTGTACATAGAATTGTTATTTGTGGCGTTTATGAAGTTCACATTTCTGGATGTTGCTATCCAGAAATTGCATCGGGTCTGGTTCAAAGAAGCAAAGCTGTTTGCAGGAAAGGAATAGCCATGGTCATAGAATCATAGAATCCCGACAATGCAGAAGGAGGCCATTCCTAAAGAGCACCATACCAAAGCCCACTCTCCTTCCCTATCCCCATCAGCCCAGCTAACCTTCTGGACGCTTAGGGGCAATATAGTTTGGGCAATCCACCTAACCTGCACATCTTTGGACTGTGGGAGAAAACCAGCGCACCCAAATGAAACCCACGCAGACACGGGGAGAACGTGCAAACTCCACACAGTCACCAAAGGCCAGAATTGAACCCGGTACCCTGGCGCTGTGAGGCAGCAGTGCTAATCACTGTGCCATCATTGTGTACAATCGGCTGACGCACAGGTTTATCACACTTTCATAGAATCCTTACCGTGCAGAAGGAGGCCATTTAGCTCATCGACTGCACCAACCCCCTGAAAGAGCACCCTATCTAGGCCCACTCCTCCATCCTATCCTGTAACCCCACCTAACCTACACATCTTTGGACACTAAGGGACAATTTATCATGGCCAATCTACCTGACCTGCACATCTTTGGACTGTGGGAGGAAACCGGAGCACCCGGAGAAAACCCACGCAGACACGGGGAAAAATTCCAAACTCCTCACAGACAATGACCCAAGGCCAGAATTGAACCCGGGTCCCTGTTGCTGTGAGGCAGCAGTTATTTTCTTTTTAAATATATTTATTCAAATTTTTCAACAAACCCCGCCCCCCCCCAACAAAAAGAAAGAAACAAGAACACAACAATCAGAAATTATACATTGGATTTCCCCCATGTACAATAACCCCCCCTATAACATTTAAAACACAAATAGGGAAGAAAAAAAAACACCTTCACCCAAACGCCACCTCAAAAGAAACCCCCCGCCCTTGGGCTGCTGCTGACCTCCTCCTAACGCTCTGCGAGATAGTCTAGGAACGGTTGCCACCGCCTGGAGAACCCTTGCACAGACCCTCTCAAGGCAAACTTTATCCTCTCCAGCTTGATGAACCCTGCCATGTCATTGATCCAAGCTTCCACACTAGGGGGCTTCGCATCTTTCCATAGTAGCAAAATCCTCCGCCGGTCTACCAGGGACGCAAAGGCCAGAATACCGGCCTCTTTCACCTCCTGCACTCCCGGCTCGGCCGATACCCCAAATAATGCCAATCCCCAGCTCGGCTTGACCCGGGCGTTCACCATCTTGGACATAGTCCTCGCAAAATCCCTCCAAAACCCATCCAGCGCCGGGCACGACCAGAACATATGGACGTGATTTGCCGGGCTCCCCGAGCACCTCCCACATCTGTCCTCCACCCCAAAGAACCTACTCAACCTCGCCCCTGTCATATGCGCTCTGTCAGTAACTTTGAACTGTATTAGGCTGAGCCTGGTGCAAGAGGAGGAAGAATTAACCCTACTCAGGGCATCAGCCCACAGACCCTCATCTATCTCCTCCACAAGCTCCTCCTCCCACTTGCCCTTTAACTTCTCCACCGAGGCCTCCTCCTCTTCCTTCAGCTCCTGGTAAATCACCGAAACCTTGCCTTCTCCAACCCATGCACCCAAAATCACCCTGTCCTGAATCCCACGTGTCGGAAGCAGCGGGAATTCCCTCACCTGGTGCCTCACAAACGCCCTCACTTGCATGTACCTGAAAGCGTTTCCCGGGGGTAGCCCAAACTTCTCCTCCAGCTCCCCTAGGCTCGCAAACGTCCCATCGATGAACAGGTCCCCCATTCTTCTAATCCCTGCCCGATGCCAGCTCCGAAACCCCCAACCACCCTTCCCGGGACGAACCGATGATTCTCCCGAATCGGAGACCAAACCGAGGCTCCCACCTCGCCCCTGTGTCGCCTCCACTGCCCCCAGATCTTCAGCGTCGCCGCCACCACCGGACTCGTGGTGTGCCTTGTCGGCAGCGGCGGTGCCGTCACCAGCGCCCTCAGGCTTGTGCCCACACAGGACGCCATTTCTAGCCTTTTCCACGCCGCCACCTCTCCCTCCATTACCCACTTACGGATCATCACCACATTCGCTGCCCAATAATAGCCACACAAATTCGGCATCGCCAGCCCTCCCCCTGTTCCTGCTACTCTCCAGAAACACCCTCTTCACCCTCGGGGTCTTATTCGCCCACACAAATCCCATGATGCTCCTGCTTACCCGTTTGAAAAAGGCCTTGGGGATCATAATGGGAAGGCACTGGAACACAAAGAGAAACGTCGGGAGGACCGTCATTTTGACCGACTGCACCCTACCCGCTAGTGAGAGTGGCAGCATATCCCATCTTTTAAAATCCTCCTCCATCTGCTCCACCAACCGCGTCAGATTGAGCTTGTGTAGGGCCCCCCAACTCCTAGCTACTTGGATCCCTAGATACCGAAAGCTCCTTTCCGCCCTCTTCAGCGGTAGCTCGTCTATCTATCCACCTTCCCTGGTCACCTGAATGCACCACAAAGAGACAAAGAGCTCACTCTTCCCTACGTTGTGTTTGTACCCCAAAAAGTCCCCAAACTCCCTAAGGATCCGCATGACCTCCGCCATCCCCTCCACTGGATCCGCCACATACAACAGGTCGTCAGCATACAACGACACAGCATACAACGACACCCGGTGTTCCTCTCCTCCCCGGACCAGTCCCCTCCATTTCCTGGACTCCCTCAGTGCCATGGCCAACGGCTCAATTGCCAGTGCAAACAACAAGGGGGATAAGGGGCACCCCTGCCTCGTCCCCCGGTACAGCCGAAAGTACTCCAACCTCCGCCGGTTCGTAGCCACACTCGCCACTGGGGCCCCATATAGCAGCCTGACCCAACTGATGAACCCCTCCCTGAACCCAAACCTCCGCAACATTTCCCAAAGATACTCCCACTCCACCCGATCAAAGGCCTTCTCCGCGTCCATAGCTGCCACTACCTCCGCTTCTCCCTCCACCGAGGGCATCATAATCACATTGAGGAACCTCCGCAAATTTGTGTTTAGCTGCCTGCCCTTCACAAATCCCGTCTAGTCCTCATGAATTAGCCCCGGGACACAGTCCTTAATTCTCGTAGCCAGCACCTTCGCCAGCAACTTAGCGTCAACATTGAGGAGCGAGTTCGGTCTATACGACCCACATTGCAATGGACCCTTGTCCTGCTTCAAGATCAAAGAAATCAGCGCCCTGGACATTGTCGGGGGCAAGGTCCCTCCCTCCCTCGCCTTATTAAAAGTCCTCACTAGCAACGGGCCCAGCAGGTCCACGTATTGCCTGTAGAATTCAACTGGGAACCCATCCGGCCCCGGGGCCTTCCCCGCCTGCATGCTCCCCAATCCTTTAACCAGCTCCTCCAGCCCAATCGGCGCCCCCAAACCAGCCACCTCCTCCTCCTCCACCCTCGGGAACCTCAGCTGATCTAGGAATCATCGCATCCCCTCCTCCCCGCTGGGGGCTCAGACCGGTCCCCATAGAAGTCCCTAAATACCTCGTTTATTCTCACTGCACACCGCACCGTATTCCCCCCTCTATCCTTATCTCCACCAATCTCCCTCGCTGCCTCCCTCTTACGAAGCTGATGTGCCAGCATCCGACTTGCCTTCTCCCCATACTCATACATCGCCCCCTGTGCTTTCCTCCACTGTGCCACTGCTTTCCCGGTGGTCAACAGGTCGAATTCCGTCTGGAGGTTCCGTCGCTCCCTAAGTAGCCCCTCCTCGGGGGCCCCTGCAATACCTCCTGTCTACCCTTAGAATCTCCCCCACCAACCTCTCCCTCCCCTCTCTTTTCTCCCTGTGGGCCCTAATGGAGATTAGCTCTCCCCTGACCACCGCCTTCAACGCCTCCCAGACTATCCCCACCTGCACCTCCCCGTTGTCGTTGGCCTCCAAATATCTTTCAATACACCCCCGCACCCGCCCGCACACCCCCTCATCTGCCAACAGTCCCACATCGAGGCTCCACAGCGGGCACTAGTCCCTCTCCGCCCCCAACTCCAGCTCCACCCAATGCGGGGCGTGGTCCGAGATGACTATGGCTGAATATTCCGTTCGCTCAACTTTCGGGATTAGCGCCCTACTCAAAATGAAAAAAATCTATCCGAGAGTAGGCTCTATAGACGTGGGAAAAGAAGGAAAATTGCCTGGCCAGCGGCCTGGCAAACCTCCATGGATCCACTCCCCCCATCTGGTCCATAAACCCCCTGAGCACCTTGGCCGCAGCCAGCCTCTTACCCGTCCTGGACCTAGAACGGTCCAGTGCTGGGTCCAGCACCGTGTTGAAGTCCCCCCCGCCCCCCCATTACCAAGCTTCCTACCTCCAGATCCGGAATCTGACCCAGCATGCGTTTCATAAATCCGGCATCATCCCAATTCGGGGCATATACGTTCACCAGTACCACCCGCACCCCCTGCAACCTACCACGCACCATCACATATCGACCTCTATTATCCACTACAATATTCAGTGCCTTGAACAACATCCGCTTCCCCACCAGTATTGCAACACCTTTGTTCTTCGCATCCAGCACTGAATGAAAGACCTGCCCGACCCATCCCTTTCTCAGCCTAACCTGATCTGCCACCTTCAAATGTGTCTCCTGGGGCATAACCACGTCTGCCTTCAGTCCCTTTAAGTGCGCGAACACCCGGGCCCTGTTGACCGGCCAGTTCAGGCCCCTCACATTCCAAGTTACCAGCCGGATCGGGGGGCTACTCGCCCCCCCCACCCTGCCGACTAGCCATCTCCTTTTCTAGGCCAGCCACGTGCCCGCGCCTCCCGCACCCTCCAGGACCCCAGGCGGCGGACCCCCGCCCCGACTACCTCTCCTACTTCCAACTCCCTTTTGGCCAATGCAACAGCAACCCAGTTCCCCCCCTCCCCCCGCTAGATCCTCATCTAGCCATTTTGCTCCCCCCATGACACTCCCGTAAGTCAGCTGACTCTTGCTGACCCCGGCCTCTCCCGCCATTCCATCGACCCCCCAGTGTGAGAATCCCCCACCCCTTGTCAGTCAGTGTGCGCTCCTCTCCAGCACCACCCTTCCCCCCTGCCCCGCCCCCATCCTTCCCTAACGCGGGAAAAAGCCCGCGCTTTCCTGAGCCAGCCCCGCCCCCTCTGGCGCAGCTCCTTTTTGCGGCCTTACCCCAACTCCCCATCCCCGGGCCTCTGCTCCCCCTCTTCCTCCGTGGGGCCCTGCCCCTCCAACACCGACGCCCACACTCTCCCACAGCCCCCACATCAAATCCATTCTCCCATCCCCACCCAGCACTCAAACAAAAAGAACATTCCCCAAACGCGGTAAACACAGTAAACATCCCCCCACGACAAACCCTCAATTTGAGTCCAACTTTTCAGTCTGTATAAAGTTCCATGCCTCATCAGGCGTTTCAAAATAGTGGTGCCGATCTTGGAACGTGACCCACAATCGCGCTGGCTACAGCATACCAAACTTCACCCCCTTCCGATGGAGCACTGCCTTAGCCCGGTTGAAACCAGCCCTCTTCTTAGCCACCTCCGCACTCCAGTCCTGATAAATTCGGATCTCCGTGTTCTCCCACCTGCTGCTCCGCTCTTTTTTGGCCCATCTCAGGACACACACTCTGTCCATAAAGCGGTGAAACCTCACCACTACAGCCCTTGGCGGCTCATTGGCTTTGGGTCTCCTTGCCAGGACTCAATGAGCCCCATCCAGCTCCAGGAGCCTCGGGAAAGCTCCCGCGCCCATCAGCGAATTGAGCATCATGCTCATATATGCCCCGGCATCGGGCCCCTCCACTCCTTCAGGGAGACCCAGAATCCAAAGATTCTTCCTCCTCGACCTATTCTCCAGGTCCTCGAATTTTTCCGCCCACCTCTTGTGAAGCGCCTCGTGCGCCTCCACCTTCACCGCCAGGCCCAAGATCTCGTCCTCGTTCTCCGAAGCTTTTTGCCACACCTCCCGGATCTCCGCCCCTTGGGCCTTCTGGGTCTCCACAAGCTTCTCAATCGCCGCCTTCATTGGCGCCAGCATTTCTGTCTTCAGCTCCTCAAAGCAGCGTTTAAGAAACTCCTGCTGCTCCTGCGACCACTGCGCCCACGCTGCTTGGTCTCCACCCGCCGCCATCTTGCTTTTCCTCCCTCGCACTTTTCGCTGCAGCAGAATCACTTTTTTAGCCGCTCCACTCCTGGTCCAATCCATATAATGTCGGGGGGACCGTGCTGTCAGCTTCCCACACTGGAAGCCGTCGAACAATTGCCGTTGGGGCCCCTCTGAAGAGCCCCAGCTGGCAGAGGTATTCACGGACATCTTTAACCTGTCCCTGCTCCACTCCGAGGTCCCCACCTGCTTCAAGACCACCAACATACCGGTACCAAAGAAGAACCAGGCAACATGCCTCAATGACTACCGACCAGTGGCCCTGACTTCAGTCGTAATGAAGTGCTTCGAGAGGTTGATCATGAAGCGCATCACCTCCATACTCCCAGAACGCCTTGATCCACTGCAATTCGCATACCGCTGCAACCGGTCCACATCAGACACCATTTCCCTGGCCCTACACTCATCCCTAGAGCATCTCGAAAAAAAGTACTCCTACATTAGACTCCTATTCATTGACTACAGCTCCGCCTTCAACACCATAATCCCAGCCAAGCTCATATCAAAGCTCCAAAACCTAGGACTTGACTCCCCACTCTGCAACTGGATCCTCGATTTTCTGACCAACAGACCACAATCAGTAAGAATGAACAACAACCCCTCCTCCACAATAGTCCTCAACACCGGCGCCCTGCAAGGCTGCGTACTTAGCCCCCTACTCTACTCCCTGTACACACACGACTATGTGGCAAAACTTGGTTCCAACTCCATCTACAAGTTTGCTGATGATACGACCATAGTGGGCCGGATCTCGAATGACAATGAGTCCGAATACAGGAGGGAGATAGAGAACCTAGTGGAGTGGTGTAGCGACAACAATCTCTCCCTCAATGCCAGCAAAACTAAAGAGCTGGTAATTGACTTCAGGAAGCAAAGTACTGTACACACCCCTGTCAGCATCAACGGGGCCGAGGTGGAGATGGTTAGCAGTTTCAAATTCCTAGGGGTGCACATCTCCAAAAATCTGTCCTGGTCCACCCACGTCGACGCTACCACCAAGAAAGCACAACAGCGCCTATACTTCCTCAGGAAACTAAGGAAATTCGGCATGTCCACATTGACTCTTACCAACTTTTACAGATGCACCATAGAAAGCATCCTATCGGGCTGCATCACAGCCTGGTATGGCAACTGCTCGGCCTGTTGGACTTTAACCTGGACACTATACTCCAAGTGTGGCCTAACTAAGGTTCTATACAGCTGCAACATGACTTGCCAATTCTTATACTCAATGCCCCGGCCAATGAAGGCAAGCATGCCGTATGCCTTCTTGACTACCTTCTCCACCTGTGTTGCCCCTTTCAATGACCTGTGGACCTGTACTCCTAGATCTCTTTGACTTTCAATACTCTTGAGGGTTCTACCATTCACTGTATATTCCCTACCTGCATTAGACCTTCCAAAATGCATTACCTCACATTTGTCCGGATTAAACTCCATCTGCCATCTCTCCGCCCAAGTCTCCAGACAATCCAAATCCTGCTGTATCCTCCGACAGTCCTCATCGCTATCCGCAATTCCACCAACCTTTGTGTCATCTGCAAACTTACTAATCAGACCAGTTACATTTTCCTCCAAATCATTTATACATACTACAAAGAGCAAAGGTCCCAGCACTGATCCCTGTGGAACACCACTGGTCACAGCCCTCCAATTAGAAAAGCATCCCTCCATTGCTACTCTCTGCCTTCTATGGCCTAGCCAGTTCTGTATCCACCTTGCCAGCTCACCCCTGATCCCGTGTGACTTCACCTTTTGTACTAGTCTACCATGAGGGACCTTGTCAAAGGCCTTACTGAAGTCCATATAGACAACATCTACTGCCCTACCTGCATCAATCATCTTAGTGACCTCCTCGAAAAACTCTATCAAGTTAGTGAGACACGACCTCCCCTTCACAAAACCGTGCTGCCTCTCACTAATACGTCCATTTGCTTCCAAATGGGAGTAGATCCTGTCTCGAAGAATTCTCTCCAGTAATTCCCCTACCACTGAAGTAAGGCTCACCGGCCTGTAGTTCCCGGGATTATCCTTGCTACCCTTCTTAAACAGAGGAACAACATTGGCTATTCTCCAGTCCTCCGGGACATCCCCTGAAGACAGCGAGGATCCAAAGATTTCTGTCAAGGCCTCAGCAATTTCCTCTCCAGCCTCCTTCAGTATTCTGGGGTAGATCCCATCAGGCCCTGGGGACTTACCTACCTTAATATTTTTTAAGACACCCAACATCTCGTCTTTTTGGATCACAATGTGACCCAGGCTATCTACACCCCCTTTTCCAGACTCAACATCTACCAATTCCTTCTCTTTGGTGAATACTGATGCAAAGTATTCATTTAGTACCTCGCCCATTTCCTCTGGCTCCACACATAGATTCCCTTGCCTATCCTTCAGTGGGCCAACCCTTTCCCTGGCTACCCTCTTGCTTTTTATGTACGTGTAAAAAGCCTTGGGATTTTCCTTAACGCTATTTGCCAATGACTTTTCGTGACCCCTTCTAGCCCTCCTGACTCCTTGCCTAAGTTCCTTCCTACTTTCCTTATATTCCACGCAGGCTTTGTCTGTTCTTAGCCTTTTAGCCCTGACAAATGCCTCCTTTTTCTTTTTGACGAGGCCTACAATATCACTCGTCATCCAAGGTTCCCGAAAATTGCCGTATTTATCTTTCTTCCTCACAGGAACATGCCGGTCCTGTATTCCTTTCAACTGCCACTTGAAAGCCTCCCACATGTCAGATGTTGATTTGCCCTCAAACATCCGCCCCCAATCTATGTTTTTCAGTTCTCGCCTAATATTGTTATAATTAGCCTTCCCCCAATTTAGCACATTCATCCTCGGACCACTCTTATCCTTGTCCACCAGTACTTTAAAACTTACTGAATTGTGGTCACTGTTACCGAAATGCTCCCCTACTGAAACATCTACCACCTGGCCGGGCTCATTCCCCAATACCAGGTCCAGTACCGCCCCTTCCCTAGTTGGATATAGTGGCACAGTGGTTAAAACTGCTGCCGCACAGCGCCAGAGACCCGGGTTTAATTCCAGCCTTAGGTGACTGTGTGGAATTTGCATGTTCACCCCATGTCTGCGTGGGTTTCATCCGGGTGCTCCGGTTTCCTGCCACAGTCCAAAGATGTGCAGGTTAGGTGGATTGGCCACGCTAAATTGCCCTTAGTGTCCAGGGGTGTGTAGGATAGGTGGGGTTATGGTGATATGGAGATAGAGCGATGGAGTGGGCATAGGTAGGTGCTCTTTCAAAGGGTCGGTGCAGACTCGATGGGCTGAATTGCCTCCTTTTGCACTGTAGGAATTCCATGGTTCAAGTCAGAATGGTGTGTGATTTGGATGGAAACATTGCGTTACTGGTGTTTCTATTCACCTAGTGCCATTGCCTTTCCAGGTGCTGGATGCAGGCTGTGGATATGGGAGGCTCTCACAAAGTTCTGGTCAAGATTGAAATGTGTAGTCGCTTTATACTTCATAACCTCGACCCAAACCCCTCTCTCACTCCTCTAGTCCAGAATCTTGTGGAGGCCCAGACTGGGTGACAGGTTCACTTCCCTGCAGGATATTAGTGAACCAGTTATGTTTTTACAGTCACTTCTCCTAGTGCCACCCCCACAAGTGAGCAGATTCGTTAAGTGTAATTCTCGAAACTCGCAATTGTGGGGGGTTTTTGTGGATTCTCTTTCATGTTCCCTTTACCCTGTTTGTGATTCATTTTGCAGCGTATTAGAAAGAGAGGATTTGTGAACTGAAAACACAATCCAAATGTCACGTCAAGACCTGGCAGAGTCACTTCATCCTTCAGGAGCTGCATATCATTGGCCTTTGAACCTGGAAGCACAAAGCCCTGTTCACAGCAAGGAGAAACCGTACATGTGTCCTCTGTGTGGACGGGGCTTTAGTCAATTATCCAGCCTGACAAGACACAAGCGCAGTCACACTGGAAACAAACCGTGTAAATGTAGGGACTGCGAGAAGGAATTCAACTACCCTTATGAGCTGGAAACTCATCGGCGCATTCATACTGGAGAGAGACCGTTCATCTGCTCCATATGTGGGAAGGGATTCACTCAGTCATCTGCCCTGTTGGCACACCGGCGTGCTCACACTGGAGAGAGACCGTTTGTCTGCTGTGTGTGTGGGAAGGGATTCACTCAATCGCCCCACCTCAGTGAACACAAACTCATTCACTCTGACAAGAGACCATTTCAGTGTTCCGACTGTGAGAAGAGATTTAAAAGCCGAAAGGATCTGCTGACTCACCAGCGGGTTCACACTTGGGAGAGGCCGTTCCCCTGCTGCGTGTGTGGGAAGGGATTCATTGATTCGTCCCACCTACTGAGACATCAGCAGATTCACACAGGGGAGAGGCCGTTCACCTGCTCTAGGTGTGGGAAGGGATTCACTCAGTCCTCCCATCTCATTGAACATGAACTTGTTCACACCGATAAGAGGCCTTTTCCGTGTTCTGAGTGTGAGAAGAAATTTAAGAGCAAAAGGTACCTAATGAAACACCAACAAACTCATTCTGGGGAGAGGCGCTTCTCCTGTTCCCTGTGTGGGAAGGGATTCACTCAGTCATCAGACCTGCTGAGACACCATCAACTTCACCTGTAACAGCAGGGATTCTGCTCTTCATCACATCCAGACTGAACCGTGTTTCTTTCTGCCGCCGTTAGTAACCTGTTTAACTCTGATGGAATTTAATATTTGAAATAAATGAGTGAGCTTTGTTCTAAACACATTGTTTTAGATTTTTGTCTTTCCCACCTGACTGTTTCGCATTGTTTTCGCATTGACTGGTTGGAAATCCGGACAGTTTAAATTGAACCCCGCCCCTGTCATCTCTGTGGCAAGAGCAATTATAGAGATTGCCACCCCAACCTTAGGATTCCTTCAAATGTTTGGCTTCTTGTTAGCCGCCATCTCAAGGTCTATATCTTGTAGCTCTGTCTTTACTGGGAGCCTCTCTCGCTGCCCCCTTGACTTCAGTAAACAGTACCTTGTTCAGATTGCTGTTTATTCCTTAAATTTCCTGATTTCTGGCTGTTCTTTAGCTCTGGGACATGCTTCCAGTACCCATGCATTGTGCTGTCAGTGTCTGTGAGACACTGGTTGCAATTTAATTCAATTGTTTCTACTCTTTAGTGTTGGTCTCTGGTTGCTAAGCAACAGCTTAGTTTTTTTTTAACCTCTATAATTACGTCACGAACAGCTCCAGCACCTCCCTCTTTTGGTTTCCAATTGATTCTGTTTTTTAATTTGACTGGTCTCTTATATTAGACGTTCGTCAAATTCAAATTGGGACAACCCAAGACTTGAGCTCCCAATTTCTGTCACAGACAGGAGAGGGGGTCAATTTAAACAGCGCTTTCTCTACACATCTGTATACAGAAATTTGTTTTATATATTCTGATTTCCCCCTTTAGAAATAGTGACGTAGTTTCCCCAACCCTTAAATCTGGAAAAGTTCCAATCCTCTGTCAATGACTTACAAAACAAACTCGAGGTAAGATGAAAATAGAAGGATTGGTTTATTTTTACACACACAGGCGGTGACATAATGATATTATCGCTGGACTAGTCATCCAGAGACCAGGATAATGATCTGGGGACCTGGGTTCAAATCCCACCACGGCAGGTGATGGAATTTAAACTCAATAAAATATCTGGAATTAAAAACCTAGTGGTGACCTTGAAACCATTGTCGATTGTCGTAAAAACCTACCTGGTTCACTAATGTTTAGGGAAGGAAATCTGCCGACCTTACCTGGTCTGGCCTAAATGTGACTCCAGACCCACAGCAATGTAGTTGACCCTTAACTGCCCCTTCAAGGGCAACTAGGGATGGGCAATAAATTCTGGCACAGCCAGCGACGCTCACGTACCATGAACAAATAAGAAAAAAACGCACGCGTGAGAGGGTTTCGCAATGTCCACCCCTTTTTTTACCCACACAATAAATGGGGGGGAAGGAAAAAGGGGGAAGGTTCAGGGCACGACCACAATAAAAATACAGATATGGGTTTTACATATGTACAGAGTCCAGAATGGGGCGAGATTCTCCGACCCCCCGCGGGGTCGGAGAATCGCCGGGGTCTGGCGTGAATCCCGCCCCCGGCGGTTGCCGAATTCTCCGGCACCGGAGATTCAGCGGGGGCGGGAATCGCGCCGGTTGGCGGGGCCCTCCCCGCGATTCTCCGGCCCGGATGGGGCGAAGTCCCGCTGCTAAAATGCCTGTCCCGCCGGCGTAGATTAAGCCACCTACCTTACCGGCGGGACAAGGCGGTGCAGGCGGGCTCCAGGGTCCTGGGGGAGGCGTGGGGCGATCTGTCCCCGGGTGGGGTGCCCCCACAGTGGCCTGGCCCGCGATCGGGGCCCACCGATCCGCGGGCGGGCCTCTGCCGTGGGGGCACTCTTTTCCTTCCGCCTTCGCCACGGTCTCCACCATGGCGGAGGCGGAAGAGACTCCCTCCACTGCGCATGCGCGGGAATGCCGTCAGCGGCCGCTAATGCTCCCGCGCATGCGCCGCCCACAGATGTCATTTCCGCGCCAGCTGGCGGGGCACCAAAGGCCTTTTCCGCCAGCTGGCGGGGCGGAAATTCGTCTGGCGTTGTCCTAGCCCCTTAAGGTTGGAGCTCGGCCCCCCAAGATGCGGAGCATTCCGCACCTTTGGGGCGGCGCGATGCCCGACTGATTTGCGCCGTTTTGGGCGCCAGTCGGCGGACATCGCGCCGAAACCGGAGAATTTCACCCCAGAAGTCAACTGGAATGTTCTTTCCGAGGTTGGGTGATTGTAGAATTCTCCGTCTTTGCAGAGAGAGACTTGCACAACAGGGGATGGCCAGTAGAATGAGTCAGTCAGGAAGCATGAGTTCCAGCAGGTTTGGTGAGAGTCTGAGTTCTTTTCCCTAGCACAGGCTGCTGCCTGGAGTTCCGTTCATGTTGAGAGGTCAGACAGTAACTGCCAGCAGTCATTTCCATCAGACAATACCACAGTGCAGCTTGGGGGAGGTCAAGTGACAGACCTCTTCAATGTTGGACGCAGGATATCTGGAGACCTGAGGATTAATGGGAGTCTGAATTTCTTTTGTTTTTGGAGACACTGGTCTTAAGTCAGTAAACAGGCGATGTCTTGTTAAGACCCTCGTGTCAGAATTGCTAATGCCATTAGCACTGTTCTGGGAAATTACGTCCTGAGAAGGTTTTTGTTTGTTTGGAGTTAGCTGGACTTGATTTTCCATCCCCGTGTCCATTGTTACCTTGAACCTGCTGCAAGGCATCAGGTGGGCAGCTGAACTGTTTATTAGCTCAGTAATTTTCCATTTTTAACATGTCTACATTAAGTAGCGAGGTGGGTCTGTAGGAACCGCACTCTGTTAGGTTTTTGTCTTTTTAGGTATTAGCGAGATTGAGGCTTGTGCTGGCGTAGGCGACAGTGTGCCCCTCGCCAGCGAGTCTGTGAACACCTCCCGCAGGGGGTCAGTGCTGTTGCAAATCTTGTAGAATCCGGCCCGTCACCTTCCCCGCCTGCATGGAGCTGATACTCTCCATGATCTCTCCCAGTTCTAGCGGTGTTTCCAGGCCTCGTTTCCTGTCCTCCCCCAAGACCGGCATTTCCAGTCCATCAAGGAACCGCTTCACCCCCTAGTCCCCTGCTGGGGGCTCCGAAGTGTACAGCCCATGGTAGAAGATCTCAAAGTCCTTGTTGACCTTGTCCGGTTCTGCTACTAAGCAGGTCAAAGTCCATCTGTAGCTTTTTCCTCTCCGCCAGGAACTCTACAGTCGGGGCCTCGGAGTATTGCCCGTCCACTTCCAGTATGGGGTCGACTAGCTGTTGCCTAGCCGCCCTCTCTTCCCTATCCCTTTGTGCTTTGTAAGCAATAATTTCACCCTGATCACAGCCTCCATGGAGGGTGAGACCTCCCTATTGTGGTTGTTAGTAACATACTCGTCTGTGGCCTGTGATATTTTCTCACAAAAAGCTTTATCAGCTAGGAGGGCTGTGTCCAACCTCCGTGTGGGGCGTTGGGCATTGCCCGTCTCCAACCTCATATTCACATAGTGTGGAGCGTTGTCGGAGATTATGATCGCGGAATGTTGGAGGTCTTTCCTGTTTTGATGTTTGATCTTTCTGTTAGTGGATCCTGGACACAGTTAAATTTCCCCCCATGATCAGTCGGTGTATGTCTAAGTCAGGGATTTCCCTCATGGTCTTCTTTATAAACTCCGTGTCGTCCCAGTTGGAAGCGTACACGTTCACCAGTACTACCAGTGCTCCGTCTAGGACACCATTGACCATGACGTACCGTCCCCCTGGGTCCGTAACCGTATTTGTTGCCGTGAACTTCGTCCTCTTATTTAGCAAAATGGCTACACCCCTGGCCCTCATCCCAGAGCAGGAATGGTAGGTCTGTCCCACCCAGCCCTTTCTTACCCGCAGTCGTTCCTTCTGCTTCAGGTGCGACTCTTGGAGGAAGACTATGTCGGTTTTAATGTTTCTCAGCTGTGTGAAGACTCTGGATCTTTTCACTGGGCCGTTAAGTCCCCCGACATGCCAGGTGACTATCCTGGTTTTTGTCCCCTGGCTCCTGCAGGATGAACCATAATTACCTGGAGGACGTGCTCCTGCACTCCGGGGTTTCCCTTTGTTGGGAGGCCGTCCAAAATGGTCACAGTCACTGTTCTCCCCATGCGGTCGGGTCCCTGCGCTCCAGGGTATCCCTTTGTCCAGGGGGCATCCAACATGGCCACCAACTGTGCCGGCATCTCGTGGATGAGCTACTGAATTCCGTTTCCCTTTGCCCAGGGACACTCCCAAGTGGTTTCTTGCAGCACCATTTTGTTCCAAGTCACCACGTGTGCTGCTGTAGCCAACCTAATGTCCTCCATCTCTCCTCACCTATTTCTCCCCATCCTCCTTCTCCCTCCCGTAGCGCAATCCTCCCCTTTCCCCCTTACCCCAGTTTCTATCCCAGCTTACTACCCCCCCCCCACCTCCGTTATCTCCCCCCCCCCCCCCCCCCGGCCAGGTGCCTTCCCCTTTGCTGGAGACGCGCCCCAGCTTCTTTCCTCATGAAACCCGTAGCTAGCTACCTCGCTAGTGCAGTGGCCCCCCTCCCGGGAGTTGTTATACTTCCTCCTATCGCTCATTCTATGGGCCCCCTACTCGTTCTTTCCCCCATCTTACCCTGTGCTTTCACTGCTTTTTTCTTCCAAAACGAGGCCACACACTCCCGCGTAATACGGCTGCTATGGCAATGGTTTGGTGTTGGCTGTACAGGCTGTAGGGGGGAGAGAGTCACATTCTGCGGGCTTCTCGTCACTGCCCCTGCTGCCGCCTTTCCAGCCCGTGCTCTGCAACAAACTTGTCCACGTCTGCAGGGACCGTGATATACTGCTCTCTGCCTTGGTATGTGACCCAGAACTTGGCTGGGTACAGCATTCCGAACCGTACGCCATTCTTGTACAACGTGGTTTTCGCTTTGTTGAATTCGGCCCAGCTCTTGGCCAGGTCAGCCCCGATGTCCTGGTGTATCCGAATCTTGTGTCCTTCCTGGCTGCAGTCTTTGGACTGCCTGGCCCAGCGCAGGATTCTCTCCCGGTCCTGGTACCGGTGCAATTTCGCAATAATTACCCTTGGCTGGTCCCCGGCTTTGGGATTTGGTCAGAGCAATTGGTGCACTCTGTCGATTTCTGGTGGGTATGGGAAGCTCTCCCTTCCCACCAGGTTACCCAGAATTTGGGCCACGTATTTCGTCGGGACCCCACCTTCGATCCCCTCCGGTAGGCCCACAATTCGCAAGTTCTGCTGCCTTGACCGATTCTCTTGGTCTTCAACCTTTCCTTCCAGGTTGACTTGTGTCACGAGCAGCCTCGCCACCTCCCTTTCCAGGGCGATGATCCGGTCGCTCTGGTCCATTGTGGCGTCTTCCAGGTCTTTGATCGCCACCTCCTGGGCCTCCAGTCACTTTCCGGCTCTGTCCAGGGCCAACCGCATGTGCGCCAGAACTTCACTGCAGCCTGGATGTCCGACTTTCTCTCGTCTCTGTTTTCCTCAACGCCCTTGAGAGGAACGTTCTGTAACCATCCCCAGGTCGGACCCTCTCGCTCCGGCGAAGTCCGGGTTTCGCCGCCTTGTGCGCCAGTCGGCTCTCCCCTCTGCAGCCTGTCCAGGCTCTGCCCACTCCTGGTCTCCGCTCGACCCCTGGGCTGACTCTTATTTGGCATCCATCTCTCTTCCATTGTTCTGCTAGTGCTGTAGGGGTGGTTTGCTCAGTTTTCAGGTATGTTGTTCAAGTTTGCGGGAGGAGAGTGATCCCCGTCACCGGAAGTCCCTCTCAGGGGTATGTTGATGGACTTGGTCTTCCTGGTTTAGCTGCCTGTCTGGACCCGAGCTCCACACTGGCCTGAACTTGTTGCCGCCTCTGCTCCTTTGCCACAATCCTCGTGCCCCAGACTCCACGGCCAGCATTCCCACTGAGGACCTCTGATCTTTTTTACCTTCGTTTACGAAAGAGAAAAAAAAAAACAAGGAAAAAAAAGGAAAAGAAAAGAGAGAAAATAAACACGAGAAAAAAACCCGAGAAAGAAAAACGAAGAGAGAAAAAAAGAGGGGGGAAAAAACCGAGGCGAAAAGACACACAAAAAACGGGGCTCTCCTTCGATTGGGCTGATAAGTCCGAAGTGCCGGTACCTGTGCGGGAGCCACCGGGATGCGGCCGTTACAACAAGCCGCCCTCCACTTGCCAAGTCAGCCCACTGCGCCTCAGGCACTCTCTCTCTTCCCTTCCGATTCAGTGGTCACTCACCCAATGGCCCTTTTTTTTCAAAATACTCTGGAAAACGCCTTCTTTTGCCAAGTTGTAAACTTTCCAAACTATTTCAATTGTCTGTTGCACTTAATAAAGGTATTTTTAATTGACAGCGTCCATGTGCGTGCTGCCGCCTCTAAGCTCAGGCCATGCCCCGTGTGACAATAAATCTAAATCTAAAAGCCTAATGGTTATCTAGGCTCTCACTTTTTCCAAGTCATAGGTGTGTTTGTGGAAACTCCTCCAGTGACTTGCTTAATTGTCGACCACCATTCATGACCAGATATGGCAGGACTGCAGAGCTTGGATTTCATCCAATGGTTGTGGAATCATTTACCTCTGTTTATTACATGCCACTTCCACTGCTTGGCATGTAAGTAATCCTGTCACCCAATTTCTAGATATGCCTGGTGCTGCCCCTGGAATCCCTTCTAATTCTTCATAGATCGAGGGTGGATTCCCCTCTTGGTGGTAATGGTCGATGAGGGATATGCCGGGCCATGAGGTTACAGATTGTAGTTTTATACAATTCTGCTGCTGCTGATGGTCCACAGCACTTCCCAGTATTGAGTTGCTGGATCTATTCAAAATCTATAGAAACACAGAAACATAAAACAGGAGGAGAGGGAGGCCATTCGGCCCTTTGAGCCTGCCCCGCCATCTATTATGATCATGACCGATCATCCAACTCAACACCTTAATTGCTTGTCGTAAGAGGAATGGTTGAGGACTCTGGGTCTGTACTCTTTGAAGTTTAGACGGAGAGGGGGAATCTTATTGAAACTTACAGGATACTGTGAGGCCTGGATAGAGTGGACGTGCAGAGGATGTTTCCACCAGTGGGGAAAAGTAGAATCCGAGGGTACAGCCTCAGACTGAAGGGACGATCCTTTAAAACTGAGATGAGGAGGAATTCCTTCAGCCAGAGGGTGGTGAATCTGTGGAACTCTTTGCCGCAGAAGGCTGTGGAGAGCAAATCACTGAGTGTTTTTAAGACAGAGATGCTTCGACTTCACGAAGCGTAGCACAACACACTCTCCAGTCTGCATCAATAGCTCCGAAGTGGAGATGGTCGATAGCTTTAAGTTCCTGGGGGTCACCAACAGTCTGTCCTAGTCCACTCACGTTGGTACAACAGTCAAGAAAGCCCAACAACGTCTCTACTTCCCATGGAAGCTAAAGAAATTTGGCATATCTGCATCGACTCTCACAAACTTCTACAGATGTGCGATAGAGAGCTGGCTGCATCACAGCTAGGTAAGGCAACTGCTCGGTCCAAGACCGCAAGAAACTGCAGAGTGTGGTGAACTCAGCCCACCGCATCACACAAGCTCGCCACCCTCCCATTGATTCTGTATACACCTCCTGCTGCCTCAGCATTGTCAGAAACCCTCCCCCCCCCCCCCCCCCCCCCAGGCATTGCCTTCTTCCAGACCCTTCCATCAGGCAGAAGGTACAGAAGTCTGAAGACCCGCACATCCAGAAACAGGAACAGCTTCTTCCCCACAGCTACTGAACTCCTCAACGACTCCCCCTCGGGCTGATCTGTTCCCTGTAAGAACATTATTCACGACGCCCTATGCTGCTCTTGCTCATGTATTTGCTGTTGATTATTCTTGTGTCTACTGTGTACGTTCCCTCGGCCGCAGAAAAATACTTTTCACTGTACTTCGGGACATGTGACAATAAAAATCAAATCAAATCAAATAGATAGGTTCTTGATTAATAAGGGGATCAGGGGTTATGGGGAGACGGCAGGAGAATGGGGATGAGAAACATATCAGCCATGATTGAATGGCGGAGCAGACTCGATGGGCCGAGTGGCTTAAATCTGCTCCTATGTCTTATGGTCCTGATCCTGCCTCCCCTCCCATATCCTTTGATCTCTTTCACCCCAAGTGTTATATCGAACTGCTTCTTGAAAACATACAAAGGGCTGGATTCTCTGGGCCCCAGTCTCGTGCTTCTCGGTGGCGTGTCATTTGCTGGCAGCGGAATTCCCGCCGCTCATTATTGGGATTTTCCTCCGAAGCCACCCCACTACCAACGGGAAAAGTGAATCCCAACGGCCGGAGAATTTCAACCACAGTGTATTGGCCTGTATCCCCGTTAACATGGTGATAATGCCAAACTTTATCTCCATAAAGACAGTGTCCTATCAATAATGTCATCGACAGGTATATTTTGAAAGATGAATTGGTCAGGATGAGCTCAAGCAGGTGCTTTCCCTCTTGTTGCTGGACCCAGTCCAGCTGCGATATCCTTAAAGATCAGTCCAGCTCAGTCAGTAGGATACAGGATCCCGGATTTTTATACATCAGGGGTACAGAGTACAAAAGCGGTGGTGTTATCATGAACCTTGAATAAAACAGTGACTCGGCGTCCGCTACTGTATTGTGTCCAGTTCTGGGCACCGCACTTCAATAAGGATGCGAAGGCATTAGAGGGAGCGCAGGAAAGATTCACAAGAATGGGCCCAGGGATGAAGGACTCCGGTCCTCGGAGAAGATTGAGAGAAGTGGTGATGGAGCTTTTCAGAACCCGTGAAGGCGCTGGACAGAGTAGGGAAGGAGGAGTTGTTCCCAGTGGCAGTAGGATTGAGAACCAGAGGAAGTGATTTAAGGTGATTGGCCTGGACCCACGCAAAGAAGCAGCAAGAATGTGAGCAGAAGTATTTGTACCCAGTCAGTGGTCAGTCAGGGGAGGGTGCGGTAGGTGATAGATAACCAGTAGGCACTTTCCTTGCCACTGTGTGGCCCGATGCCATGAGACTTCTCTGCAGGTCCAACGGCGAGGG
Organism: Scyliorhinus torazame; assembly: GCF_047496885.1. NCBI lineage: Eukaryota > Metazoa > Chordata > Chondrichthyes > Carcharhiniformes > Scyliorhinidae > Scyliorhinus > Scyliorhinus torazame. The sequence continues at coordinate 34,184,401 of NC_092731.1, forward strand.
CAGGAAGGGGGCACTGGGTTTGCTGGGGTGGTGGGATGGTTGGGGGTGGGTGAGCTGGGGAATGGGTTGCCACACAGCTGATCTAGTCCAAAGACCCCTCCTTCATGACTGGATCCCACTGTGCTATCACCTCTGCTGGGTCTGTCCTGTTGGTGAGACAGGACATACCCAGGGAAGGTGGTGATGGTGTCTGGGATATTGTCTGCTCCTTCACGTGCACAAAGTGTGTCCAGTTGCAGCTCCTGTTAAACCGCTTGATGGCTCTGGAGCTGCGGATGGACTCACTTTGGAGCATCCGCGATGCTGAGGACGTCGTGGATAGCACGTTTAGCGAGTTGGTCACACCACAGGTGAAAGGTACTGAGGGAGATAGAAAATGGGTGACCAAAAGACAGAGCAAGAGTAGGAAGGCAGTGCAGGTGTCCTCTGCGGTCATCTCCCTGCAAAACAGATATACCACTTTGGATACTGTTGAGGGAGATGGCTCACCAGGGGAAGGCAGCAGCAGCCAGGTTCATGGCACCATGGCTTGCTCTGCTGCACAGCTGGGCAGGAAGAAGAATGGCAGGGCTATAGGGATAGGGGACTCAATTGTAAGGGGAATAGACTGGCGGTTCTGCGGACGCAATTGAGACTCCAGGATGGTATGTTGCCTCCCTGGTGCAAGGGTCAAGGATGTCTCGGAGCGGCTGCAGGACATTCTGGGGGGGAGGGTGAACAGCCAGCTGTCTTGGTGCACACAGGCACCAACGATATAGGTAAAAAACAGGATGAGGTCCCACAAACTGAGTTTAGGGAGCTAGGAGTTAAACTAAAAAGTAGGACCTCAAAGGTAGTAATCTCAGGATTGCTACCAGTGCCACGAGCTAGTCAGAGTAGGAATGTCAGGATAGAGAGGATGAATGCGTGGTTCGAGAGATGGTGCAAGAGGGAGGGATTCAAATTCCTGGGACATTGGAACCGGTTCTGGGGGAGGTGGGACCAGTACAAACCGGACGGTCTGCACCTAGGCAGGACTGGAACCGATATCCTGGGGGGGGGGGTGTTTGCTAGAGCTGTTGGGGAGAGTTTAAACTAATGTGGCAGGGGGATGGGAACCGATGCAGGAAGTTGGAAGGTAGTAAAACAGGGACAGAAATAAAAGGCAGTAAGGGGGAAAGTGTAAGGCAGAGAAGCCATAGTCAAAAATCAAAAAGGGTGACAGTACAAGGTACAGTGACTGAGGGGAGCTCAGTGAATAGGACCAGGAATACTAAAAGAAATAATACGGGAAGTGAAAACATTAATGGTAAGTGATGCGGCAGGTTGCTACATGAAGATATGGGTTCAACGACAAGGAAAATTAGGAGAAAGGTGAAGAGGAAATATAACTTAGGAGAGGTTACTGATCGAGGTGTTAAGATTCAGAACAGAGGTTAAAAAAAAGCCAACATAAGTGTACTTTACCTGAATGCTCGTAGTATTCGGAATAAGGTAAATGAGTTGATGGCGCAAGTCATCGTGAATGACTATGATTTAGTGGCCATTACTGAAACATGGTTAAAGGATGGTCACGACTGGGAGTTAAATATCCGAGGGTATCAAACTTTTCGGAAGGACAGAGTGGATGGTAAGGGAGTGGGTGTAGCTCTGTTATTTAAGGATGACATCCGGGCAACAGTAAGGGAAGACATCGGTGCTATGGAAGATAAGGTTGAATCCATTTGGGTGGAAATCAGGAATAGTAAGATGAAAAAGTCACTGACAGGCGTAATCTATAGGCCACCAAATAGTAACATTATGGTGGGGCAGGCAATAAACAAAGAAATAACTGATGCATGTAGAAATGGTACAGCAGTTATCATGGGGGATTTTAATCTACATGTTGATTGGTTTAACCAGGTCGGTCAAGGCAGCCTTGAGGAGGAGTTTATAGAATGTATCCGCGATAGTTTCCTAGAACAGTATGTAATGGAACCTACGAGGGAACAAGCGGTCCTAGATCTGGTCCTGTGTAATGAGACAGGATTGATTCAGGATCTCATATTTAGGGATCCTCTCGGAAGGAGCGATCACAATATGGTGAAATTTAAAATACAGATGGAGGGTGAGAAGGTAAAATCAAGCACTAGTGTTTTGTGCTTAAACAAAGGAGATTACAATGGGATGAGAGAAGAACTAGCTAAGGTAGACTGGGAGCAAAGACTTTATAGTGAAACAGTGGAGGAACAGTGGAGAACCTTCCAAGTGATTTTTCACAGTGCTCAGCAAAGGTTTAGACCAACAAAAAGGAAGGACGGTAAAAAGAGGGAAAATCGACCGTGGATATCTAAGGAAATAAGGGAGAGTATCAAATTGAAGGAAAAAACATACAAAGTAGCAAAGATCAGTGGGAGACTAGAGGACTGGGAAATCTTTAGGGGGCAACAGAAATCTACTAAAAAAGCTATAAAGAAGAGTAAGATAGATTATGAGAGTAAACTTGCTCAGAATATAAAAACAGATAGTAAAAGTTTCTACAAATGCATAAAACAAAAAAGAGTGGCTAAGGTAAATATTGGTCCTTTAGAGGATCAAAAGGGAGATTTAATAATGGGAGATGAGGAAATGGCTGAGGAACTGAACAGGTTTTTTGGGTCGGTCTTCACAGTGGAAGACGCAAATAACATGCTAGTGACTGATGGAAATGAGGCTATGACAGGTGAGGACCTTGAGAGAATTGTTATCACCAAGGAGGTAGTGATGGGCAAGCTAATGGGGCTAAAGGTAGACAAGTCTCCTGGACCTGATGGAATGCATCCCAGAGTGCTAAAAGAGATGGCTAGGGAAATTGCAAATGCACTAGTGATAATTTACCAAAATTCACTAGACTCTGGGGTGGTCCCGGCGGATTGGAAATTAGCAAAAGTGACACCACTGTTTAAAAAAGGAGATAGGCAGAAAGCGGGTAATTATAGGCCAGTGAGCTTAACTTCGGTAGTAGGGAAGATGCTGGAATCTATCATCAAGGAAGAAATAGCGAGGCATCTGGATGGAAATTGTCCCATTGGGCAGACGCAGCATGGGTTCATAAAGGGCAAGCCGTGCCTAACTAATTTAGTGGAATTTTTCGAGGACATTAACAGTGCGGTAGATAACGGGGAGCCAATGGATGTGGTATATCTGGATTTCCAGAAAGCCTTTGACAAGGTGCCACACAAAAGGTTTTTGCATAAGATAAAGATGCATGGCATTAAGGGGAAAGTAGTAGCATGGATAGAGGATTGGTTAATTAATAGAAAGCAAAGAGTGGGGATTAATGGGTGTTTCTCTGGTTGGCAATCAGTAGCTAGTGGTGTCCCTCAGGGATCAGTGTTGGGCCCACAACTGTTCACAATTTACATAGATGATTTGGAGTTGGGGACCAAGGGCAATGTGTCCAAGTTTGCAGACGACACTAAGATAAGTGGTAAAGCAAAAAGTGCAGAGGATACTGGAAGTCTGCAGAGGGATTTGGATAGGCTAAGTGAATGGGCTAGGGTCTGGCAGATGGAATACAATGTTGACAAATGTGAGGTTATCCATTTTGGTAGGAATAACAGCAAAAGGGATTATTATTTAAATGATAAAATATTAAAACATGCTGCTGTGCAGAGAGACCTGGGTGTGCTAGTGCATGAGTCGCAAAGAGTTGGTTTACAGGTGCAACAGGTGATTAAGAAGGCAAATGGAATTTTGTCCTTCATTGCTAGAGGGATGGAGTTTAAGACTAGGGAGGTTCTGCTGCAATTGTATACGGTGTTAGTGAGGCCACACCTGGAGTATTGTGTTCAGTTTTGGTCTCCTTACTTGAGAAAGGACGTACTGGCACTGGAGGGTGTGCAGAGGAGATTCACTAGGTTAATCACAGAGCTGAAGGGGTTGGATTACGAGGAGAGGTTGAGTAGACTGGGACTGTACTCGTTGGAATTTAGAAGGATGAGGGGGGATCTTATAGAAACATAAGATTATGAAGGGAATAGATAGGATTGATGCGGGCAGGTTGTTTCCACTGGCGGGTGAAAGCAGAACTAGGGGGCGTAGCCTCAAAATAAGGGGAAGTAGACTTAGGACTGAGTTTAGGAGGAACTTCTTCACCCAAAGGGTTGTGAATCTATGGAATTCCTTGCCCAGTGAAGCAGTTGAGGCTCCTTCATTAAATGTTTTTAAGATAAAGATAGATAGTTTTTTGAAGAATAAAGGGATTAAGGGTTATGGTGTTCGGGCCGGAAAGTGGAGCTGAGTCCACCAAAGATCAGCCATGATCTCATTGAATGGCGGAGCAGGCTCGAGGGGCCAGATGGCCTACTCCTGCTCATCGTTCTTCTGTTCTTATGTCTGTAAGGTACGATTCGGTGAGTATGACTTTGTCAGGCTGTTACTTGGCTCATCTGTGGGACAGCTCTCCCAATTTAAACAACAACACCTCCTCCATGATCATCCTCAATAGCGGGGCCCCGCAAGGCTGCGTATTTAGCCCCCTACTATATTCCCTATGCACACACCTCCGTGTGGTAAAATCTGGCTCCAACTCCATCTACACGTTTGCTGAAGACACAACCGTAGTGGGTCAAATCTCAAACTGCAATCAGTCAGAGTACAGGAGGGAGATAGAGAAGCTGATTGAGTGGTGTAATGACAACAATCTCTCCCTCCCCTCAATGTCAGCAAAACTAAAGGTCTGGTCATTGACTTCAGGAAGCAAAGTATCGTACACACATGAATTGGGCATTCTGAATTCTCCCTCAGTGTATCCGAACAGGCGCCGGAATGTGGCGACGAGGGGAATTTCACAGTAACTTCATTGCAGTGTTAATGTAAGCCTACTTGTGACACGAATAAATATTGTTAAATATGTTTTCAAGAAGCAGTTCGATATAGCACTTGTGGATGAAAGGATATGTGAGGGAAGGTGGGATTAGGCTATTGAGTTGGATGATCGACCATGACCATAATGAATGGCGAAGCAGGCTCGAAGGGCTGAATGGCCTCCTGCTATGTTTCCATTTTCAATGAGACTCAAATCCTTTTCCAGTTTGATTGATTAAATTTTAACTTCCACCAGCTGCCACAAAAAGACTGGAATCAATGGCACTGGAGCATATATCAGTGTCTGTGGGTGGCTAATCCAGTAACAGTAACAACTGTGGTACCGTTTATTTCATTTGATTAACTCTAAAAAAAAAGAAAGGCTGTTTGGAGGCCTTGGGGTGGCACAGTGGTTAGCACTACTGCATCACAGCCCCAAGGGCCCAGGTTCGATTACAGATCAGAGCACTACAGCCAAAATGCCCATTCGCCAACCAGCCCTTCACTCCCCCCCCCCCCCACCCCCCAAAGAACCACACAGCCTCCTTCATCCTTTGTTGGCGCAGACCCCAGGCTATTGGGGAGGGTGGGGGAGATTGTCCCATGGTCCCCACCCTACCATCACCGACATGTTGACATGACTGAGGTGGTGCATAAGACCATAAGACATAGGAGCGGAAGTAAGGCCATTCGGCCCATCGAGTCCACTCCACCATTCAATCATGGCTGATTTCAACTCCATTTACCCGCTCTCTCTCCATAGCCCTTAATTCCTCGAGAAATCAAGAATTTATCAACTTCTGTCTTAAAGACACTCAACGTCCCGGCCTCCACCGCCCTCTGTGGCAATGAATTCCACAGACCCACCACTCTCTGGCTGAAGAAATTTCTCCTCATCTCTGTTCTAAAGTGACTCCCTTTTATTCTAAGGCTGTGCCCCCGGGTCCTAGTCTCCCTGCTAATGGAAACAACTTCCCTACGTCCACCCTATCTAAGCCATTCATTATCTGGTAAGTTTCTATTAGATCTTCCCTCAACCTCCTAAACTCCAATGAATATAATCCCAGGATCCTCAGACGTTCATCGTATGTTAGGCCTGCCATTCCTGGGATCATCCGTGTGAATCTCCGCTGGACCCGCTCCAGTGCCAGTATGTCCTTCCTGAGGTGTGGGGCCTAAAATTGCTCACAGTATTCTAAATGGGGCCTCACTAGTGCTTTATAAAACTTCAGAAGTACATCCCTGCTTTTATATTCCAAGCCTCTTGAGATAAATGACAACATTGCATTTGCTTTCTTAATTACGGACTCAAACTGCAAGTTTACCTTTAGAGAATCCTGGACTAGGACTCCCAAGTCCCTTTGCACTTCAGCATTATGAATTTTGTCACCGTTTAGAAAATAGTCCATGTCTCTATTCTTTTTGCCAAAGTGCAAGACCTCGCACTTGCCCACGTTGAATTTCATCAGCCATTTCTTGGACCACTCTCCTAAACTGTCCAAATCTTTCTGCAGCCTCCCCACCTCCTCAATACTACCTGCCCCTCCACCTATCTTTGTATCATCGGCAAACTTAGCCAGAATGCCCCCAGTCCCGTCATCTAGATCGTTAATATATAAAGAGAACAGCTGTGGCCCCAACACTGAACCCTGCGGGATACCACTCGTCACCGGTTGCCATTCCGAAAAAGAACCTTTTATCCCAACTCTCTGCCTTCTGCCTGACAGCCAATCGTCAATCCATGTTAGTACCTTGCCTCGAATACCATGGGCCCTTATTTTACTCAGCAGTCTCCCATGAGGCACCTTATCAAAGGCCTTTTGGAAGTCAAGATAGATGACATCCATTGGCTCTCCTTGGTCTAACCTATTTGTTATCTCTTCAAAGAACTCTAACAAGTTTGTCAGGCAAGACCTCCCCTTACTAAATCCATGCTGACTTGTCCTAATCCGACCCTTAACGATAAATTCTAGAATCTTGCCAACAACCGAGGTTAGGCTAATTGGCCTATAATTTTCCATCTTTTTTCTTGTTCCCTTCTTGAACAGGGGAGTTACAACAGCGATTTTCCAATCCTCTGGGACTTTCCCTGACTCCAGTGACTTTTGAAATATCATAACTAACGCCTCCACTATTTCTTCAGCTATCTCCTTCAGAACTCTAGGATGTAGCCCATCTGGGCCTGGAGATTTATCAATTTTTAGACCTCTTAGTTTCTCTAGCACTTTCTCCTTTGTGATGGCTACCATATTCAACTCTGCCCCCTGACTCTCCTGAATTGTTGGGATTTTACTCATCTTCTACTGTGAAGACTGACGCAAAGTACTTATTTAGTTCCTCAGCTATTTCCTTGTCTCCCATCACTAGATTACCAGCGTCATTTTGGAGCAGCCCAATGTCTACTTTTGCCTCCTGTTTGTTTTTAATGTATTTAAAGAAACTTTTACTATCATTCCTCATGTTACTGGCTAGCCTACCTTCATATTTGATCCTCTCTTTCCTTATCTCTCTCTTTGTTATCCTCTGTTTGTTTTTGTAGCCTTCCCAATCTTCTGACTTCCCACTACTCTTTGCCACATTATAGGCTTTCTCTTTTGCTTTGATGCATTCCCTAACTTCCTTTGTCAGCCATGGCTGCCTAATCCCCCCTCTGATAACCTTTCTTTTCTTTGGGATGAACCTCTGTACTGTGTCCTCAATTACTCCCAGAAACTCCTGCCATTGCTGTTCTACTGTCTTTCCCACTAGGCTCTGCTCCCAGTCGATTTTCGTCAGTTCCTCCCTCATGCCCCTGTAGTTACCTTTATTTAACTGTAACAACTTTACATCTGATTCTACTGTTATAACCTGCCTACTGACGATTGGCTGGGGACTAATGACTATCCCACAATCCTATGGGACTATGAACTTCCCCAATGAGGGGGGCGGAGAAACTCCTACTATAAATAAGCTGGCCAGTCCAGGAACCAGGAGGAAGAAGGTAGCAAGGGAAGTTACTGCTACTGTTATGTATATATGGTTATAGTAAATAAACGTTATTATTTTGTATCCTTAAAACTCGTGCTGGATTCTTCGGGGCCCTTACAAAACTGGCGACAAAGGTAAAAGTGAATAGCTGTCTACACTGCTGAAGCCACCTCCCTGGATTTTTGTTGGATACAGGTTGGAAGTTGTTTTCGATTATACCATGCCTCTGTACGGACGTTTGGATGTTTTTGATGCTGCGCTGGAAAGCTGGAACCAGTACACACAACGGATGCGTTACTATTTCCGGGCAAACAATATCACTGAAAACGAGTGCCAGGCGGTCATATTGCTCACCGCCTGCGGGCCGCATACATTTGGGGTGATTAAGGGCCTTACGTACCCAGCTGTGCCGGACACCAAAACGTCTGACGAACTTGTGAATATAGTGGGGCAACACTTTAACCCAACCCCGTCCACGATAGTCCAGCGTTACCGGTTTAATACCGCTGAGAGGACCCCTGGAGAATCCCTTGCCGATTTTTTATCCAGGCTACGCGGGATTGCGGAATACTGTGACTATGGTGAGACCTTGTCAGAAATGTTACGCGACCGTTTGGTTTGCGGTATTAACAATGCGGCCACCCAGAGAAAGTTGTTAGCGGAGCCAACATTGACTTTGCAACAGGCAATACAAATAGTCTTGTCCCGAGAGAGCGCAGAGCGAGGAGTACAGGAGCTACAGGGAATGGAAGTGCATGCCTTGGGGCGCAACCCTTTCCGTCCAAAAACGTACCCCCGCACTCCTGCGGTACCTTAGGCGAGGCAACGACCAGACCGACGCCAGTGGCCATCGGACATTCCTCCCCGAAGGGAGCCTTCTCCAGAGCCAATGGATGAGGAGCTATGTCCGTGTCAGACTTGTAGGCGCCGACCCCGTCGCGGACGGCGGTCCTGGGGACGCCAGAGGCGCCGTCGTCCCGACCGAAACTGGGACCAGCCCAGAGGCCGTACCGTCCATGTGGATGAATCTGCGGCGACCACTCCTGAGGACGTGGAGATGGAGGACGACTGCCTGCAGCTGCATTGTGTGGCAACGCCCCGTGTGGCCCCCATTAAGGTGACAGTATGGGTCAATGGCCACCCGCTGGAGATGGAGTTGGATACTGGCGCAGCGGTCTCCGTGATCGCCCAGAGGACATTCGACCGCATCAAGCAGGGTATACAGACCCTTACATTAACTGACTCACAGGCCAGGTTGGCCACCTACACGGGGGAACCACTGGACATTGCAGGAACTACAATGACCCCTGTTGTCTATGGACGCCAGGAGGGGCGTTTTCCACTTATCATAGTGCGTGGCCATGGGCCCAGCCTGTCGGGTCGGGACTGGTTGCGCCATTTGCGGTTGCAATGGCAGCACATCCTCCAAACAGTTTCTGGAGGGTTGACTGAGGTGCTAGGACGATACCCAGAGGTATTCCAGCCAGGTTTGGGGAAAATAAAAGGGGCCGTAGCCCGTATCCAAGTTGAACCAGGAGCCACGCCGCGCTATTTCCGGGCGCGCCGAGTGCCTTCCGCTTTGCTCGAGAAGGTAGAAGTGGAGCTCACTCGTTTGGAGAGTTTGGGTATTATCAGGCCCATCCGTTTTGCTGACTGGGCAGCACCAATTGTACCAGTAATGAAGCCAGATGCCACAGTTCGCTTGTGTGGCGACTATAATCTTACAGTGAATACAGTTTCCCGACTCGACCGATACCCAATGCCTCGCATAGAGGATCTCTACGCGAAACTTGCAGGCGGACTCTCATTCACAAAATTAGATATGAGTCACGCCTACCTGCAGTTGGAGCTGGACCCTGCCTCCCGACCATATGTAACAATTAACACACACACCGGGGCCTGTATGAATATACATGGTTGCCCTTTGGAGTATCCTCTGCCTGCGCAATTTTTCAACGTGTTATGGAGGGCATTTTGAGAGGTTTACCACGTGTGGCTGTCTACCTAGATGACGTGTTGATTACAGGGACGTCGGTGCAAGAGCATTTGGAAAATCTGGAGACTGTCCTTAAACGCCTTTCGGAGGCTGGAGTCCGTTTACGTCTCACAAAGTGCGTATTTCAGGCAAAAGAAGTAGTCTACCTAGGTTATCGGGTGGACCGCGAGGGTCTGCACCCCGTCGCAGAGAAGGTGCATGCAATTCAACATGCCCCCACTCCGACTGACACTTCGCATCTTCGTTCTTTTCTCGGTCTCGTAAACTATTACGGGAAGTTCCTCCCCAATCTGGCAACTACGCTGGCCCCCTTACACCTGCTGCTAAAGAAAAATCACACCTGGATTTGGGGTCAGCCGCAAGAAACCGCTTTCCGGCGGGTAAAGCAACAATTGTCGTCGTCTGGGTTACTAACCCACTATGATCCGGGAAAGCCTTTGCTCGTCACATGTGATGCATCCCCGTATGGTATTGGGGCTGTCCTGTCCCACAAGATGGAGAACGGGGCCGAGCGACCGATAGCTTTCGCCTCCCGCACATTGACTGCAGCGGAGAAAAAGTACGCGCAGATCGAGAAGGAGGGCCTGGCAGTGGTTTTCGCGGTGAAACGCTTCCACCAGTATGTGTACGGCCGCCATTTCACTATCGTGACTGATCATAAGCCCCTGCTGGGACTCTTCAGAGAGGATAAGCCAATACCGCCCATTGCTTCTGCACGGATCCAGCGCTGGGCTTTGTTGCTTGCTGCATATGAGTATTCTCTGGAGCACAAACCAGGTACGCAGATAGCAAATGCCGACGCACTGAGCCGATTGCCTTTATCAACCGGCCCCATGTCGACCCCCACGACCGGTGAGGTGGTCACAACCCTAAATTTTATGGACACCTTGCCTGTCACGGCATCACAGATCCGTGAGTGGACCCAGACGGAGCCAGTCCTGTCAAAGGTTCGGCACATAGTCCTGTATGGTGGGCAGCATAGACAGCTCCCAGGCGAGTTGCGGGCATTTTCCTCCAAGCTGTCAGAATTCAGCGTGGAACACGGCATCCTCTTGTGGGGGACGCGTGTGATTGTCCCGGAAAAAGGCCAGGAGCTGATATTATCAGACTTGCACAATGGGCATCCGGGCGTGACCAAGATGAAAATGTTGGCCCGGAGTTATGTCTGGTGGCCAGGCCTCGACACCGACATTGAGAAGGTGGCCCAAAACTGCTCCATTTGCCAGGAGCATCAGAAGCTTCCGCCGGCCGCGCCCCTACATCACTGGGAATGGCCAGGGCGGCTTTGGGCACGCTTACATGCACATTTCGCAGGCCCTTTTCAGGGATCCATGTTCCTTCTACTAATTGACGCCCAGTCCAAATGGCTGGAGGTGCATAAGATGCCGGGGACAACGTCCTGCGCAACAATTGAAAAAATGCGTTTATCATTTAGCACGCATGGCCTCCCCGAGGTGCTGGTCACGGATAATGGCACTCCATTCACGAGTGAGGAGTTTGCTAGGTTTACAAAGACGAACGGCATCCGCCATATCCGCACTGCCCCTTACCACCCGGCTTCAAATGGGTTGGCAGAGCGTGCAGTGCAAACATTCAAAAGAGGCCTAAAGAAGCAGTCTTCCGGATCAATGGACACGAGACTGGCTCGGTTTTTGTTTACGTACAGGACCACCCCCCATACAGTGACTGGGGTAGCTCCCGCAGAACTCCTAATGGGCCGGAGACTTCGCACCCGCCTTAGTATGGTCTTCCTGGACATTGGCGCAAAAGTACGCCGCACACAAGAACGGCAGGGACCGGGATTGTCTCGGCATCGTCCGATTCGGCAGTTTGCGCCCGGTGACCCAATATTCCTGCGGAATTTTGCTGGTGGTGCCCAATGGGTTCCTGGTGTAATCTTTCGCCAAACGGGCCCTATATCGTACCAAGTGCAAGCCCAGGGTCGTCTCCAGCGAAAACATGTAGACCACGTCCGGTCCAGAAGATCATCCCCGCAAAAGATTCCCCGCCCCCGGAGCTCAGTTCAACAGCGGCAAAGACCAGAAACAAGGGAAGGTAGTCCTCCAAATCTTCCACTGGTGCCTCACTCGAAGCCTGCGCAGGTCGTGACGGGACCGAATGGGGATAGAGACGCTGACATGACGGAGGCAGCAGACTCTGACTCCGAGATGGAGACACAGGATGAATCAGAGGGGGAATCCTCGGGTCCACAGGCCGTGGATGTACAACCGCGCCGTTCATCACGGAAGCACCGGTCTCCGTCTCGTTATACGCCGCCTGATCCAGCGCCGCGTGCAAATGGCGTCCAGCCTGCGGCCAAACGAGTTTGACGCCTTCCTTCGCCAGGGCCTACGGTGGATTCCTTGGACTTTGGGGGGGAGGGATGTTATAACCTGCCTACTGACGATTGGCTGGGGACTAATGACTATCCCACAATCCTATGGGACTATGAACTTCCCCAATGAGGGGGGCGGAGAAACGCCTACTATAAATAAGCTGGCCAGTCCAGGAACCAGGAGGAAGGAGAAGGTAGCAAGGGAAGTTACTGCTACTGTTATGTATATATGGTTAAAGTAAATAAACGTTATTATTTTGTATCCTTAAAACTCGTGCTGGATTCTTCGGGGCCCTTACAAAATCTACCTTCTTTCTTTCAAATTGCAGACTGAATTCTACCATATTATGATCACTGCCTCCTAAGTGTTCCCTTACTTTAAGATCTTTTCTCAAGTCTGGCTCATTACATAACACAGTCCAGAATGGCCTGTTCCCTCGTGGGTTCCATCACAAGCTGTTCCAAAATGCCCTCCTGTAAACATTCAATGAATTCCCTTTCTTTGGGTCCACTGGCAGCATTATTTACCCAGTCCACCTGCATATTGAAGTCCCTCATGATCAATGTGACCTTGCCTTTCTGACATGCCCTTTCTATTTCGTGGTGCATTTTGTGCCCCTGGTCCTGACCACTGTTAGGAGGCCTGTACATAACTCCCATTATGTTTTTTTTGCCTTTGTGGTTCCTCAACTCTACCCACACAGACTCCACATCATCTGACCCTATGTCGTTTAGTGCTATTGATTTAATTTCATTCCTAAATAACAAGGCAACCCCGCCCCCTCTGCCCAACTCTCTGCCTTTTCGATAGGTTGTGAATCCCTGGATGTTTAAATGCCAGTCCTGAACCCCCTGTAACCACGTCTCTGTGATGCCTACCACATCATACCTGCCAGTCACAATCTGGGCCACAAGCTCATCTACCTTGTTCCGTACACTGCGCGTATTTAAATATAGTGCAGTTTAAGTGCAAAAGGGCGGGGATTGAGGAATCAAAATCAGTGGCCAATGTTAAGGCTGGAATTTGAGGGGGGAGGGAGGACCACTCGCTCCCCCCCCCCATATCTCAATCTCCCAAACTCTCCATCCTTGGACCACCCTTGGGGATAGGAATCAGCAGGATTGTCTGCAATGTTGCTATTAGTTGCCAGGCGACGGACCTCAGCCAGAATGTTGAGCTCTCATTTCTCCTCCAGATGCTGGGTGGGGGGGGGGGGGGGGGGGAAAGAGAGAGAGAGCGGGGGTTTGCCATAACTTTCCAGAATCCTCTCCCACTTCTGGCACTGATTCCCAAACTCCTGGATTTCTCAGTTCCTGTCTCCTGGCACGTGTTCATTTGGTTAACATCGCAAAAAAAAAATGACAAAGTTAGAGGAACCCAAAGGAAATACAAAAACGCTGTTTGCTAGAATTCATTTACTTTCAACACATTGAGAGATTGTAATATTACACAGGCAGTGATGCAAGTTGTAAAATAAAGTCTTTGCATGTCATGAAATGTTATAGGCCTATATATGAGTTACTAGATCTGTATTCAGGGGTACAGATGCAATAGGGAGAGTGCGTTACCCACCCAGGGAGAAAACTGGGCATGACCTGCTGCGATTGCGAGGGCGTAAGAGATGCTTCAAGCTGACTATAACTGTCAGGGGTCAGTCAGGAGCAACAGCATCGTGTCTGCACCAGACAGACGAGTCTAGACTGACAGCTTTGCTACGACAATTGGTTTTGGGGTAGCACGGTAGCACAAGTGGTTAGCACTGTGGCTTCACAGCACCAGGGTCCCAGGTTCAATTCCCCGCTGGATCACGGTCTGTGCGGAGTCTGCACGTTCTCCCCGAGTCTGCGTGGGTTTCCTCCGGGTGCTCCAGTTTCCTCCCGCAGTCCAAAGACGTGCAGGTTAGGTGGACTGGCCATGCTAAATTGGGTTATTGGGTTACGGGGATAGGGTGGAAGTGAGGGTTTAAGTGGGTCGGTGCAGACTCGATGGGCTGAATGGCCTCCTTCTGCACTGTATGTTCTATGTTCTGGCTAAAATTGCAGAAATGCAAAAAGAAAAAGACAATATCAGGTCCTCAACCCAAATCAAATGAAATAATGTTAGGCCGAGGACAGTATTCTGGAAGGTTCCAGATTATTTCGGCCACCAGTCGCTCCGGTTTATACTCCTGTGTGTTCCTTCCTGGAGTCTTGTGACTCAGTTTGAGTCAAATCTTTGAATTCATCGATTCCAAATAGCAATCTTCTGGAGTCACTGATTTTGGAAAAAGCACGTTTTGGCTTCTTCGTTTCAAAATCAGCCTTTGACTCACATAAAAGCAAAATACTGCAGATGCTGGAAAACTGAAATGACCCCCCCCCCCCCCCACCCCCTCTCTTCTCCTCCCTCCCCCCACCCCCCCAGAAAGTGCTGGGAAAACGCAGGTCTGTTGCCTCTGCGGAAGGTGAATCAGAGTTAAGGCTTCGAGTCAAAACGTGTTCCGAAGAAGAACATTGGACTGAAAACACGAACTCGGTTTTTCACAGATTAGCCCAGACCTACACAGTATTTCCAACATTCGTTGCTATTACATAGAATTTACAGCGCAGAAGGACGCCATTCGGCCCATCGAGTCTGCACCAGCTCTTGGAAAGAGCACCCTACCCAAGTCCACACCTCCACCCGATCCCTATAACCCCCCTCTCTATCCACGTAACCCCAACTAACCTGCACTTCTTTGGACTGTGGGAGGAAACGGGAGGACCCGGGGGAAACCCACGCCGACACGAGGAGAGCGTGCAGACTCTGCACAGTGACCCAAGCTGGAATCGAACCTGGGACCCTGGAGCTGTGAAGCAATTGTGCTAACCACCATGCTACCGTGCTGCCCTATTGTTTGACGTTAGAGGGTACGAAAGTGTAAGGTCAGTCAGAGATGAGCGCAATACAGGTAAGGATTTTGTAATTAAACAGGCTGTAGTATAAAGGTTGTTACTGAAAAACTAATTACAATAATTAAACATTAGTGCTTTATAAAATGGACAGAAACCCACGCAGACACGGGGACAATGTGCAGACTCCACACAGACAGTGACCCAAGGCCGGAATTGGAAACAAAAAGAAATTGGGTACTTTAATTTTTTTTTTTTAAAAAGCACTGCTGTCTCACAGCTCCAGGGTCCCGGGTTCAATTCCAGCCTCGGGTGACTATCTGTGTGGCGTTTGCACGTTCTCCCCGTGTCTGCGTGGGTTTCCTCCCACAGTCCAAAGGTGTGCCGGTTAGGTGGTGTTACAGGGATAGAGCTTGAGGAGTGGGCCAAGGTAAGGATGCTCTTTCAGAGGGTCGACGCAGACTCAATGGGCTGAATGGCCTCCTTCTTCTGCACTGTCGGGATTCTATTCTATGGAACAAATGCAAGCCAAAAGCAAATCTACATGACTCATTGCTCATTGGCTAATGTGCCAGGCAAGAGCGGTGGTGACCTCCTGCCCTCAAACAAAATGGTCATCGTTCGGCCTCTGTTGAGTGGAGTTGACACCAGGGATTATTCTTCAAGGAAAGGCGGTAAATGAAAGTGGGACTGTCTTACGTATAGAGATTCAGTTTCACAGTGGGGTTCCTGGGTTATGGGAATAGGGTGGTGGTGTGGGCTTGGGTAGGGTGCTCTTTCCAAGAGCCAGTGCAGACTTGATGGGCCAAATGGCCTCCTTCTGCACTGTAAATTCTATGATAAAGCAGATGATTTCATTCAAAATGTTAGTACTGCACGAGAGAAAGACTGATGTCGCCAGTGACCTCTAACTGATCAATCTGGTTCAGGGGTTGGATCCGGTGGTTGTAGTTGAACAGATGTCTTCCATTGACTGAAACCTTGTAGCAGTTTGGTTGGACCACGATCAGCACCTGATGAGACATAATTCCAGATCAATTAGGAACTCTCCACATCAAAAGGCTTTTTTGTGAGTACAAAAGTCCTCAGCAATGTGGAACATGTGTTTAACATTGGCTCTTCTTATACCTCAGAGAATATTCACAAATCAATTATTTTAGGGTGGGTGGCTCAAGACTTTTATCACTCAAAGCAACACACAGGATCCCAAACATAGCAACAAGGTGGAATACAAGTTTTATTCCCCTTTTTTCTTTCACGGGATCGCTGGAAATGTCGGCATTTGTTGCGTGTCCTCAATTGCCCCAGCAGACAATTTCCAAGAGCTGTGATGTTGTACAAATTAAGTCACGGCATGATGGGAAAACTGGTCAACTATTTGGTACAATGTAAGAAAAGCTGACCTAGCCATTTCAATGTACCAGACCCCTTTGTAAGACCAATAAGGCTGACTCCGCATAACCTAAAGCATGAATAAGATCAGAGAAGGTCAAGCAATTCCAAAATGCCTGACCTCTGTAATTTCTGATAGGGCTAACTCGTCATAACCCAGGGCGGTATGAATAAGACAAGATAAGGAATGGATGAGTCTCCTCCGACCTTTTAATGTTCTATCAAAGGACAAGATAATGGTATGAGGGATGAGACAAAGAGTCCGAGAAGATCAACAGGTCAGCAGGTTTATGACATTGCTTCCGTTTCTACTTCCGATCGAATTCCTGACTAAGCTGTCGTTATGCAATCTTGATAATGATAATGTATAAATACTGAACTGATTTTCTGTAAAAGCGCGGACTTGAGTAGGAATCAGCAGTGGTAGTAACTGCTCTCCGACCCCAACTTTCAGCCAAAACTGCATGCAGTCGTTTTGTAAATAAAGCCTTGTTATTTTACCATAACAGTCTATTGTTGAGTCTTTACCACAGTCAAAGAAGCAGGAAAATATTGACTTCTACATTTGGCGCAAGCGAGCAGATACCAATACCCTGAGTGAATTCCGTGGGGGACTGAAGAAGTGATCGAGCCACAACCCAGAGGGAAGAGAAAGACACCGGCACAAGGTAAGATTCACCTTGGTCTCTCTCTCTCTCTCTCGGATCGGTGGTACGACCCCTCGTCCCTGACGTAGGAAACTAACAGGTGACGGTTCTCGAATCTAAATTGGACTGTGAGTAGTGTTTAGGGTCAGGGACCCAATTGCGGTTAGCCTCAGGTCAGGAACATCTTGATCTCGTTTTTGATCCAGATCAGGGTTATACAGGCTTAAGTTTGGGTCAGGAACCCTGTGATTTGATTTTGGTACCAGGAATTTTTGAACATTTGTTGCCTGGGGCACAGTATACTGACGTTATGGGACAGAGTTTCGACAAAACAGAGGGTAATTCTCCTTTGCTTTCTATGTGTTCTGAGACCCCTTCTCAAGAACATAATTTCCGAAGGTTATCTGCTGCACTGAACATTAAATTAGGTAAAGATATTTGGCCACTGGGTGGCACATGGAACTTGGAAAATTGCACTGCGGCTGAAAAAAACTATTTGGTCAGAAAATGCAGGTTCCAAATGGAAAACTTTAATTTCAGAATGGAAAAAAGAGTCGACCAGGCGCCACGAACAATCACTATTAATGAGCTGGAGGGATAACGCCTGTAAAAAAGGGATTGGTGAGTGTGTGGACGGTAAATCAAAAAATTGGGAAACTTTTAAATTGGAATGTGAACTTTGGGATAGGAAGCATCATGAGACAAAACGACAAGGCAGTAATAAGAAAGCACCAAGTAATAGACAGGTAGAGCTAGCCCATCAGATTAAACAAAAGGAGGATCCTCCCAGTTGCCCTGGCATGCCGATGTTTCCCTACTCAGGCGATACGGAGGAAGAGCAGGAGTTGACCCCCAGACCCTCCCTTTATCCAGCGCTCCCCGCTCCTTCATTACAACCGTCCCAAGTCCAGCCTCCCCCTTATGGTCCTGCTGCCAATGAAATTCCTGCTGTCGCGTCTCCCGTAGCATCACGTACCCGATCACAAACGCAACCCTGAATATGGAACAACCCTTCACCTCTGTCAATCAGGCTCTTCGTGATTTATCACTTCAACATAAGGAGGAGGAAGCTTTTCCGCCACCACCTCCCCCCCGCAAATTATCCCATTAGGAGTGTTATCAACCCCCACGCTGGTGATACTGACGAACCATTCATTGAGGTGTGACAGGCATTTAAACCTCAGGAACTATGTTTGATCATGGACCAATGTCCTTCCTGTAAAGACGACCCAGAAGGGTTCACTGAATTTTTGAGATGAACTGCGACCATGTACGGGGCTACCGCACGTGATCAGTATTCACCCATTTTTTCATCTCTCAAATGAAACGGGCTGTGTCTTATTAGTGGAGCAATGGCCGCAACCGTGAGGCCTGTTATAAAGACACCACGCCTAGAATTAAGTCCGAATTTGTCCAACGTCCCTCTCAAAGAAAACCTCCTAAAGGTCAAAACTCTCAAAGATTCACGTTACTATCGCCCAGATTGCACGGACTCTCCAGAATTTGGTTACCGCTCTCAGGCTCCTTCCCCCTGCAATACACACACGGAGGATTTCAACAGCGCTCCTCCGCGTCGTCCTCCTGCAAAATATAATGTCACTTGCTTCAACAGACAGGGCACTACGCTAGGGATTGTCCAGCACCCCGACGACAAGGTAGATTTCACCCAGTCAGCGGACACCCTTCACTGCCTCTAACCCCTATTGACTAGCCCGATCGATCTTTCCGGTCCTTTCAGCGGACCACTCTGACGAGCCCACGGCTACGATTTACATAGAAGGCATGCCTATCCCCTTCTTGATTGACACCGGCGCGACTAATTCTACGTTAATTCAGAAGCATAGATTTCCCCTCTCTGATAAGCATGTGGAACTTGCTGGTTTCTTGGGGGAAGATGCTGTTTATCCGCTTACGAAGCCGCTCTCTGTTCAATTTGAGGGCCGGGAATGTTGCATTCCTTTCACGGTTACCTGCGTCCTCGGTGTCAACCTGGCCGGACGTGACTTGCTGTGTCCCTTGCTGGTGGAAATTGTTTGCCTTGATAACGGCATTACTAGATCAGCTATCCCGCAGGCCCAGCTTCGAAATTTTTCCCTTTTCACTACTCCACAGTGGTGGTCGGTTGATTTTGATCCCTCCCACTTTTCACCTCCCTTTGATATTCCCGATACACATGTAACTCTTTGCTATGATCACACGGGATTCTCGACTGAATTGGAGAGCATTTACCAAGAGGCCCTCGGTTCTCTACAATCCGTTTCCTTTGTTGGCCTCGCTAAGGGAAAAGAAGGTTCTGCCTTTCTTGTTGAGGTACCCCACGGGCTCTGGCAACAGTCGGGACTCGTGTCACCCCACGTGACCCTTACTGTCAACGAAGGCTACAGTACCAAATCCTTGGGATTTCTGGCAGCTGCACTATGAGTACAAGCTGATCCTTTCTTTACTGGACGACAAACCTTCCCTGAAGGCATTTTAGAATATTTTCCACAACCATTTTGTCTCAATGGTACATTGCACCACCATCGATCAGTCCAGTCTCCGATTTCGGGAGTCCCCGCAGATTTATGGGCAGCTTCCAAACACGAGGTTGGTATCACTAATGCACCTCCCGTCGTTATTAAAGTCAAGCCTGATATGCCCTTGCCCTCCCTTTCACAGTACCCTTTACGCCCCGAGGCTGAAGGAGTCTCGGTCATGATTCAATCGTTCCATCAACAGGGAATTTTGATACCATGCCAATCGCCCTGTAACACCCCGAGATTCTTCCAGTTCCTAAGATAGGAAGACCATCCGAATGGCGTTTGGTCCAAGACCTCCGACGTATTAATCAGATAGTGGAACCCTTACATCCTATTGTCCCAAACCCGGCTACAATCCTTAGTAATGTCCCACATGAAGCGACTGTTTTTACCCTTGTGGATTTACAACATGCCTTTTTTGCGATACCCCTCGCCCCTGAATCACAGTATTTGTTTGCCTTTACATTTAAGGGCAACCAGTACACCTGGACTAGGCTCCCACAGGGCTTCATTCATTCTCCGACCCTTTTCTCACAGGTACTGCACTCCCAGTTAGCGACATTAGCACCCCCTGGTGGGTCCACCATTATCCAATGTTGATGATTTACTCCTTGCCAGCCCCGACTTCGTCGCTAACCAGCGTGACACCGTTTACCTGTTCATCCGTCTCCATTCGTGGGGATATGTGATCCCGCCCGCTAAAGTTCATAAAGGCCAATGGCAGGTCAAATTTTTGGGTGTCCTAATAAGTGCTACTGATCGCTCCCTTACTCAGGAACTTATTAATCCTATACTGCAGACCCCATTTGCTACCTCGCCCAAGCAGGTGCGAGCTTTTTTAGGACTGGTGAACGTTTGCAGACAATGGATTCCGAATGTTACTGTCCATACTAAGGAACTTACTCCTCTCAAAATGCTCCTCTTAAGTTTGAACTACCCGATTCGGCAAAGCAATCTTTTGTTACTCTCAAAGACGCCCTGGCCCCAGCGCTAGGAGGACCGATGTATGACAGACCCTTTCAGTTGTACGTTAATGTCCTTGATGAATGTGCCACTGGTGTTCTGACACACGAGCACGGTGACCGGCGTCACCCAGTCGCCGACTATTCTACTAAATTGGATCCTGGAGCTTGCAGTCTACCTCCCTGCACCCAAATTCTTATGGCTGTCTCTAATCTGACCCTTCACCAGCCAGTACAAGTGCATACCTCACACTCTATTGTGGCCCTCCTAACGTCTCAGCAAACCCAGCATCTGATTCAAACTCGCTTGAGCCGTTATGAGGTTTACCTATTGCAGAACTGCTACCTCCCTTTTCATTACTGTTCTTCCTTAAATCCTGCTGTGTTCCTCGAACAGCCCCCCCGATAACCTTGCTGACCCACCACACGATTGTTTGCTTAGGAATCACTTCCTTACCGCGCCTCGCCCGGATTTAACGGATCAGCCTATTGACAATCCAGATCTAATTTTTTATGTTGATGGCAGTCCCTCCATTTCTCTCACTGGCATCCCACAGTCGGGATATGCCATTGTAACAGACACTGACGTTCGGCAAGCAGCTGCCTTCCAGACCCCTGTCTCTGCACAAAAAGCCGAGCTATTTGCCCTTACTCGAGCATGTATTTTGGCCGCAGATAAAAGTACAAACGTTTACACCAATTCTAGGCTTTCTCACCTCTGCGGGAGCTCCCATTCAAAACGCTCTTTGGGTTAAAAATCTCCTCGATGCTATTCAGCTTCCTCGTCAATTAGCAATTATTAAATGTGCTGCGCACACAAAGGGGGACACTCCTGCTCAATTAGGGAATGCCCGTGCTGATTCAGCTGCTAAGGCTGCGGCTACATCAGCCTCTTTGATTGTTCCCAGTGAGGCTAATCAGGCTCTAAATCAGGTACCTGCATTAGGAACGAAGGGCATGCCAGAGATAACTGAGGTTCAAAATTTAGAGGGATGCCTCTGATTCTGAGCGCGCACTATGGAAGTCAATGGGATGTTCGCACTCCTTGACACGGGACCTCTGGCTTACTCCAGTTGGTCAAGTTTGTATTCCGAATTCTTTATTGCCGGTACTTATTGATTATTTGCATTCGTGTACCCATCTTGGCAAGGAGGGAATGGTACAGCTACTCCTGAAAACTTGGTGGCACCTTGAATACAACAGCGCAAACGCGGCTAGATTGATGCCTCATTTGCATGGAACATAATAAGGGTAAAGGCATTAAATGCCCTCCAGGAACCACTCCCTTGCCAGATGGCCCTTTTGCCTGTGTACAGCTTGATTTTATTGAATTACCAAAAGTACAGTGCCATAAATATTGCTAGGTAATAATCCATGTGTTTAGTCAATGGATTGAAGCCATCCCCACCACACATTGTACTGCACATACGGTGGTGAAGTTGTTCTTAACAGAAGTCATTCCTCGTTTTGGAGTACCCAAAATGGTGAGCTCAGACAATGGACCACATTTTGTGGCTCGGATCAATACTATAAAACCATAAGATATAGGAGCGAAAGTAAGGCCATTCGGCCCATCGAGTCCACTCCACCATTCAATCATGGCTGATTTCAACTCCATTTACCCCCTCTCTCTCCATAGCCCTTAATTCCTCGAGAAATCAAGAATTTATCAACTTCTGTCTTCAAGACACTCAACGTCCCGGCCTCCACCGCCCTCTGTGGCAATGAATTCCACAGACCCACCACTCTCTGGCTGAAGAAATTTCTACTCATCTCTGTTCTAAAGTGACTCCCTTTTATTCTAAGGCTGTGCCCCCGGGTCCTAGTCTCCCCTGCTAATGGAAACAACTTCCCTACGTGCACCTATCTAAGCCATTCATTATCTTGTAAGTTTCTATTAGATCTCCCCTCAACCTCCTAAACTCCAATGAATATAATCCCAGGATCCTCAGACGTTCATCGTATGTTAGGCCTACCATTCCTGGGATCATCCGTGTGAATCTCCGCTGGACCCGCTCCAGTGCCAGTATGTCCTTCCTGCGGTGTGGGGCCCAAAATTGCTCACAGTATTCGAAATGGGGCCTAACTAATGCTTTATAAAGCTTCAGAAGTACATCCCTGCTTTTATATTCCAAGCCTCTTGAGATGAATGACAACATTGCATTTGCTTTCTTAATTATGGACTCAACCTGCAAGTTTACCTTTAGAGAATCCTGGACTAGGACTCCCAAGTCCCTTTGCACTTCAGCATTATGAATTTTGTCACCGTTTAGAAAATAGTCCACGCCTCTATTCTTTTTTCCAAAGTGCAAGACCTCGCACTTGCCCACGTTGAATTTCATCAGCCATTTCTTGGACCACTCTCCTAAACTGTCTAAATCTTTCTGCAGCCTCCCCACCTCCTCCATACTACCTGCCCCTCTGCCTATCTTTGTATCATCGGCAAACTTAGCCAGAATGCCCTCAGTCCCGTCATCTAGATCGTTAATATATAAAGAGAACAGCTGTGGCCCCAACACTGAACCCTGCGGGACACCACTCGTCACCGGTTGCCATTCCGAAAAGAACCTTTTATCCCAACTCTCTGCCTTCTGCCTGACAGCCAATCGTCAATCCATGTTAGTACCTTGCCTCGAATACCATGTGCCCTTATTTTACTCAGCAGTCTCCCATGAGGCACCTTATCAAAGGCCTTTTGGAAGTCAAGATAGAGAACATCCATTGGCTCTCCTTGGTCTAACCTATTTGTTATCTCTTCAAAGAACTCTTAACAGGTTTGTCAGGCACGACCTCCCCTTACTAAATCCATGCTGACTTGTCCTAATTCGACCCTGCACTTCCAAGAATTTAGAAATCTCATCCTTAACAATGGATTCTAGAATCTTGCCAACAACCGAGGTTAGGCTAATTGGCCTATAATTTTCCATCTTTTTCC
The DNA here is from genome assembly GCF_047496885.1 of Scyliorhinus torazame. NCBI lineage: Eukaryota > Metazoa > Chordata > Chondrichthyes > Carcharhiniformes > Scyliorhinidae > Scyliorhinus > Scyliorhinus torazame. Next base: position 34,207,831 of record NC_092731.1, read on the forward strand.
TTGTTCCCTTCTTGAACAGGGGGGTTACAACAGCGATTTTCCAATCCTCTGGGACTTTCCCTGACTCCAGTAACTTTTGAAAGATCATAACTAACGCCTCCACTATTTCTTCAGCTATCTCCTTTAGAACTCTAGGATGTAGCCCATCTGGGCCCGGAGATTTATCAATTTTTAGACCTCTTAGTTTCTCTATCACTTTCTCCTTTGTGATGGCTACCATATTCAACTCTGCCCCCTGACTCTCCGGAATTGTTGGGATATTACTCATGTCTTCTACTGTGAAGACTGACGCAAAGTACTTATTCAGTTCCTCAGCTATTTCCTTGTCTCCCATCACAAAATTACCAGCGTCATTTTGGAGCGGCCCAATGTCAACTTTTGCCTCTCGTTTGTTTTTAATGTATTTAAAGAAACTTTTACTATCATTCCTAATGTTACTGGCTAGCCTACCTTCAAATTTGATCCTCTCTTTCCTTATCTCTCTCTTTGTTATCCTCTGTTTGTTTTTGTAGCCTTCCCAATCTTCTGACTTCCCACTACTCTTTGCCACATTATAGGCTTTCTCTTTTGCTTTGATGCATTCCCTAACTTCCTTTGTCAGCCATGGCTGCCTAATCCCCCCTCTGATAACCTTTCTTTTCTTTGGGATGAACCTCTGTACTGTGTCCTCAATTACTCCCAGAAACTCCTGCCATTGCTGTTCTACTGTCTTTCCCACTAAGCTCTGCTCCCAGTCGATTTTCGTCAGTTCCTCCCTCATGCCCCTGTAGTTACCTTTATTTAACTGTAACACCTTTACATCTGATTCTACCTTCTTTCTTTCAAATTGGAGATTGAATTCGACCATATTATGATCACTGCCTCCTAAGTGCTCCCTTACTTTAAGATCTTTAATCAAGTCTGGCTCATTACATAACACGAAGTCCAGAATGGCCTGTTCCCTCGTGGGCTCCATCACAAGCTGTTCCAAAAAGCCCTCCTGTAAACATTCAATTAATTCCCTTTCCTTGGGTCCACTGGCAACATTATTTACCCAGTCCACCTGCATATTAAAATCCCCCATGATCACTGTGACCTTGCCTTTCTGACATGCACTTTCTATTTTGTGGTGCATTTTGTGCCCCTGGTCCTGACCACTGTTAGGAGGCCTGTACATAACTCCCATTATGGTTTTTTTGCCTTTGTGGTTCCTCAACTCTACCCACACAGACTCCACATCATCTGACCCTATGTCGTTTCGTGCTATTGATTTAATTTCATTCCTAATTAACAAGGCAACCCCGCCCCCTCTGCCCACCTCTCTGTCTTTTCGATAGGTTGTGAACCCCTGGATGCTTAAATGCCAGTCCTGAACCCCCTGCAACCATGTCTCTGTGATGCCTACCACATCATACCTGCCAGTCACAATCTGGGCCACAAGCTCATCTACCTTGTTCCGTACACTGCGCGCATTTAAATATAGCACCTTTAATTCTCTATTGACCGTCCCTTTTTGTTTTCTTAGTGTGGTGGACCTTGGTTTACTGAGCCTTTCCATACACTGTGTCATATTTTGTGGGATGGGGACAATCGTAACCACTCTTGAGTTTTGTCTGTTCGTGTTTTTTTGTATTCCTAAGCAGCTACGCTCCCCGCTGATTACTTCACCTCTTGGTTCCCTGACTTTCCCTTCCCCCCCAATCTTTAGTTTAAAGTCCTATTGACCACCCTATTTACTCTTTTCGCCAGAACACTGGTCCCAGCTCGGTTCAGGTGGAGACCATCCCAACGGTATAGGTCCCCCCTGTCCCAAAACTGATGCCAGTGTCCCATGAAAAGGAACCCCTCATTCCCACACCACTCTTTCAGCCACGTGTTAACTTCCCTTATTCTTGCCTCCCTATGCCAGTTTGCACATGGCTCGGGCAGTAATCCAGAGATTATGACCCTTGAGGACCTGTTTTTTTAATTTGAATCCTAGCTCTTTATAATCTCTAAACAGGTCCTCTTTCCTAGACTTGCCTATGTTGTTGGTACCGACATGGACCACAACAACTGGATCCTCCCCCTCCCTCTCCAGTATCCTTTCAAGCCGGTCAGAGATGTCCCGCACCCTAGCACCGGGCAGGCAACATACCATGCGGGACTCTTTATCCTGCTCACAAAGGATACTATCTATCCCCCTGATAATAGAATCCCCTACAACTACAACTTGCCTATTTACTCCCTCCCCTTCAATGGCCTGCTGAACCATGGTGCCTTGGTCAGCTGACTCATCCTTCCTGCAACCCTGTTCGCCATCCACACAGGGAGCAAGTGCCTCATACCTGTTGGACAGAGTCAAGGGCTGAGGCTCCTGAGTTCCTGACTGCTGGTTCCCTTTACCTGCCTGACTTGCAGTCACACCCTGCTGTCTCTGGCCACTGGCAGGATTTAAACTACTTACTCTGACAGGTGTGACTGCCTCCTGAAACACAGTGTCCAGGTAAGTCTCCCCCTCCTGGATGTGCCTCAGTGTTTGAAGCTCAGACTCCAGCTCATCAGCTCTGAGCCGGAGCTCTTCGAGCAGCCAACACTTACTGCAGATGTGGTCGCTGCAGCTCGCAATGGGATCTGCCAGCTCCCACATCAAGCAGGTCAAGCACATCACCTGACCAGCCATCACTAATTAATTAATTAGTTTAATTTAAGTTTATGGTGGGGGCAGCTTCAGCCAATCAGACACTATCCTGCACTTTTAACTGAAAAACAGCACAATTAGATTAACCACTTACCTTTCCTGGTTATCTTACTGCACCAAACTACCAAATTCTCACTGTCTGTATCTCTCTCACTCTGGCTGTGTCTCCTTGACCTGCGCAATGCTAATAATATATAATAATGCTAATAATAATAATATAATATGGCACTTACCTCACACCAATGGATCTTATTATTAGGTTAGAGGAGGAGGGTGGGTGGGAGACACTACACGTGTAGTATCTCGGGTTTCCTCTCCACCAGAATTTATTGGTTGGGGGCGGGGGGGGCCTTCCCAGAAGTCCACGGGACGAAAAAAATAAAACAGAAAAGAAGTGTTTTTTTTTTTTTAAAAAGGAAAACTTACCTTCCAGAAATGCCTTGCACACCGCTCCCGCCGAAATCCAACGGCCTGCTCCTGTGAAGGTAAGTGTTTTTTAAAGGAAAAACTTACCTCCCAGAAATGCCTTGCGCACCGCAATTCAACACTGAATTGTGCGAAGCACTCGTAATTAAACAGCAACTGCACTGCGCGTGTCACCCGCAGGCAGCAGGAATTGTGGAAAGAGCCAACGGGACTTTAAAAGAAAAATTACCAAAATTAACTGAAGAAATTGGGTTAAATTGGCTAAAGGTATTGCCCTTGGCACTGTTTCACATGCGAGTGACTCCCCATTCGCGGACCGGACTGTCAGCTGCAGAGATAGTCTATGGTCGGCCAATGAGGACTCCTTGGGATGCCCATGAAAAACCCCTGGAGGGAGTAGCCCTCCATGTGATGGGGGAACAAATGCAGAACTATTTGAAGCAATTAACACTTTCTCTGAAGTTTCTCCACTCGCAGGTGAAACAGGCACATGTCCCAGTGACAGCAGGGACAGCCGTCCCTCGATATCCAGTGATCGAACCCGGAGACTACATATTGGTAAAGAACTGGGACAGAAAGAAACTAGGACAACGCTGGAGCGGACTTTTCCTAGTACTACTGGCCACACCGACTTCTGTCAAGCTTGAAGGACATTCACGTGGGATACATCTATCCGATTGCAAGAAGATAGTCTCCAACCCAGACGTGAACACAGGATGAAGATCTCCATTATAATTTTTGGACTATTTAGCCTTAATGGCCACTCGGTAGTAAAAACGGATTACCCGGGAGCTGCATGCCAATACTTATTTATATATGTCATATCTTTATGCTGACAAATTGAATGTAAGCATGTGTTGGGTTTGTACCCACATCCCCGTCCATTCGAGGGAAGGAATACCTCTCCAATCCCTACCCTTTCATATCACAGAGACGGTTGAATGGATTTTACGACAAAATCAGACAGGGATCAGGGGAGATATGGAAATATGGAGATCTGCTGACTATGACATGACTAAATTTTCGGCTTCGTATCAACCTGCTTATAATCATGCCTTGACCCCACCCTCCCTCACCGTCCATTCGAATAATGTTCAAGGTTCCATATGTTTTAATAAATCAAGGAAAGGAAAGTTAATGGGGCAAAGTAGGTACAACCTTACAGTTGACTGGCAAGGACCGGTACCAGGCAGATCCAGCAAGGGCATGTTTAACTGTGATTAGTCCAGGGTATGGAATATAACCTCTAATAGGTCATGGGGCCAGACATCCCCAATCCCCTGGATGACGTCAGCTGATGATTTTACGGCCTATAATGGAACATATTTCATATGCGGCACTAAAGCATACCAGTGGCTCCCTATTGATTGGACAGGATCCAGTTACCTGGGAAATGTCGTACCCCAAATGCGTCACCTACCCACCCTTAAGCTCTCCCCCTCGCGAGCCAAAAGGACTATTACCAAAACAGAACAGTTCTTCATGATGGCCTTTCCACTGTATGGAACAGGCAAGGCAGCCAACGAACTGATCCACATGGCCACAGCATTAGAACAACTGGCGAACGTAACGTCAGCAGAAGCCAGGGAAACTGGACAGGCACTGGCCGAGGTCTCAGCTGAGTTGGTGGCTGTCCGGTCCGTGGCATTACAAAATCGACTGGCTTTGGATTATCTGTTAGCCTCGCAGGGAGGAACGTGCGCTATTGTAAGTCAAGAGTGCTGTACGTATATTCCAGATGGCTCCGAAAATATCACTAACCTGACCGACCACATTAAGAGACAGGCTGATCAAATTCAAAAGATTGGCAGTGAATTTCACGACTATAACCCACCGGGTTGGCTAGGATGAAAAGGTCATGGATTATTTGATTGGATCTTTAAGGCCTTCATTCTACTACTAATAACCTTGAGTAGGGTGCTCTTTCCAAGAGCCGGTGCAGACTTGATGGGTCGAATGGCCTCCTTCTGCACTGTAAATTCTATGATAATGCTACTAGGGATAGGATTGCTTGGTTGCTTGTGTAAATGCATTTTCAATCGAGTCATGGATATCCCTATTTACCTAGTTGTCACAATATGACAAAAGGAGGGAATGTGATGTTGTACGAATTAAGTAACGGTATGATGGGAAAACTGGTCAATGGGAAGACTGGTCAAACTACCTGGCACAATGTAAGAAAGCCTGACTCCGCATAACCTAAAGCATGAATAAGATCAGAGAAGGTCAAGCTGTTCCAAAATGCCTGACCTCTGTAATTTCTGATAAGGCTAACTCGTCATAACCCAGGGCGGTATGAATAAGACAAGATAAGGAATGGATGAGTCTCCTCCGACCTTTTAATGTTCTATTAGAGGACAAGATAATGGTATGAGGGATGAGACAAAGAGTCCGAGAAGATCAACAGGTCAGCAGATTTATGACATTGCTTCCGTTTCTACTTCCGATCGAATTCCTGACTAAGCTGAAGTCACGCAATCTTGATAATGATAATGTATAAATACTGAACTGATTTTCTGTAAAAGCGCGGACTTGAGTAGGAATCAGCAGTGGTAGTAACTGCTCTCCGACCGCAACTTTCAGCCAAAACTGCATGCGGTCGTTTCGTAAATAAAGCCTTGTTATTTTACCACAACAATCTATTGTTGAGTCTTTGCCACAGTCAAAGAAGCAGGAAAATATTGACTTCTACAGAGCAGTTTAAGAATCAACCACATTGCGGTGGGATCTGGAGTCACAAGTAGGCCAGACCAGGTAAGGACAGCAGATTTCCTTCCCTCAAGAGCATTAGTGAAACAGATGGCTTTTCACGACAATTGTCAATGGTTACGTGGCCACCATTACCGAGGATCACTTTTCCATCCCAGGTTATTAGTTGAATTCAAATTCACTGTCTGCCGCAGCGAGATTTCTGAACCTTTGCCCCCAGAACATTAGCCTGGACGTCTGGGATTGCTAGTCCAGTGATGTTACCACTGTGCCACTGCTTGATGACATTGGGTGGTGTGTGGTTGAGGGAGGAATGTCGGCCGGGACTGTTTGTTGTCAGCGGGTGGTTTGTGGCTGAGGCAGGAATGTTGGCCGGGACACTGGGAGAATGTTTGAGCTCTTGGAATTTTGCTACGGGATCTTTAACATTCACCCGAACCACCAAAGAGACAATGGAGCCTCAACCACACAAATTCCAAACCCAAAGCCAAGTACAGCCCACCCATACCTCAGCTGTGGCCCTCGATGTGCGTAACGCTGTATGTATCTCTGGGATGCAGTCTCTGGGATGCAGTCTCTGGGTGCGTCAATACCGAGGATAAGAATTGAGCAGAAAAGTAGATAGAGTGGACAGGATGAAATTGTTTCCCTTGGTGGAGAATTCTAGAACTTAGGGACATAGATTCAAGATAAGTGGCAGAAGGCGTCGGGGGGGTATGAGGAAGAACCTTTGGACACAGAGGGTAGCGGGAGTCTGGAATTCGCTGCCCGAGTTGGTGGTGGAGGCAGAGACCCTAAACTCTTTTGAAAGGTACCTGGATCTGCATCTTAAGTGCACTGAGCTACAGGGCTATGGATCGGGTGCAGGAAGGTGGAATTAGAATGGCCTCCTTCTGTACTGTAGCTTTTCTATGATTCTACGATTCTATTCTATTCTAAGTCACCTTTCCCAGCCTCCCAACGGGGAGCCACTGTCAAGGGGAAGTGTGAAGCGGGAATAGGGATACATTCCTGAATTGCCAACTCTGTGAGCCAGAATCCCACTGAATACGGGATGGGTTTAACCTTCAGAGAAGCCGCCAGTAAACCTTAGAAAGTGCGAGCAGCACAGACACTGGTCTTCCAGCCCAATAGCTCCATGTCTGTGTTTACACTTCACCCTCTTCACCTGACCCCTTTATAAAATCGTCAGGAGTCCCTAGACAGTGATATAAAGGTAGGTTTATTTGTAAAGCAAAAATAAATGCCGCAACGCAGCACATAGGTCCCAGCCAGCCGACACTCCCAATCAATCACCCGGTCCCAATCCAGACCGGCTTTTAAGTGTTAGTTTAACGAGCCTCAGCTACTAGGCCTCCACCCCTAGAGGGAGCTCGTACTCCACGAGTCTCACAGGGACATCAATCGGGCCATCCCCATGGGGCTTGTGAGGGTTATTATAACCTTCAACATAATCTGCTATTCTTTTTCCCTGATGTGTGTATCTGTCCTCCTTTTAAAGGTATCTATGCTATTCACCTCAATCACTCCCTCTGGGAATGAGTTCCCCATTTTTGACACTCTCTGATAGAGAAGTTTCTCCTGAGTCCCCCAATGGATTTATCAGTGACTCAATTATATTGATGTCCCCAAGTTCTAGTTTCACCCACAAGTGGAAACAATGGGCGCGATCTAACAAAAAAGGAATCTGTTCTGGGCGAGATTAGGGGAGTCGTGCTATCTAACGACACTCTTTGTTTCGGGCCTCAATGGGGAATTCCCTGGCAAGGCCCCACTCGGTCGCATTTGCATCATTTATATTGTTGCATTTTCTCAATCTTCCTACTGAAATTAATCATTTGGGCCATCCCCATGGGGCTACATGAAATTCTATCTGCTTCATGCCTGCTCATTCCACCAGACCGTCTAAGGCCTTTAGAAGTTTAACACTATCCTCCTCACAGTTTATAATACTTCCAAGTTTTGTGGCATCTGCAAATTTAGAAACTGTGCCTTGACTCGTCAATTGAGGTAGTATGGGCTGAGGTTAGAAACAGGAAAGGAGAGGTCACCCTGTTAGGGGTTTTCTATAGGCCTCCGAAAAGTTCCAGAGATGTAGAGGAAAGGATTGCAAAGATGATTCTGGATAGGAGCGAACGCAACAGGGTAGTTGTTATGGGGGACTTTAGCTTTCCAAATATTGACTGGAAACGCTATAGTTCGAGTACTTTAGATGGGTCCGTTTTAGTCCAATGTGTGCAGGAGGGTTTCCTGACACAGTATGTAGATAGGCCAACGAGAGGCGAGGCCGTATTGGATTTGGTACTGGGTAATGAACCAGGACAGGTGTTAGATTTGCAGGTAGGTGAGCACTTTGGTGATGGTGACCACAATTCGATTAAGTTTACTTTAGTGATGAAAAGGGATAGGTATATACCGCAGGGCAAGAGTTATATCTGGGGGAAAGGCAATTATGATGCGATAAGGCAAGACTTAGGATGCATCGGATGGAGAGGAAAACTGCAGGGGATGGGCACAATGGAAATGTGGAGCTTGTTCAAGGAACAGCTACTGCGTGTCCTTGATAAGTATGTGCCTGTCAGGCAGGGAGGAAGTGGTCGAGCAAGGGAACCATGGTTTACTAAGACAGTCAAAAGACTTGTCAAGAGGAAGAAGGAGGCTTATGTAAAGATGAGACATGAAGGTTCAGTAAGGGCGCTCGAGAGTTACAAGTTAGCTAGTAAGGACCTAAAGAGAGAGCTAAGAAGAGCCAGGAGGGAACATAAGAAGTCTTTGGCAGGTAGGATCAAGGATAACCCGAAAGCTTTCTATAGATATGTCAGGAATAAAAGAATGACTAGGGTAAGAGTAGGGCCAGTCAAGGACAGTAGTGGGAAGTTGTGCTTGGAGTCCGAGGAGATAGGAGAGGTGCTAAATGAATATTTTTCATCAGTATTCACACAGGAAAAAGACAATGTTGTCGAGGAGAATACTGAGGTTCAGGCTACTAGACTAGAAGGGCTTGAGGTTCATAAGGAGGAGGTGTTAACAATTCTGGAAAGGGTGAAAATAGATAAGTCCCCTGGGCCGGATGGGATTTATCCTAGGATTATTTGGGAAGCTAGGGAGGAGATTGCTGAGCCTTTGGCTTTGATCTTTAAGTCATCTTTGTCAACAGGAATAGTGCCAGAAGACTGGAAGATAGCAAATGTTGTCCCCTTGTTCAAGAAGGGGAGTAGAGACAACCCCGGTAACTATAGACCAGTGAGCCTTACTTCTGTTGAGGGCAAAATCTTGGAAAGGTTTATAAGAGATAGGGTGTATAATCATCTGGAAAGGAATAATTTGATTAGACATAGTCAACACGGTTTCGTGAAGGGTAGGTCGTGCCTCACAAACCTTATTGAGTTCTTTGAGAAGGTGACCAAACAGGTGGATGAGGGTAAAGCAGTTGATGTGGTGTATATGGATTTCAGTAAAGCGTTTGATAAGGTTCCCCATGGTAGGCTACTGCAGAAAATACGGAAGCATGGGATTCAGGGAGATTTAGCAGTTTGGATCAGCAATTGGCTAGCTGGAAGAAGACAAAGGGTGGTGGTTGATGGGAAGTGTTCAGACTGGAGTCCAGTTACTAGTGGTGTACCACAAGGATCTGTTTTGGGGCCACTGCTGTTTGTCATTTTGATAAATGACCTGGAGGAGGACGTAGAAGGATGGGTGAGTAAATTTGCAGATGACACTAAAGTCGGTGGAGTTGTGGACAGTGCGGAAGGATGTTACAAGTTACAGAGGGACATAGACAAGCTGCAGCGCTGGGCTGAGAGGTGGCAAATGAAGTTTAATGCAGAAAAGTGTGAGGTGATTCATTTTGGAAGGAATAACAGGAAGACAGAGTACTGGGCTAATGGTAAGATTCTTGGCAGTGTGGATGAGCAGAGAGATCTTGGTGTCCATGTACATAGATCCCTGAAAGTTGCCACTCGGGTTGAGAGGGTTGTTAAGAAGGCGTACGGTGTGTTAGGTTTTATTGGTAGAGGGATTGAGTTTCGGAGCCATGAGGTCATGTTGCAGCTGTACAAAACTCTGGTGCGGCTGCATTTAGAGTATTGCGTGCAATTCTGGTCACCGCATTATAGGAAGGATGTGGAAGCATTGGAAAGGGTGCAGAGGAGATTTACCAGAATGTTGCCTGGTATGGAGGGAAGATCTTATGAGGAAAGGCTGAGGGACTTGAGGCTGTTTTCGTTAGAGAGAAGAAGGTTAAGAGGTGACTTAATTGAGGCATACAAGGTGATCAGAGGATTGGCTAGGGTGGACAGTGAGAGCCTTTTTCCTCGGATGGTGATGTCTAGCACGAGGGGACATAGCTTTAAATTGAGGGGAGATAGATATAGGACAGATGTCAGAGGTAGGTTCTTTACTCAGAGAGTAGTAAGGGTGTGGAATGCCCTGCCTGCAACAGTAGTGGACTCGCCAACACTAAGGGTATTCAAATGGTCATTAGATAGACATATGGACGATAAGGGAATAGTGTAAATGGGCTTTAGAGTGGTTTCACAGGTCGGCGCAACATCGAGGGCTGAAGGGCTTGTACTGCGCTGTAATGTTCTATGTTCTATGTACACCAAGATCATTAATATGCAGAGAGGCAGGAGTCCTGTCGGAGGATACAGCAGGATATGGATCGGATGGATACTTGGGCAGAGAGATGGCAGATGGAGTTTAATCCGGACAAATGTGAAGTAATGCATTTTGGAAGGTCTAATACAGGTGGGAAATATACAGTAAATGGCAGAACCTTTAAGAGTATTGATAGGCAGAGGGGTCTGGGTGTACTGGTTCACAAGTCAGTGAAAGTGGCGACAGAGGTGGAGAAGATAGTCAAGAAGGCATATGGCATGCTTGCCTTCATTGGCCGGGGCATTGAGTATAAGAATTGGCAAGTCATGTTGCAGCTGTATAGAACCTTAGTTAGGCCACACTTGGAGTATAGTGTTCAATTCTGGTCGCCACACTACCAGAAGGATGTGGAGGCTTTGGAGAGGGTGCAGAAGAGGTTTACCAGGATGTTGCCTAGTATGGAGGACATTAGCTGTGAAGAGAGGTTGGATAAACTCGGTTTGTTCTTACTGGAACGATGGAGGTTGAGGAACGACCTGATAGAAGTTTGCAAAATGATGAGGGGCATAGACAGAGTGGATAGTCAGAGGCTTTTCCCAGGGTGGAAGAGTCACTTTCTCAGGGACATAGGTTTAAGGTGCGAGGGGCGAGGTTTAGAGGAGATGTGCGAGGGACGTTTGTTACATGGAGCGTAGTGGGTGCCTGGAACTCGCTGCTGGAGGAAGTGGTGGAAGCAGGGACGATAGTGACATTTAAGGGGCATCTTGACAAATACATGAATAGGATGGGAATAGAGGGATACAGATCCCAGAAGTGTGGAAAGCTTTAGGTTAGACGGGCAGCATGGTTGGCGCAGACCTGGAGGGCCGAAGGGCCTGTTCCTGTGCTGAACTTTTATTTGTTCTTTGTTTTTGTTTGTAACATTGACCCTTGGGGAAATCCTTCCTCCAGTCTGAAAAATAATCTTTCACCATTACTCCATTTCCTATCAAGTCCTGAAAGACATGTTTGTTAGGTGAATTGGACATTCTGAATTCTCCCTCTGTGTACCCGAACAGGCGCGGAGTGTGACGATTAGGGGATTTTCACAGTCACTTCATTGCAGTGTTAATATCAGAGTACTTGTGACAATAATAAAGATTATTATTATTTTCAGCCAATTTCATTTCCAAGCTTCTACTGTCCTTCTTGTTCCAAGAGCCATGACATTGCTCACAAATCTTTTCTGTGGCCCTTTCTCAAATGTCTTTTGAAAGTCTATATAAACCACATCAACAGCATTACCTTCATCAACCCTCTCTGTTATCCCACCAAAAACACTTAAGCGACTTAGCGAAACACAGTTTGTCCTCAACAAATCCGTGCTGGCTTTCCTTAATTAGTGCCCAAGTGATTGTTAATTTTGACCTGGCAAAGCTTCCCCAGCACCGGGGTTAAGCTGACTGGCATGTAGTTGCTGGGCTTTTGCAGTCTTTTGCCAAACAAGGGTTTAAAATGCCCCCTGCCTCCATGAGCAAATCCCCTTTTAGGGCCTACTTAGAATCATAGAATTCCTACAGTGCAGAAGGAGGGCATTTGGCCCATCAAGTCTGCACCGACCCTCTGAAAGAGCACCCGACCTAGGCTCACTCCCCCACCCTATCCCCGGAACCTAACCTGTACATCCCTGTACAGTAAGGAGCGATTTTTAAAAAATTTTTAAATAAATTTAGAGTACCCAATTATTTTTTCCAATTAAGGGCAATTTAATGTGGCCAATCCACCTATCCTGCTCATCTTTGGGTTGTGGGGGTGGAACCCACGCAGCCACTGGGAGAACATGCAAACTCCACACGGACAGTGACCCAGGGCCAGGATTCGAACCCAGGTCCTCAGTGCCGTAGGCAGCAATGCTAACCACTGTGCCACCGTGCTGCCCTCAAGGGAGCGATTTTAGCAAGGCCAATCCACCTAACCTGCACAAAAGGTTTGGGTGCGGTTGCTGGATTGAGGCTGTGGGCCTAGGTAGAGGCACTGTAGGGATTCTATGATCTTTGGACTATGGGAAGAAACCGGAGCACCAGAAGGAAACCACAAAGACAGGGGGAGAACGTACACAGTCCACACAGAGTCACCCAAGGTTGGAATTGGACCGGGGTCCCTGGCCCTGTGAGGCAGCAGTGCTAACCACTGTGCTGCTACACTTGACTCCACTCCTCCAAGCAACAATTCAAGCGAGGGGGAGGCCGCACTGCTCAGAACAAACTGGTGCCAAGGTGGTAGAAGTGGTCGATGATATTGATTCACTGGGCTTGAAATTCATTCCTTGAAAACAGCAGGTCTGCTCAGGATGACTCAACGTGCACAGTCTTGTAGCTTACCTCAAAGGTCTGACCCGGCACAAAGGGGAGGAGGGGCAAGTTCCTCTCCTCCGTCCCCCAGTTCTGGTTGATGCGACTGTTCCTCACCACAGCATTTTCATCGAATCTTTGATTTATGTGGAGAGCAATATTATCAGAGTAGCCCGTCTTCAGATTAATGGTAAACCTGAAAAGAACAATAGGCAGAACGTGGGCCGAGAGATTTGATACACGTGAAGGATAGCGGGGGGGAGAGGTCAAGAGGTTTTGGGATAAATTCCAGAGCTTAGGCCCGATCCATCAGGGATTATACGAAGAAAATTGGGGATAACGTTAATGGTATTTTATTCAAGAAATCCTTTGGCAGCCTGAAGGCGGAATTACAATATGATTTCGATTTTTAAAAATAGACAAAATAATCAGGTTAAAAACATCTCACAATTATGTACTAATAAAATCAGGCGAATAAACTCAACAGTTAACAGGAAAGTTACATTAAAGGGAGGATAATGTTGAATTAAAATTGGAACGAATAGGGGAATACGGATGAGCAAGAGGCCAGAATTAGAGATTTGAGGTGGTTACATAAGAACTAGGAGCAGGAGTAGGCCATCTGGCCCCTCGAGCCTGCTCCGCCATTCAATGAGATCATGGCTGATCTTTTGTGGACTCAGCTCCACTTTCCGGCCCGAAGATAACCCTTAATCCCTTTATTCTTTAAAAAACTATCTATCTTTATCTCAAAAACATTTAATGAAGGAGCCTCTACTGCTTCACTGGGCAAGGAATTCCATAGATTCACAACCCTTTGGGTGAAGAAGTTCCTCCTAAACTCAGTCCTAAATCTACTTCCCCTTATTTTGAGGCTTTACCCCCTAGTTCTGCTTTCACCCGCCAGTGGAAACAACCTGCCCGCATCTATCCTATCTATTCCCTTCATAATCTTGTATGTTTCTATAAGATCCCCCCTGGTTGAAGGAGGTTGCGGAGATAAATAGGGGTAAGGCCAGAGGAGGGATTTGACCATAAGAGTGAGAATTGTCAATGGAGTTGTTGGCATATTAGGATGTTCTACTGTGGTAGCCTCAAGCTGTTTTATAAAGAACATTAAACACTTCAGCTTTAAGCGCTGTCAAGCCATGTCCACTGTTTACCTGGAAGGCTTCGGTTTCACAGTCCCGACTACTCTTATCTTCTGCTGTGGCCGGATGCTTCCGAGGTAAGCCTGGTATGGGACCACCTGAAAAGGAAATGGCAGCACATGAGGAGAAGCTGGAACCCAGGCAATAGAATTAGCACAGTGCAGAAGGAGGCCATTCGGCCCATTGAATCTGCATCGACCCAAGGCGGCAAGGTGGCGCAGTGGTTAGCACTGCTACCTCACAGCACCGAGGACCCGGGTTCGATCCTGGGTCACTGTCCGTGTGGAGTTTGCACATTCTCCCCGTGTCTGCGTGGGTCTCGCGCTCAGAACACAAAGATGTGCAGAGTAGGAGGAATGGCCACGCTCAATTGCCCCTTAATTGGAAAAATAAGAGTTGGGTACTCTACATTTATTTTAAAAATGAAGCTGCATCAACCCTCCCAAAGAGCCCCCTACCTAGGCCCACTCCCCTTCGCCCCCATCCATGTAACCCCATCTAACCAGCCCATCTTTGGACACTAAGGGCAATTGATCATGGCCAATCCATCTTTGGACTGCGGGAGGAAACCGGAGCACCCAGAGGAAACCCACGCACACACGGGGAGAAAGTGCAAAATCCACATCACCCGAGGCTGGAATTGAACCCGGGTCCCTGGCGCTGTAAGGCAGCAGCGCTAACCACTGTGCCACAGGAAACCAGGCCGAGTACATCCACCACCGGTGTTGGGTGGGGTAGGGCACGGTATATTTTAAACAAAAATTCCGCATTTCTTTTCACAGAAGAAAATGTCTATCAATGTATATTTCAAGAGGGGGAGAAAGAGACAACAGTATAAAGTTGAAGAGAGAGAGAGACAGGGAGAGAGAGGGAGAAGGGAGGGAGAGAGACAGGGAGAGAGAGAGAAAGACAGGGAGGGAGAGAGAGAGGTAGAGAGAGAGGGGGGCAGGGAGAGGGCGAGAGAGGGGGGGCAGGGAGAGAGAGAGAGAGGGGGGCAAGGAGATAGAGAGAGACAGGGAGAGAGAGAGGCAGGGAGAGAGATGAGCAGGGAGAGAGAGAGACAGAGAGAGGGACAAGGGAGAGAGTGAAAAACAGGCAAGTAGGAGAGAGAGAGACAGGAAAAGAGACAGGAAGAAGAGTGACAGGGAGGGAGAGAAAGACGGGGAGAGAGAGAGAGGAAGAGACGGAGAAACAGGGAGAGGGGGGGCGGAGGGGGGGGCGGGGGGGGGGGGGGGGGGGGGGGGAAGAAGAGAGACCGAGGCAGGGAGACAGAGACAGGGAGAGAAACAAAGGAAAGAGAGACAGGGAGAGAGAGAGATGGTGAGACAGACAGAGAGCTATTCAATGTCACATTTGGCAAGAATATGGATGTGACGCATCTTTAATTTAGCACCAACTTAGCAAAGGATATACACAGTATAATTTTACAAAAACCCAACCCAACACTCACTGGGCTCGACACAGTCACTTGGGAGGCTGAATTCTGAAAGGCAATAATAAATGAGATTAGTATTCAAAGTGAGTGTTTTCGGTGACACCTCACTGACCACACAAACCCTCAAGCACCAGGGTTACAATCTGTCATCCCCAATTGAACTCAGTATTTTCAGATTTTTCACTGGTGTAATTAATATTATCGTACTGACTTCAGAGGAACCAGACATGCAGTGAGACACAATTCTTTCACCAGCCCCAGTTTGAGATGGAAACGAACAATGGGATCGGACAGTTGAAGCCCACTTGAACAGGTTGACATAAACGGCAACTTAAAGGAGATTCTGCGACAGCAGAGTTGGCTGGTGAAAGAGTCAAGTGCTCCAGTTTAAAATGCGATGGTTTACACATCAGTGTCAACAAAGCACATTAACCCTGGACTCCGCCAAAGCCCAAAGCAGCAGTAAAATCCAGAATGTAATCCCATTCTCAATGTAAAATAGATGGACGGAGGCAGAATGAGACACACCCAAAGTGAGCAGCGTACAAAGCAAGGCAAAGCACCAATCAAACACCAGAGATAAGTGTGAAATTTAATCTAAATACTCCACAGGAGACAGGTTCTGCCAGTCTCAAACCAGTTTGGGGGAAGAGGGCATAGAACAGTACAGCACAGAACAGGCCCTTCGGCCCTCGATGTGCCGAGATTGTTCGAAACCAAGATCAAGCTATCCCGCTCCCTGTCATTCTGGTGTGCTCCATGTGCCGATCCAATAATCGCTTGAAAGTTCCTAACGTGTCCGACTCCACTGTCACAGCAGGCAGCTGGAGTAAATAAATGGATACATCTCCATGGTTTCTCCAGCTTGGGCCCAGCATTGAGTGAGGCTCTGAGCCAGAGGAAATGGAATGCAAATTAATCTCCACAATGTGTTATCGCTCGGGTTTAATTGTGCAACAAGGCTCCCTACCTAACCATTCGGCCCATTAAGCCTGACCCACCATTCAATGTGATGATGGCTGATTCTCTATCTCAACCTCATATTCCCACACTCTCCCCATACCCCTTGATGCCTTTAGAGTCCAGGAATCAGGCGGAGCGGTGGCACAGTGGTTAGCACTGCTGCATCACAGCGCCAGGGACCCTCGTTCAATTCCAGCCTCGGGTGACCGTCTGTGTGGAGTTTGCACGTTCGCCCCGTGTCTGTTTCCTCCGGGCGCTCCGGTTTCCTCCCACAGTCCAAAGATGTGCCAAATTGCCCCTTGGTGTTGATCTCCCTGTGGGACCCGTGGAGTACGAGCTCCCCAGGTGAAATGAAATGAAAATCGCTTATTGTCACGAGTAGGCTTCAATGAAGTTACTGTGAAAAGCCCCTAGTCGCCACATTCCGGCGCCTGTTCGGGGAGGCTGGTACGGGAATTGAACCACGCTGCTGGCCTGCCTTGGTCTGCTTTAAAAGCCAGCGATTTAGCCTAGTGAGCTAAACCAGTAGGGGATAGAGGCCGCCCAGCTGGAGCTTGTTAAAGATTGCACATAAAAGTCGGCCCAAGTGGGGCCCAGTGAGGTTGGTTTCTTCCATCAAGGAGTGGATTGGGAGAGCGTTACTGCTATAAGCCAGAATATTGTACATAGTTCGATAAATCCTTATTCCATACCGCTGGCTTCTCAACTTACTAAAGCTCTCTTGCAGCTGGCACAGATACGACAGGCCGAATGGCCTCCTTCTTGTGCGATTGGTTTTTCTACATTTCTCACTGAGCTCAGGCAGGTAGGCCTGAATTCTCCTGTTGTCCACACACTGTCTACTTGACCTACTGAGCAATCAAGTCAAATCAAGTCACTTCTTCAGCTTGTTGCCATAGTAACACCACACGGATAAGCATGGCTGTACAGATCTGGCAGAACTTTTGTTTTGTCCATTCCAAGCCCTCAGAGTTCGGAGCAGCATTATTTCCCTGTTAGTGTGACTCACCTTGGGGCGGTTTCGCCTGCCACCTGTAGAACTTAGCTGAGAGGCCTATGATGAGGGAGGGGGAAAGTCAATAGGTTTTACAAAGCTCCCCTGGGGACATAGGTAGCCCCCACACAGCTCCTCCTCAGCAAGTAGTCACACCCATGCAAGTGTTTGAGTGGCCAGATGCTCAAGATCTTCTGTTGCCTCATTCCTCGAACAATTTGCTCTGAACATGACCTTGTGCTTGATGCTTCTCCAACGCAGGTGTAGAAGGTAGTCAAGGAGGCATACGGTATGCTTGCCTTCATCGTCCAGGGCACTGAATATAAAAATTGGCAAGTCAACTGCAGCTGTATAGAACCTTAGTTAGACCACACTTGGATTATTGCGGACAATTCTGGTCGCCACATACCAATGTGGAGGCTTTGGAGAGTTTGGAAAGGGTACAGAAGAGGTTTACCAGGATGTTGCCTGTTGTGGAGGGACATTAGCGATGAGGAGAGGTTGGATAAACTCGGTTTGTTCTCACTGGAACAACGGAGGTTGAGGGACGACCTGATAGAAGTCGACAAAATTGAGGGGCATGGCCAGGGTGGATAGTCAGAAGCTATTTCCCAGGGTGTAAGAGTCAATTACTAGGGGACATAGGTTTACGGTGCGAGGGGCAAAGTTCAGAGGAGATGTGCGAGGGAAGTTTTTTTACACAGAGGGTAGTGAGTGCCTGGAACTCGCTGCCGGAGGAGGTGGTGGAAGCAGGGACGATAGTGACGTTTAAGGGGCGTCTTGACAAATACATTAATTGGATGAGAATAGAGGGATATGGACCCCGGAAGTGTAGAAGGCTTTAGGTTAGACGGGCAGCATGGTCAGTGCAGGCTTGGTGGACCGAAGGGTCTGTTCCTGTGCTGTACTTTTCCTTGTTCTTTGAGTAATTTGGGGAGTAGGGGCCGGGCTCATCAGTCACACATTCTGGACCAACCTGTCCAAATTAATGGTGGACCCCCTCGAGGAGAGATTCCGAGCAAATTCCCTTCCTGGGGACTCTGGCACGTGGTGCCATTTGCTTTTTCAATAGTCTGGAGACCCGAGGGGGATCTTCCGGGAAGTGTATATGTTGCCCTATTATGTATTTTCTTTTATTCCCTTTCTTCTCATGTACTTAATGATCTGTTGAGCTGCTCGCAGAAAAATACTTCTCACTGTACCTCGGTACACGTGACAATAAACAAATCCAATACATACCGTCATAGTAATAAAGCAAAGTTTTTTATTTTACCCAGTGTAGACCTCCCCCCTTTCCTGATTAGAGGCTGAACATTCGGGTGTCATTTCCATGTCTGTATTTTGTCAGCTTTACTTGTTTTGAACTTGGTATGATGATGTTTTACATCGAGTCCCTCCCTTCTTTTCTGTTTTTTAAAATAAATTTAGAGTACCCAATAAATTTTTTCCAATTAAGGGGCAATTTAGCATGGCCAATCCACCTACCCTGCACATCTTTGGGTTGTGGGGGGCGAAACCCCGCAGACACGGGGAGAATGTGCAAACTCCACACGGACAGTGACCCAGAGCCGGGATCGAACCTGGGACCCCCGGCGCCGTGGGGCAGAAGTGCTAACCACTGCGCCACCGTGCTGCCCTGCACTCGAACCCCTCCCTCAGGCACTCAGTCTCAATCACAACTCAACCACTTCACTCTTTTTCTTTTCTGACCACTCCATCACTTGCTTAAAGACACATTGGTGTTCAACGTGGGGTGCTTTGCAAAATAAAATTAAACTTCAAACGCGGTGACTTACCGTTACTTTGTTCAGCTGGGAAGGTGAGGAAAAGGTAGGACTGGCGCCATACACAGACTGGAGCTGGAAGAAAAATGCAATGAAGCATTATCCCAAAGGCCTATCGAAGAGAGAAAAGGGGGCGGGGGAATTAGAAATAACATATCTCTCTCAGCCTAAACAAACCTAAACTGGGGTCTGAGAAATTAGTTTCAAAGCTTTCTCCAAGAACCGCAAATTGAACCATCGTAATGAATGGTGGAGCAGGCTCGAAGGGCCGAATGGGCCTCCCTGGTCCTGAGTCGGAAACATTAGGGACCTTCAAGCAGCTATTGGATAGGTACATGGATCACGGTAGAATGAAATGGTGTAGATTAATTTACCTGCAGGTTAGTTGGGGTTACGTGGATAGAGAGGGGGGAGTGGGCCTGGGTAAGGGTGCTCTTTCAGAGGGTCGATGTAGACTCAATGGGCCGAATGGCCTCCTTCTGCACTGTAGGGTTTCCACGGATTCTATTCCAAATTAGGACATAGGCAGCAGAGGTGACCTCAGCGAGTGAAATGTTGGAGTTCTGCCAGGAGACCGTCGGGTCAGTCAACTCTAGATGCTGCCAATAGATGTGTTAAAGCTGGGGCAGAATCAGGGGCGGGATTCTCCGCAATCGGCGCGATGTCCGCCGACCGGCGCCAAAAACGACGCAAATCAGTCCGGCATCACGCCGCCCCAAAGGTGCAGAATCCTCCGCATCTTGAGGGGCCGAGCCCTCACCTTGAGGGGCTAGGCCCGCGTCGGATTGATTTCCGCCCCCGCAGCTGGCGCGAAACTGACTTTGCCAGGCGGCGCATGCGCGGGAGCGTCAGGCGGCCGCTCACGGCATCCCCGCGCATGCGCAGTGGAGGGGGGTCTCTTCGCCTCCGCCATAGTGGAAACTTTATCGTCTCCAACTTGATAAACCCTGCCATATCATTTATCCAGGCCTCCACGCTGGGGGGGCTTCGCCTCCTTCCACATTAGCAAGATCCTTCGCCGGGCTACTAGGGACGCAAAGGCCAGAATACCGGCCTCTTTCGCCTCCTGCACTCCCGGCTCGTCCACTACTCCAAATAGTGCTAGCCCCCAGCTTGGCTTGACCCGACTTTCACCACCTTAGATACTGTTCCCGCAACTCCCCTCCAGAACCCCTCCAGTGTCGGGCATGACCAAAACATATGGACATGGTTCGCCGGACTTCCTGAGCACCTCCCACATCTGTCTTCCACCCCAAAGAACCTGCTCAGCCTCGCCCCCGTCATATGCGCTCTGTGAACTACCTTAAATTGTATCAGGCTAAGCCTGGCACACGAGGAAGAGGAATTAACCCATACTTAGGGCATCAGCCCACAGCCCCTCCTCAATCTCCTCCCCCAGCTCCTCTTCCCATTTACCTTTCAGCTCCTCTACCAAAGCCTCCCCCTCTTCTTTCATCTCCTGGTATATCGCCGTCACCTTGCTCTCCCCGACCCATACACCCGAGATCACTCTGTCTTGAATCTCCTGTGCCGGGAGCAACGGGAATTCCCTCACCTGTCGCCTCACAAACGCCCTCACCTGCATGTATCTGAAAGCATTTCCCGGGGGTAGCCCAAACTTCTCCTCCAGGGCCCCTAGGCTCGCAAAGGTCCCATCGATGAACAGGTCCCCCATTCTTCTAATCCCTGCTCGATGCCAGCTCTGAAACCCCCCGTCCATCCTTCCTGGGACAAACCGATGGTTACCCCTGATCGGGGACCACACCGAGGCTCCCATCGCACCCCTGTGCCGTCTCCACTGGCCCCAGATCTTTAGCGTTGCCGCCCCACCACCGGACTCGTGGTGTACCTTGTCGGCGAGAGCGGCAGCGGTGCCGTCACCAGCGCCCCCAGGCTCCTTTGCAGGACGCCATCTCCAACCTCTTCCATGCCGCCCCTTCTCCCTCCATCACCCACTTACGGATCATCGCCACATTGGCTGCCCAGTAGTAGCCACCCAGATTCGGCAACGCCAACCCTCCTCTGTCCCTACTACGCTCCAGAAACCCCCTCCTTACCTTCGGGGTCTTATTCGCCCACACAAAACCCGCATAATACTCCTGCCTACCCTCTTAAAAAGGCCTTGGTGATTACAATTGGAAGGCACTGAACACAAAAAGAAACCTCGGGAGGACCAACCATTTTGACCGACTGCACTCTATCCGCTAGCGAGAGCGGCAACATGTCCCATCGTTTGAAGTCCTCCTCCATCTGCTCCACCAGCCTCGTCAGATTAAGTTTATGTAGGGCCCCCCAACTCCTAGCTATTTGGATCCCCAAGTACACGAAAGCTCCTTTCCGCCCTCCTCAACGGTAGATCGTCTATCCCCCCTTTCCTGGTCTCCTGACTGTACTACAAAAAGCTCACTCTTCCCTACATTAAGCTTATAGCCCGAAAAATCCCCAAACTCCCTTAGAGTCTGCATGACCTCCACCATCCCCTCCACTGATCCGCCACATACAGCAACAGGTCGTCTGCGTAAAGCGACACTCTATGCTCCTCTCCCCCTCGGACCACCCCCCTCCATTTCCTAGACTCCTTAATGACATAGCCAAGGGTTCAATTGCGAATGCAAAACAACAGGGGGGACAGGGGGCACCCCTGCCTCGTCCCACGATGCAGCCCGAAAATACTCCGACCTCCGCTGATTCGTAACCACACTCGCCACCGGGGCTCTGTATAGGAGCTTAACCCAACTAATAAACCCTCCCCCCGAACCCAAACCTCTGCAGCACTTCCCAGAGGTACTCCCACTCTATTCGGTCAAAGGCCTTCTCCGCGTCCATAGCCGCCACTATCTCCGCCTCTCCCTCCTCCGATGGCATCAGCCGCCGCACATTGGTGTTTAGCTGCCTGCCCTTTACAAATCCCGTCTGGTCCTTGTGAATCACCCCCGGGACACAGTCCTCAATCCTCGTAGCCAGCACTTTTGCCAGCAACTTAGCATCCACGTTGAGGAGCGAGATCGGCCTGTACGACCCACATTGCAGTGGGTCCTTGTCCGCTTCAGGTTCACAGAGATCGTCGCCTCAGACATTGTCGGGGGCAGGGTCCCTCCCTCCCTTGCCTCATTGAAAGTCCTCACTAGCAACAGGGCTAACAGGTCTACGTACTTCCTATAGAACTCGACCGGGAACCCATCCGTCCCGGGGCCTTCCCTGCCTGCATACTCCCAGACCTTTGATCAGCTCCTCCAACCCAATTGGTGCCCCCAAACCAGCCACCTCCTGCTCCTCCACCCTCGGGAACCTCAGTTGATCCAAGAATCGTCGCATCCCCTCTTCCCCCGCTGGGGCTGGGATCTGTACAGCTCCTCATAGAAGGCCTTGAATGCCTCGTTTACTTTCACCGCACTCCGCACCGTAGTTCCCCTTCCATCCTTGACTCCACCTATCTCCCTCGCTGCCATCCTCTTACGGAGCTGGTGTGCCAGCATCCGGCTCGCCTTCTCCCCATACTGATACGTCGCCCCCTGCGCTTTCCTCCACTGTGCCTCTGCTTTCCCCGTGATCAACAGGTCGAACTCCGACTGGAGATTTCGCCTTTCCCTAAGCAGTTCCTCTTCAGGGGCCTCTGCGTATCTCCTGTCCACTCTTAAAATCTCCACCACTAACCTCTCCCTTTCCATACCCTCTGTCTTCTCCCTGTGAGCCCTGATGGAGATTAGCTCTCCCCTGACCACCGCCTTCAGCGCCTCCCATACCACCCCCCACTTGCACCTCCCCGTTGTTGTTGGCCTCCAAGTACCTTTCAATGCACCCCCGCACCCTCCCGCACACCACCTCATCTGCCAGTAATCCCACATCCAGACGCCACAACGGGCGTTGGTCCCTCTCTTCTCCCAACTCCAGTTCCACCCAGTGCGGGGCGTGATCTGAAATGGCTATGGCCGAATACTCCGTTCCCTCCACTTTCGGGATTAGCGCCCTGCCCAGAACAAAAAAATCTATCCGGGAGTAGGCTTTGAGCACGTGGGAGAAAAAAGAAAATTCCCTGGCTGCGGACTGGCAAACCTCCACGGATCCACTCCCCCCATCTGGTCCATAAACCCCCAAAGCACCTTGGCCGCGGCGGCCTCTTCCCCGTCCTAGAATCTGGAGCGATCCAGTGCTGGCTCCAACACCGTGTTAAAATCCCCGCCCTTTATCAAGCTCCCTACCTCCAGGTCCGGAATGCGCCCCAACATACGCTTCATGAATCCAGCATCATCCCAGTTCGGGGCGTATACATTTACCAATACCACCCCACGTCCCCTGCAACTTACCGCTCACCATCACGTATCGACCTCCATTGTCCACTACAATATTCTTGGCCTCAAACGACACCCGCTTCCCCACCAGTATTGCAACCCCTCTGTTCTTCGCATCCAGCCCCGAATGGAATACCTGTCCTACCCATCCCTTTCTTAACCTGGCCTGGTCTGCCACCTTCAAATGTGTCTCCTGGAGCATGACCACGTCTGCCTTCAGTCCCTTTAAGTGCGCGAACACTCGGGCCCTCTTTACCGGCCATTCAGGCCCCTCGCATTCCACGTTATCAGCCGGATTGGGCTAGCCATCTCCTCTTCTAGGCCAGTTCCGTGCCCGCGCCGCCCTCACCCTCCAGTCCCCCCGACGGGGGGACCCCGCCCCGACCACCTCTTCTGTGTCCAATTCCCCCTCGGCCAGTGCAGCAGCAACCCTATCCCCCCCCACCCGCTAGACCCATATCTAGCTCTTTTGCTCCCCCCATAACATTCCCGTAAGTCAGCTGCCTCCTGCTGACCCCCGGCTTCCCCCGCCCGTCCCATTGACCCCCCCCCCCACCCCCGTGTGGGGAATCTCCCCTCCCCAACAGTCAGTGTGCGCTCCTCCCCACCCCCCCCCCCCCCCCAACCCCCCCCCCACCCCCCCCCCCCCCACCCCCCCCCCCCCCCCCCCCCCCACCCTTCCCTAGCGCGGGAAAAAAGCCCGTGCTTTCCTAAGCCTGCCCCGCCCCCACTGGCGCAGCTCCTGTCGCGGCCTTATCTCATTTTCCCCCATCCCCGAGCCTCCCCCCTCCCTCCAGCACCGGCGCCCACTGTCTCGCACAGTCTTCTCACCCCGGTCCCTTTCCCCATCCCCATCCATCACCCAACGCGTGGAACAATTTCCTGCGCGTGATTAACACCCTGTGCACAACAAACATCGAACATCCCCCCCACCCTCACAAACCCTCAGTTTGAGTCCAACTTTTCACTTTGGATAAAGGTCCAAAGCCTCCTCAGGCGTTTCAAAATAGTGATGTTGATCCTTGACTGTGACCCACAATCGCGCTGGCTGCAGCATTCCGAATCT
Source organism: Scyliorhinus torazame (assembly GCF_047496885.1). Classification (NCBI taxonomy): domain Eukaryota; kingdom Metazoa; phylum Chordata; class Chondrichthyes; order Carcharhiniformes; family Scyliorhinidae; genus Scyliorhinus; species Scyliorhinus torazame. Next base: position 34,232,236 of record NC_092731.1, read on the forward strand.
CACTCCCTTCCGATGCAGCACCCGCCTTGGCCCGGTTGAAACCCGCTCTCTTCTTTGCTACCTCCGTGCTCCAGTACGGGTAGATTCGGATCTCCGCATTCTCCCAGCTGCTGCTCCGCTCTTTCTTGGCCCATTTCAAGACCCTCTCTCTGTCCGTGAAACGGTTGAAACCTCACCACAATCGCCTTGGCGGCTCGTTAGCCTTGGGCCTCCTCGCCAGCACCCCGATGTGCCCCCATCCAGCTCCAGAGGCCTCGGAGGGGCGTCCGCACCCATCAGCGACTCGAGCATCGTGCTCGCATATGCCCCGGCATCCGGCCCCCTCCACTCCTTCAGGGAGACCCAGGATCCGAAGATTCTTTCTCCTCGACCTGTTCTCCAGGTCTTTGAATCTTTCCGCCCACCTTTGTGCTGCGCCTCGTGCTCCTCCACCCTCACCGCCAGGCCCAAGATCTCATCCTCGTTCTCATTAACTTTTTTCTGCACCTCCTGGAGCTTTACCTCGTGGGCCTTCTGGGTCATTCCCTAATCCTTCAATCGCCGACAACATAGGCGCCAGCATTTCTTTCCGCAGCTCCTCAAAACAGCGCTTAATAAACTCTTGCAGCTCCGGCCCGCCTTCCACTTTATCTCCGGCCGCCGCCATCTTGTTTTTCTTCCCTCGCTTCTCTCGCTGCTCCAGCGCCGCTTTTTTAGCCGTTTCACTTCTTGTCCGTTCCATATACAGTGAAGCGGGACCTTGCTCTCACCTTCCCACACGGGACATCTTCGAAAAATTCCCATTGGGGCTCCTCTGGAGAGCCCGAAAGTCCGTAATCGCGGGAGCTGCCGAATCATGCGGCTTAGCTCCGCATCGCCGCAACCGGAAGTCACTGTGTTAATATTTCACGATGTGGAGATGCCGGACTGGGTAGTTCGAAAGATATCTATTTAGTATTGAGGCCCTGCTCTATTGAATCACTCATACCTCAGGTCCTTTAAAAACACACATTTAGCAATTCAAGAACGGAGCAGCAAACAGAAATTCCTACTCAGCCAACAAATACATTTGCAAGATAAAGCGACCAAGGACAGGGCAGTCTCCATGGCAACACCACAGGAGCCTAAAGGCGCTATTGTATTCAGCAACAAACCAGTTCAGGTCATTTGCGATAACAGCATTCCATAACTCATACAGGAATTCATTTCAGTTCCCTGTTGCATATTAAAGATGGACGGCTTGCCATCAAATCAGACGTGTTTGAGTCTAACCCAAACCAATTAGGATTATATTGGAGTGTAATTAGATGGCTAAAGACAGATATGATACAGTATAACTGTGAAGTTTCGGTCGGCCATTTTTAGCTGGATTTCTCTCTCTTTCGGGTATCAATCTATACTTTGACTGAACTATTCGCTGTCTCCCCGTCTTCATATTTCATTTTTCAGACTTTGACTTCTAAAGTTATTGCGAGCTGTTTGCCTAAGCAAGAAAATCATTTCTGTGATTCTTTGAAAGTTTCAATTGTCTACGAGTTGCCTTTTAAATGATTCTCAACTGTAATCAATAGAAGACAAATAAAACGATTCTTATTTGCACCGGAGAAGTTTTAACTTAAATTTCTACTGAGTTCTAGTAATCGCAAAGTGCTACTAGCACCGCATGGTAGATCTATCACCGTCCCCATGCGCGCAGAACTTGGCTACCAGTTTCTGCCTTGGAAAATGTTTACCCAAAGATTCTCGGAAGGCTGAATGTCCTTGACTGCTGAAGTATTTCCCGACTGGAAGAGAACACTCCTGCCTGGCGATTGTTGTGTGGTGTCCGTTCATCCATTGCCGTTGTGCCTGCCTGGTCTTGCCGCTGTACCAAGCCTCGGGACATCCTTTCCTGCAGCGTACGAGCTACGACAGCGGTCGGGGAACACTTGTGGCTCAGCTTATATATGCTGTGATTGTGAACCTGCCTCCACTCTACCTGATGAAGGAGCAGCGCTCCGAAAGCTTGTGATTTCAAACCTGTTGGGCTTTAACCTGGTGCTGTGAGGCCTCTTAATATTTCAGGGGCTTTTCATCAAAACAAGAATGTTTTAGAGTTTTATCAATTATGAAGCCAGTGCAAATCTGGCAGAGGAACAAGGTAGAATGGGAATTTATTTACAGCCCCACCTACAGGATGGGAGGATTACCCCCCCCCCCTACATGATGGGAGGGTTATGTGGTGAGCACTGATGCTTCACAGCGCCAGGGTCCCGGGTTCAATTCCCGGCTTGGGTCACAGTCAGTGTGGAGTCTGCATGTTCTCCCTATGTCTGCGTAGGATACTAGATAAAAAAACACCGCCTGTATTTTCGATATGTAATGTATCTTCAAAATATTAAATGTAATTGTTAATGCAATGGTATCCTGACTACCTCAACACATTCCCCCAGAATAAACAGTCACCCCACCGATTGCAACATCCAAACGTATGTCCTATTTTTAAAGAGTGCGGGTGATGGAGAGTAACCCACATTCACAAAACTTAACAGGGACTGTTAAAAAATGTAAAATAACCAGACTTACATTGAAAGCCTGAATTGGGGCATAAGCAGGAGGCGCATAAGCTGGAGGAATCTGCAACAGAAACAGGATGAGGATAACAGGATTCTGGAAGATGAATATGATCTGATGCCCACAGCAGAATAACAGGAACTTGTGATGAGATAGGACATTTAACAATCTATCGGAACATTCTCAGAAAAACATTCATATTAAGTCAAAGACGAAGACATTATAACAGGGATGCTGTCAGATAGGTGTGTGCCTTAACAGGAAGAGGGTGAGTTAGAGAGGCGGTGAAGTTTAGGGAGGGAGTTCCAGAGTGCAGTTGAAATAAGGAGCAGTTAAAATGAGGGGTGCGCCAGAGGCCAAATGTGGAGAAGGACCGTTATCTGGGATGGTTTCAGGGGCTGGGAGAGAGATAGGGAGAGGTGAAACCACCAGGGAGATTCGAAAACAAAGATGAGAATTTTAAATTTGAGATTCTGCCAGGCCGGCGTGCGATGGGTTAATGGACGGACGGGACCTGGTGTGAGTAAGGACAGGTGCAGCAGAGTTTAGGATGAGGTCAAATTTGTGGACAGCGGGTGGCTTAGGGGAGGGAATTCCAGAGCGTCCGGCCTTGACAGCTGAAAGTGCGGCCGCCAATGATCGGTTGGAGGGATTGAGAATGCACAAGAGGCCAAAGTTGGAGGGATGCAGAGGTCCCGGGGAGGGTTGTAGGGGCAGGAAGAGGTGACAGGTATAGGGGAGCAAAAAGATCGAAGCACAACAGACTAAGAGCCAATTGAGGTCAGTGAATAAACGAAAGATGGGTAAACAAATATTGAAACGGGATAGGATGTGGAAAGCAGGAAGGAATGCCTCACACTCTGGAAGTACAGAGTTAAAACAAAGATAGACAGATAAACCAGCATTTGGGCATGATCCTTCGTCACAATCAAGATTCGACATGTATTCATCAGCATGAACATACCCACTGGATTTGAAGACATGCCACCCTGATTTTTCTTCATTGGCTTGTTGCTGAACTCGAAACCCTGCCCCACCAAAACAGAAAGTAACTTTCCCCCAACCAAAGCTTCCCATCCCTCTCTGCCCTCCCCCACGCCCCTAATGTCTTTGCCAATGTCGCTCTGAAACTGGCCGCTGAGAGATGCCCAAGAGAGTGGATTTCCCTCCCCGCCTCACATTTCCCTTGGCTAAACACGTGATTTCCACTTGACCCATCTGCACTGGTGAAGGTTGCAAGTTCGTTACGGACATGAAAGGCCACTCAGCCCATCTTAACGTATCCATCCAATGAATCTCTACGCTGGCTCCAGTGCAGCATCCAATTTCTGAAATGCATTCCCGCTGATTGTTCAGACTTTAGTTGGGAAGAAAGTGTGTCCAATTTAGTCCACATTCTTATAGTCAATTTGGGTAAAGTTACCCACGAGCGTTTGGATGGAAAGAGCCACCAGCAGTGGTCACGCCTTGGGCAAGGGAAGAGAAATTGAGGCTGGGGCTTTACAACTTCAGTAGGCCTCACTATCGAATTCATTCACTTTTCCAACTATTATGCTGCTGATCTGATGCGGGTAATGGAGGGAAACTGAGACCAGATGACTCGCTTTGAAATAAAACTCTCGCGACATGTTCACATTGCAGAGCAAGTGTCAGAATTCAAACCATGGCACTGATCTCTTTTGCCTCCCTGTCCTGTTTCGCATCTGACAAATGGCAAAAGCTTACTTACATTTGGGCTCTGAAAGGTGACGGCATTGACGTGGACATCTCCCGAAATCTTCAGCGTGTCCACTCTACCGTAGGACAGCCTGTGATTAAAATCGATGAAATGTTGACCATTCACAGAGACCTTTGGAAGAGATTAAGCGACAAAGTTATTTATTAAATCTCAGGCCTCTGATCTCTTAACATTTTAAATATTATTGCAGCTCAGTCCAATCGTTCCACTGTAGTGTTCCTGTTTGTAGGATCCATGGGCCAGATTCTCCGACCCCCCGCCGGGTCGGAGAATCGCCGGGGGCTGGCGTGAATCCCAGCCAAATTGCCAAATTCTCCGGCACCGGAGATTCGGCGGGGGCGGGAATCGCGCCGCGCCGGTTGGCGGCCCCCCCCCCCCCCCGGCGATTCTCCAGCCGGATGGGCCGAAGTCCCGCTGCTGGAATGCCTGTCCCGCTGGCGTGGATTAAACCACCTCTCTTACCGGCGGGACAAGGCGGCGCGGGCGGGCTCCGGGGTCCTGGGGGGGGCGCGGGGCGATCTGGCCCCGGGTGGGGTGCCCCCACGGTGGCCTGGCCTGCGATCGGGGCCCACCTATCCGCGGGCGGGCCTGTGCCGTGGGGACACTCTTTTCCTTCCGCCTTCACCATGGTCTCCACTGTTCGCTGTGCTGCGCATGCGCGGGGATGCCATGAGCGGCCGCTGGCGCTCCCGCGCATGCGCCGCCCGGCAATGTCATTTCCGCTCCAGCTGGCGGGGCACCAAAGGCCTTTCCCGCCAGCTGGCGGGGCGGAAATCAGTCCGCCGCGGGCCTAGCCCCTCAAGGTTGGGGCTCGGCCCCCCAAGATGCGGAGGATTCCGCACCTTTGGGGCGGCGCAATGCCGGACTGATTTGCGCCGTTTTTGGTGCCGGTTGGCGGACATCGCACCGATGACGGAGAATTTCGCCCCCTGTGTTTTTGATAATCAGATTTGATCAATAACTATCTTTGGGCAGCACGGTAGCACAGGTGGCTAGCACTGTGGCTTCACAGCTCCAGGGTCCCAGGTTCGATTCCCCCTGGGTCACTGTCTGTGCGGAGTCTGCACGTTCTCCCCGTGTCTGCGTGGGTTTCCTCCGGGTGCTCCGGTTTCCTCCCACAGTCCAAAGACGTGCAGGTTAGGTGGATTGGCTGTGATAAATTGCCCTTAGTGATCACAAAAGGTTAGGAGGGGCTATTGGGTTTCGGGGATAGGTTGCAAGTGAGGGCTTAAGTGGGTCGGTGCAGACGCGATGGGCCGAATGGCCTCCTTCTGCACTGTATATTCTATGTTCTAACTACAAAAGTCTTGTTTATGGCTAATGACACAATACAAACAAAGCAGCAAAGCATGATGGTTAAGATTGTTCACAAAATGTGTGGATTATATAACATTATTCATGCTACAGCATGGGTTTTTAAAATTAATTTATTGGATGTGGGCATCACTGGTTAGGCCATCATTTGTTGCCCATCCCTAATTGCTCTTGAGAAGGTGGTGGTGAGCTGTCTTCTTGTACAGCTGCCGTTCCGTCCGGGTGCAGTGCCAGTAGAGAGGGAATTCCAGGATGTTGACCCAATGCCAGTGACATATTTCCAAGTGATTTACTGGAGGGGAACCTGCAGGTGGTGGTGTTCCCATGTGCCTGCTGCCCTTGTCCTTCTGGACGGTAACGGTCGTGGGTTTAGAAGGTGCTGCCTAAGATACCTCGGTGAGTGCCTGCAGTGCATCTTGTAGATGGGACACGCGGCTGCCACTGTGCGTCGGTGATGGAGGGAGTGAATGTTTGTGGAAGGGGGAGCAATCAAGCGGGGCTGCTTTGTCCTGGATGGTGTCGAGCTTCTTGAGTGTTGTTGGAACTGCACTCAGCCAGGCAAGTGGGGAGTATTCCATCACACTCCTGACATGTGCCTTGTAGATGGTGGACAGGCTTTGGGGAGTCAGGAGGCAAGTTACTTGCCACAGGATTCCCAGCCTCTGACCCACTCATGTAGCCACAGTACTTATATGGCTGGTCCAGGTTTCTGATCAATGATAATCCCCAGAATGTTGATAGTGGAGTATTCAGCAATGGTAGTGGCATTGAATGTCAAAGGAGCGATGGTTAGATTCTCTCTTGTAGGAGATAGTCATTCTCTGACACTTGTGTGGCACAAATGTAACTTGCCACTTGTCAGCCCAAGCCTGGATATTGTTCAGGCCTTGTTGTTTTCATAAAATTTACAGTGCAGAAGGAGGCCATTCGGCCCATCGAGTCTGCACCGGCTCTTGGAAAGAGCACCCTACCCAAGGTCAACACCTCCACCCGATCCCCATAACCCAGTAACCCCACCCAACACTAACGGCAATTTTGGACACGAAGGGCAATTTATCATGGCCAATCCACCTAACCTGCACACCTTTGGGCTGTGGGAGGAAACCGGAGCACCCGGAGGAGACCCACGCACACACGGGGAGGATGTGCAGACTCCACACAGACAGTGACCCAAGCCGGAATCGAACCTGGGACCCTGGAGCTGTGAAGTAATTGTGCTATCCACAATGCTACCGTGCTGCCCCTAGTTGGACATGGACTGCTTCATTATCTGAGGAGTCACGAATGGTGCTGAACATTGTGCAGTCATCAGCGAACACCCTTACTTCTAACTTTATGATGGAAGGAAGTTCATTGATGAAGCAGCTGAAGATGGTTGGGCCTTGGTACTGAGGAATTCCTGTAGGGATGTCTTTGTGCTGAGATCAGTAAGAAGTCTTACAACACCAGGTTAAAGTCCAACAGGTTTATTTGGAATCACTAGCTTTCGGAGCGTAGTTCTTTCATCACCTGATCAAGAAATGATATTTCTTGATATCATGTGGAGTGAATCAAATAGGCTGAAGATCGACATCTGTGATGCTGGGGACCTCTAGAGGAGACCAAGATGGATCATCCACTTGGCACTTCGGGCTGAAGATTGTTGCAAACAAAGAACAATACAGCACAGGAACAGGCCCTTCGGCCCTCCAAGCCTGTACCGGTCATGATACCACCCTTGGCCAAAACCCTCAACACTTCGCTGTGCCGTATCCCTCTATACCCATCCTATCCATGTATTTGTCAAGATGCCTTTTGAACCGTTAATGTATCTGCTTCCACAACCTCCCCTGGCAACGCGTTCCAGGCACTCACCACCCCCTGCACCGCCCTCTAAAAAACCTGCCTCGCACATCACCTCTAAACTTTGCTCCACGGACCTTAAACTATGCCCACTGGTGACTGACCCCTCCACCTTGGGGAAGAGTGCCCGCCCATCCACTCTATCCATGCCCCTCATAATCTTGTTGACCTCTATCAGGTCACCCCTCAATCTCCGTCATTCTAATGAAAACAGTCCGAGTCTATTCAGCCTCTCCGCATAGCTAACACCCACCAGACCAGGCAACCTCCTGGTAAACCTCTGCACCCTCTCCAAAGCCTCCACATCCTTCTGGTACTGTGGCGACCAGTATTGTGCGCAATATTCCAAGTGTGGCCTTACCAAGGTTCTAGACAACTGCAGCATGATTTGCCAGTTTTTATGCTCGATGCCCCGTCCAATGAAGGCAAACATTCCGTCTGCTTTCTTGACTACCTTGTCCACTTGTGTTGCCACCGTCAAAGATCTGTGGACCTGCGCGCCCAGGGGTGCGATTCTCCGACCCCCCACCGGGTCGGAGAATCGCCGGGGGCCGATTGAATCCCGCCCCCGCCGTGTCCCGAATTCTCCGCCACCGGAGATTTGGCGGGGGCGGGAATCGCGCCGCGCCGGTCGGCGGAAATCACGCCGGTCAGCGGGCCCACCCCCGGCAATTCTCCGGTCCGCGACGGGCTGAAGTCCTGCCGCTGTCAACCCACGCCAGCCGGCGTGGATTGAACCACCTTTCGAACGGCGGGACAAAGTGGCGCGGGCGGGCTCTGGGGTCGTGGGGAGGGGCACGGGGCGATCTGGCCCCGGGGGTGCCCCCACGGTGGCCTGGCCCGCGATTGCGGCCCACCGATCCGCGGGCGGGTCTGTGCCATGGGGGCACTTTTTTCCTTCCGCCTTCGCCATGGTCTTCACTATGGCGGAGGCGGAAGAGACCCCCTCCACTGCGCATGCACGGGGATGCCGTGAGCGGCCGCTGACGCTCCCGCGCATGCGTCGCCCAGCGAAGTCATTTCCGCGCCAGCTGGTGGGGCGGAAATCAGTCCGGCTCGGGCCTAGCCCCTCAAGGTGAGGGCTCGGCCCCTCAAGATGCGGAGAATTCCGCACCTTTGGGGCGGCGCGATGCCGGACTGATTCGCGCCATTTTTGGCGCCGGTCGGCGGACAGCGCGCTGATTGCGGAGAATCCCGCCCCAGATCTCTCTGACTTTCTATATTCCTAAGAACTTTGCCATTTCGGGTATTTTTCCCCTCTATGTTAGACCTAGCAAAATGCATTACCTCACATTTGTCTGGATTAAACTCTATTTGCCATTTCTCTGCCCAAGATCCAACCTATCTATGTCCTGCTGTATCCTCTGACAATCCTCAGCACTATCTGCCACTCCACCAACCTTGGTACCCTTTGCGAATGCTTCAGAGTTGTTTTTTGCACAGATGTGCTGGGCTGGACTCCTGAATCATTGAGGATGGGGATATTTGTGGAGCCTCCTCCTCCAGTGAGTTGTTTAATTGTCCACCACCATTCGCGGCTGGATGTGGCAGGACTGCAGAGCTTCGATCTAATGCGTTGGTTGTGGAGTCGCTTATCTTTGTCTATTACTTGCTGCTTATGCTGGTCATCCTCCTGCACTCTTCATTGAACCAGGGTTGATCCCCTGGCTTGGTGGTAATGGTCGAGTGGGGGGATGTGCTGGACCAGGAGGTTACAGACTGTGGTTGAGGACAATTCTGCTGCTGCAGGTTTCACACTGAGCTCGGGTTTTCTAACCTGGATACATACTGATATAACTGTGACTTGGAATATACAAGTAGGATGAGATTTCTCTGTACCTGTTAATGTACAGCTCAATGAGGGCCATTGACTTTTGTCTTGAGTAAATGTTTTCCTTTTCTATGTTTAAACTGGTGATTGGAGTAGAGATGAAAAAAGTATGAAATTGCAGGAAATGGTTGACGTCAGTAGACACTCGGTCGTCTGTTAAAAGAGGGTAAATAGAGGGCAGCAGGGTGGCGCAATGGGTTAGCCCTGTTGCCTCACGGCGCCCAGGTTCCAGGTTCGATCCCGGCTCTGGGTCACTGTCCGTGTGGAGTTTGCACATTCTCCCCGTGTTTGTGTGGGTTTCGCCCCCACAACCCAAAGATGTGCAGGGTAGGTGGATTGGCCACGCTAAATTGCCCCTTAATTGGAAAAAATGAATTGGGTACTGTAAAAATTTAAAAAGAGGGTAAATGGGAAATATCTATGGGTGGCCCAGACCATGACCATGGACAACTAATTTTGTCGCCACATTCTCTGCAGTCTCTGGGGAAAAAGGTTTCTCCTGAATTCCCCATTGGATGTATTACTCTCCCTACCTCTTCCAAGATTAAATTCAGTTCCTCAGATTCCGCTTTAAAGCAAAGTCCATTTGCCATACATGCTTCTGACTAAAGGTTGGAACACATTTCACACGTGCGGCCCACTCAGCCTGGCATAATGGTACTCCCACTTTATCCATTCCCATGGCTCATTCCCCCCTGCCAGTCAAACATCTATTGGTCACTGACTTGCCCATGCTCATTGGCCCCGCCTCCCCACCTTCCAATTGGAAATCGAGTCGACGAGATGATTCATAGAAACCCATACAGTGCAGAAGGAGGCCATTCAGCCCATCAAGTCTGCATCGACCCTCTGAAAGAGCACTCTACCTCGGCCCACTCCCCAGCCCAATCCCTGTAACCCCACCTCACCTGGACATCTTTGGACGCTGAGGGGAAATTTTAGCTGGGCCAATCCACCTCACCTGCACACCTTTGGATGCTAAGGAGCAATTTAGCGCGGCCAATCCACTTAACATGCGCATCTTTGGAGAGGGGGAGGAAACTGGAGCACCCGGAGGAAACCCACATAGACACGGGGAGAATGTGCAAACTCCACACGGGCAGTCACCCAAGCCCGGAACTAAACCCGGCTCCCTGGCGCTGTGAGACAGCAGTGCTAACCGCTATGCCACCGTGCCGTCAATATCTTAGTACGAAGTCTTACAACACCAGGTTAAAGTCCAACAGGTTTGTTTCGATGTCACTAGCTTTCGGAGCGCTGCTCCTTCCTCAGGTGAATGAAGAGGTATGTTCCAGAAACACATATATAGACAAATGCAAAGATGCCAAACAATGCTAGGAATGCGAGCATTAGCAGGTGATTAAATCTTTACAGATCCAGAGATGGGGTAACCCCAGGTTAAAGAGGTGTGAATTGTCTCCACACCTCTTTAACCTGGGGTTACCCCATCTCTGGATCTGTAAAGATTTAATCACCTGCTAATGCTCGCATTCCTAGCATTGTTTGGCATCTTTGAATTTGTCTATATCTGTGTTTCTGGAACAGACCTCTTCATTCACCTGAGGAAGGAGCAGCGCTCCGAAAGCTAGTGACATCGAAACAAAGCTGTTGGACTTTAACCTGGTGTTGTAAGACTTCGTACTGTGCTCACCCCAGTCCAACGCCGGCATCTCCACATCACGTCAATATCTTGACAATCAAACGGCCCTTCCTACCCCCCGCAATTCAATATGTATCTGAACTAACAAACTAAAGTCGTAGAAAACGTTTTGAAAGTGTGATTTCTGTACAGCCCCCTTGATTTTGCTCCGGGTTTGCACGCAGCTGGAGATTAGACCCGAGAGGATCGGCAAACCCTGCTTGGTGTCCACTCTCAGGAATGCTGGAATACAAGGAACGCAACATGAATATTGGTCTCTGATCACCTCGACATTCGATTTCAGTGATATTGGTCAGGCCTCCGCCTCCTCCCGTGGAGCGGAATAGTCTTTCTTCTCACCTGGAAACAGTAGCTGCGCACGTTAAAGATCATTTCGAAGTACGAGCCAGGGGAGATGGGCATCTGGGACTTCCTCTCTTCACATCCCCAAACCTCTCGCTCCAGCGTGTTGCAGACCACGGCCCCCTCGTCATAGCGTAGGTTGAAGTGAAAGGCGACATCAGCACGCGGCTTCACACAGCTGCCACACTGGAAGTCCACCCCAAACCTACAAGGCAACAAGGGCAGATTCAGTCGGATTGCATCCTTAACGTTCACACACTGCTCGGAATGTTGACTCACTGTACTGGGAATGGCCTGCACACTCGCCGTAACAGCAGATTGCAGTCACATTGTTATTCAGAAGGAGTCTCGGCAACTGCCTATTATCTAAAGCAGGGTGAGCCCCTGAGGGCATTCTTTTATTTGAAGGTGGGGAGGGGACCATTGCTCTTATTCAAAGGGTTCCGCTCGAAACATGCTTTATATGAAGGGGGGGGGGGATGCCTGAGCCCATGCTATTATTTGAAGGGGGGAATTCCAGGGGGCGTGTTATTATCAAAAAGGGAATTGCAGAGCAGGAAACTCTGTGGGGGAGGGGGAAGAGTGCACGGTGTCTGAGAATGTGCCATTATCTGTGGGGGAGGGGGGAGCGCACTGTTTCTGAGAATGTGCCATTATCTGTGGGGGAGGGGGAGAGTGCACTGTTTCTGAGAGTGAGCCATTATCTGTGGGGGAGGGGGAGAGTGCACAGTTTCTGAGAGTGTGCCATTATCTGTGGGGGAGGGGGAGAGTGCACTGTGTCTGAGAATGAGCCATTATCTGTGGGAGAGTGCACTGTTTCTGAGAGTGTGCCATTATCTGTGGGGGAGGGGGAGAGTGCACTGTTTCTGAGAGTGTGCCATTATCTGTGGGGGAGTGGGAGAGTGTACCATTATCTGTGGGGGAGGGGGAGAGTGCACTGTTTCTGAGAGTGTGCCATTATCTGTGGGGGAGGGGGAGAGTGCACAGTTTCTGAGAGTGTGCCATTATCTGTGGGGGAGGGGTAGAGTGCACAGTTTCTGAGAGTGTGCCATTATCTGTGGGGGAGGGGGAGAGTGCACAGTTTCTGAGAATGTGCCATTATCTGTGGGGGAGTGGGAGAGTGCAGAGTTTCTGAGAGTGTGCCATTATCTGTGGGGGAGGGGGAGAGTGCACAGTTTCTGAGAGTGTGCCATTATCTGTGGGGGAGGGGGAGAGTGCACTGTTTCTGAGAATGTGCCATTATCTGTGGGGGAGTGGGAGAGTGCACAGTTTCTGAGAGTGTGCCATTATCTGTGGGGGAGGGGGAGAGTGCACAGTTTCTGAGAGTGTGCCATTATCTGTGGGGGAGTGGGAGAGTGCACAGTTTCTGAGAGTGTGCCATTATCTGTGGGGGAGAGTGCACAGTTTCTGAGAGTGTGCCATTATCTGTGGGGGAGGGGGAGAGTGCACTGTTTCTGAGAATGTGCCATTATCTGTGGGGGAGTGGGAGAGTGCACAGTTTCTGAGAGTGTGCCATTATCTGTGGGGGAGGGGGAGAGTGCACAGTTTCTGAGAGTGTGCCATTATCTGTGGGGGAGGGGGAGAGTGCACAGTTTCTGACAGTGTGCCATTATCTGTGGGGGAGGGGGAGAGTGCAGGTTTCTGAGAATGTGCCATTATCTGTGGGGGAGGGGGAGAGTGCACTGTTTCTGAGAGTGTGCCATTATCTGTGGGGGAGGGGGAGAGTGCACAGTTTCTGAGAGTGTGCCATTATCTGTGTGGGGGGAATGCAGGTTTCTGAGAATGTGCCATTATCTGTGGGGGAGTGGGAGAGTGCACAGTTTCTGAGAGTGTGCCATTATCTGTGGGGGTGTGTGTGCAGGGTTCCTGAGAATGTGCCAGTATCTGTGTGGGGGGAATGCAGGTCTCTGAGAGTGTGCCATTATCTGTGTGGGGGAGTGCAGGTTTTTGAGAGTGTGCCATTATCTGTGGGACTGGTGGTGATTTGCCTTCTTGAACCGCTGCAGTCCTTGAGGTGTAGGTACACCCGCTATGCTGTTAGGGAGTGAGTTCCAGGATTTTGTCCCAGTGACAGTGAAGGAACGGCTAATATATTTCCAAGTCAGGGTGGTGAGTGACTCGGAGGGGAACCTCCAGGTGGTGGGGTTCCCAGGTATCTGCTGCTCTTGTCCTTCGAGATGATAGTGGTCGTGGGCTTGTATTATAGGATGTATAGGGTGTTGGTGAGGCCGCGTCTGGAGTATTGTGTTCAGTTTTGGTCTCCTTACCTGAGAAAGGACATATTGGCACTGGAGGGAGTGCAGAGGAGATTCACTAGGTTGATCCCAGAGTTGAGGGGATTAGATTATGACGAGAGGTTGAGTAGACTGGGACTGTACTCATTGGAGTTTAGAAGGATGCGGGGGGATCTTATTAAGACATCTAAAATTATGACGGTAATAGATAGGATAGATGCGGGCAGGTTGTTTCCACTGGTCGGGGAAAGCAGAACTAGGGGGCATAGCCTCAAAATAAGGGGAGGTAGATTTAGGACGGAGTGTAGGAGGAACCTCTTCACCCAAAGGTTTGTGAATTTCTGGAATTCCTTGCCCAGTGAAGCAGTTGAGGCTCCTTCTTTAAACGTTTTTAAGAAAAAGATAGATGCCTTTCTAAAGAATAAAAGGATTCGGGGATATGGTGTACGGGCCGGAGAGTGGAACTGAGTCCACAAAGATCAGCCATGATCTCATTAATTGGCGGAGCAGGCTCGAGGGGCCAGATGGCCTACTCCTGTTCCTAGTTCTTATGTTCTTATGAAAGATGCTGCCTAAGGAACCTTGGTGAGTTACTGCAGTGCATCTTGTCGATGGTACACACGGCTGCCACTGTTCGTCGGTAGTGGAGGGAGTGAATGTTTGTGGAAGGTGGAGCAATCAAGCGGGGCTGCTTTGTCCTGGATGGTGTCGAGCTTCTTGAGTGTTGTTGGAACTGCACTCATCCAGGCAAGTGGAGAGTATTCCATCACACTCCGAACTTGTGTTTTGTAGATGGTTGACAGGCTTTAGGGGGGTCAGGAGGTGAGTTACTCGCTGCAGTATTCCTAGCCTTTGACCTGCCCTGGTAGCCACAGTATTAATATGGCTGGGTCCATATGATACTGGAGAAGGGCGTAGTGCAGAGGCTGGGGTGGAAATTAGATGTGGGACTTTTGGGGACCAAGGGTTCTGTGACAAAATTGAAAAGGTAATTGAGGAATATTAGGTTTCAACTGTACGGGTGAGGTGTCGAAGGCAGTTGTCTGGGAGGCTCTAAAGGCGGTGGTGAGGGGTGAGGTGATTTTGTTTAAGGCCAGGGTGGACAAAGAGGAGAGGTTGGAGCAGCAGAGGGTAATTGATGAGATGTTGGAGGTAAATAGGAGTTATGCAGAAGATGGGGACCCAGCGAAGCTGGAAAAGAGGAAGGAACTACAGGCGAGCTTCGACCGACTGTCCACCAGGAAGGTAAACTGTTTACGAACATGGAGATAAGGTATGTTAGCAGATCAGCTCCGGAGGGAGGCAGCGGTAAGGGAAATTATTCAGGTGAGGGATAGGGCAGGGAAGTTGGTGGTGGCTCCGGATCTGATTAACAAGGTTTTTGAGGAGTTTTATGAGAGGTTGTACAGGTCAGAGCCACCTGGGGGAGACAGGGAGATGCAGGAATTTCTAGATGGGTTGGAGTACTGTAGAAGCCAGGTATTTCAAATACAACTAGTATAGGTAAAAGATAGCTGTTTAAGCATAAATGTTGAGCCCCAGTTTTAAAGACCCATTTATACAGCATAATTCACTTTTACTGAGGTCCGTTGTTCTGGCAAATGCATATTTTCAAAGACAGTGTGACATTAAAACAGCACAGTTGCAAAACAATTTGACACTGCTTGTGCTAATTGTCAAGGCCAAGGGCTGAATACACAGCAACATGAAGGCACCATTGTTCACAATGCAGATAACAGCTAGGTCAGAAAAGCTGATGTTGCACATTGAAGATGGACGGCTTGCCATCAAATCAAATGTGTTTGAGTCTAACCCAAACCAATTAGGATTATATTGGGGTGTGATTAGATGACTTAAGACAGATATGAAAGTGTATAACTGAAAAGTTTCCGCCCGCCATTTTAGTGTTGTCTTTGGGTGTATTGTCTTTGGGGGGGTGTGTGTTGTGCGAAGATGTCTTTGTGTTGTCTTTCTGTTAGTTTAGTCAGTTTTGTCCTTTATAGTCTCCATTTTAGTGTATTGTTTTTGGGGGTTATGTTAGTCTGTGTCAGTGATGTTAGTCCACTTTTGAGTTTGAGTTTAGCTGAAGATTAGCTTTCTCTTTCTCTTCATGTTTCATTGCCAGACTTTAACCTTTTAAAAGTTACTTTCGAGCTGTCTGCCTAAGCAAAGAAAGATAATGTCTGTAATTCTCTGAAAGCTTCGAATTGTCTACGAATTGCCTTTTAAATGACTTTCAAATTGTAATCAAGCGACTACAAATAAAACAATTCTTTTTGGCACCTGAGAAGTTCATACTGCAAATTTCTGCTGAGTTCCAGTATTCGCAAAGTGCTACTGATAACCGAATAGCAGAGATGATATAAATTCTTTCAACTATACACAGACGAATAATACAAGGAATCGAACAACTTGACATAGTCCACAAATAGTACAAATCTTACAACTTGTCGTATTGCGCCAGGACTTGATTCATCAACTAAGCTTCCCCCAAACTTGGCGTAGTTCGACAGGTTAAGATCCCATAAATTAACGATTCCTTCAAGTACCCGAGGTTAGGGGAGGGGAACAGGGCTACATTAGGAGCGATAGTGGAGCAGGAGATAAAGGTTGCAATTGGGAGGATGCAGTCGGGGAAGGTGGCAGGACCGGATGGGTTTCCAGTGGAATATTATAAAAAATTCAAGGATAAGCTGGCACCCCTGATGGTGGGGATGTTTGAAGAGGCGATAGGGAAGGGGGTATTGCCACAAACTTTGGGGCAGGCATCGATTTCCCTGTTGCTAAAAAAAGATAAGGATCCGACGGAATGTGGGTCGTATCGGCTCAGATCACTTCTGAATGTGGACGCAAAAGTATTGGCGAAGGGTCTGGCGGGTAGGCTGGAGGAGTGCCTCCCGAAGGTGATAGGTGAAGATCAGACGGGGTTCGTGAGAGGGAGGCAGCTCTTTTCAAATGTTAGAAGGTTATTGAACGTCGTTATGGCACCGGCGGAGGGGAAGGAAACAGAGGTAGTTGTGGCATTGGACGCCGAGAAGGCGTTTGACCGGGTAGAATGGGGGTACTTGATGGCAGATCTGGAGCGGTTTGGGATTGGACCAAGGTTTGTGAACTGGGTAAAGCTACTATATAAGGAGCCGAGGGCGAGTGTCGGCACAAACAACATTAGCTCAAGATACTTTTCTCTCCACCGTGGGACTAGGCAGGGATGTCCTATGTCCCCCCTGCTGTTTGCACTCGCGATTGAGCCATTGGCCATCGCATTAAGAAGTTCGAGGGTATGGAAAGGAATAGTGCGGGGGGGGGGGGGGGGGGGGGGGGCGGGATAGAGCATAGGGTGTCCTTATATGCCGATGACTTGCTGTTATACGTGTCGGAACCGAGTGTGTCGATAGGGGGAATATTGGAGCTGCTTCGAGTGTTTGGGTCTTTCTCAGGGTACAAACTAAATCTAGAGAAGAGTGAGTAATTTGTGGTGTCTCGGCCGGGGGTGGGGGCAGGGGTGGGGGGGGGGGGGCTGCCATTCCGTAGAGCAGGGACTCACTTTAGGTACTTGGGGGTGCAGGTTGCCCAGGAGTGAAGGGGCTCTGCGGGTGCAACATTTCTAGTTTGGTGGGGAGAATGAAAGCTGGCAAGGTGGGATGGTCTCCCTCAGTCACTGGCGGGTTAGGTACAGGCGGTTAAAATGATCGTGTTGCCGCGATTTCCCGCAATTTCCCGCTAAATTGCCCCTTAATTGGAAAGAATTAATTGGGTACTCTAAATTTATTAAAAAAGGAATGATTATCAGTTAGAATTAGATACTGAGCACTTCCCCCTCCTTCCAGGCAGCCTAAAAAAAAATTGGGCAATGATGTAGGGTATCTTAAACAAGGAGAGAGAGACATGAAGAGGGTGACAATTCCCTCGGGAACCAGCAGCTGAAGGTTTGGCTGTCGATGTCGATGAGACAAAATCGGGGATGGGCAGGAAGGAAGGGGTGGAGGGTCGCTGCGAGTCTGTGGGGCTGAAGCTTTTTTGATTTTGACTTCCCTGGTAGTGTTACCTCTTGGCGTGTCCTGGCACCTGTCCTTGAATTATCACCATCTTTCCATCTTGGAGTCCACCAAATATAACCCCAGTGAAGGGGATAATCTGAAACAGAAACAGCGGAATGTTCAATGATCCATTTTGCCCCACGTTTCTGGGGCTGCAGAATTTAATATAATAATCACTTATTGTCACAACTAGGCTTCAATGAAGTAACTGTGAAAAGCCCCTAGTCGCCACATTCCGGCACCTGTTCGGGGAGGTCGGTACGGGAATTCAACCCGCGCTGCTGGCATTGTCCTGCATTACAAGCCAGCTGTTTAGCCCACTGTGCTAAACCAGCCTCTGGAATTTCTGCACAGGAACAGAAATCACTCCCATTCCTAAGGCTCCCCTTTTCCCATGTTCCCCTAATGCCTCTTGCCCACTGCCAATGAAGCCTTTGTTTAAAGTATGTTCATGATTTTTATTTGACGGAAGTTCATGCGCCCTCGCATGTTTCCGCAGCAGAACAGTTCCAGGTGTTGCTAGCCAGGTTGGGAGCGAGATCCCCAAGGAGGACTTTCTGGGGAAAACAAGGAGACATTCATGAGGTGTCTGGTTCGTGGTAGTACATAGCAGTGACCGAATGGAGTGCAGGGCCACTGGGAGGACTTCTTGCCAGCGGGAGACTGGGAGATTCCTGGACCGAAGGGCCAGCAGGACGGTCATCCAGACCGTTCCGTTCTCCCTTTCTACCTGCCCGTTTCCCCGGGGGTTGTAGCTGGTCGTCCTGCTCGAGGCGATGCCTTTGCTAAGCAGGAACTGGCGGCCGCCGGAGCACCACGCGCGCCCGAGCCACTGCCACCCCCCCCTACCTGACCGGAGGGTCAGTACTGCCGCCAGAACTCCGACCCGGAGCCGAGCAGGCATCGACGCCCCCTTCAGGCACCCCTTCCTTCTGCCCATCCTTCGACCTTACAGCGCCGACTAGGGGTGACGAAACTGACTGGGAGGAAGACACCACGTTCCCGGAGTCACTACTGCCGGGGCCCTCACCAGGATCGCCGCCGAAACTTAGACGCTCCAGTAGGACGACCAGGCCGCCCGATCGTCTGATTGCAGCACCATGAAGAATTAACTACGCAAGAACTTTCTCCGCAACCCTCGATAGCATGGTACCTGCAATACCTGGTCCTACCAGAAAAGGCGACAGCAATACTGGCCATCACCCCGCTGGCTCTTTTTTTAAAACAGGGGGTGAATGTGGTAATACCAGGTATTGCGGTACCAGAGAAAGGAATAACCATTGGCTAGACCGCGGGGTCTACTATTGGGCAATGTACATAGCCCCGCCCTGAGAGGCGGGGTATAAGAACCTGTGCCGTCCCCAGCAGCCTTCACTTCTGTAACTTCGCTACTGTATACAGTTCTATCTGATTAAAGCTGAATCGATATGACTCCACGTGGACTCAAGCGTATTGATTGTGCATCACATGTGAACCCATGAAACTGCTGGTCATGAGGATGTACCAGGAGCGGTGGACACTCCCTGTTAATGATATGTTCATGATCTGTTCCTGGTATGTTCCTGGTATGTTAATTATATTGCAAAAACGCACAAGTGCATTGTTTTTTTTAAATATACATATAGAGTACCCAATTATTTTTTCGCCAATTAAGGGGCAATTTAGCATGCCCAATCCACCTAATCTGCACATCTTGTGGGGGTGAAACCCACACAGACATGGGGGGGAATGTGCAAACTCCACACGGACAGTTTCGAACCCGGATCCTCAGTGCTAACTACTGTGCCATATGCATGATATTGTTTAATTAGTTAATTAATTAAAGTACATGTTAAGAAAGACCACTGGGGCACAGGGGTAGTAGGGAGGAAGCAGACCTGGACGGCACGGTAGCACAGTGGTTAGCACTGCTGCCTCACAAAACCAGGGACCAGGGTGCAATTCCGACCTCGGGTGACATTGTGGAGTTTGCACGTTCACCCTGTGTCTGCGTGCGTTTCCTCTGGGTGCTCCGGTTTCCTCCCACAGTCCAAAGGTGTGCAGGTTAGGTGAATTGCTCATGCTAAATTGACCTTTAGTGTCCAAGGATGTGTGGGTTAGGTGGTGTTATGGAGATGGAATGGGGCGGGGGGGGGGGGGGGGGGGGGGGGGGAGAGCTGATAGAAGTCTACAAAATTATGAGGGGAATGGACAGAGTGGATAGTCAGAAGCTTTTTCCCAGGGTGGAAGAGTCACTTACAAGGGGACATAAGTTTAGGGTGCAAGTGGAGATGTGCGAGGGAAGTTTTTTTACACAGAGGGTAGTGGGTGCCTGGAACCCGCTGCCGGAGAAGGTGGTGGGAGCCGGGACGATAGTGACGTTTAAGGTACGTCTTGACAAATACATGAATAGGATGGGAATAGAGGATATGGACCCCAGAAGTGTCAACGGGTTTAGGTTAGGCGGGCTGCATGTTCGGCGCAGGCTTGGAGGGCCGAAGGGCCTGTCCTGTGCTGTACTTTTCTTTGTTCTTTGTTCTTCACTGCACGGAATCCGTGGTTCTATAATACTGCACTCTGTGAATAAACCTATTATCAGGACTAGCATTAGTGTCCAGTTTCACACCACACCAACTGGCTTGAATAAACACTCCCAACCCTTCTTTGGCAAAAATAAATGATGCACTTTAAACATTACAATGATAAGGACTTCCGGTGGTGGCTCTGAGGGAGTAAGTCACGCATTTGGTGTCCCTCGCTGCGGTCAGACTTTTAGACCTTTTCCCCCGACTTTTTCGAACTTTTGAGCGCTGGAGGGGAAAACAACAGCACTGTAGACCTGGATCCATACAGAGTTGTATGGACTTAAGGAGTAGAAGGGAGCAAGAACAGGCGAAGAAGGGGCTGAGCAAAGGTGGTGTGGAAGTTCAAGTGGGAGGAAAGATGGCCGACGAACGGACCACGGAACGGACGGTCCAGACAGCACTGGACAACATGCTGAAGGTCATGAAGGAGAGCTTTGCAGCGCTGAAGCGGGATAATTTGGAACCGCTTCAGAAAGCGGTGGAGCGACTGGGCCAAAGGCTGGACGCCCAGGATAAGAAGGTCCAGGCATTGGAGAAGACAGTGGAGGAGCAGGCGGATTTCCAAACGGTGGCGGACGCGGAAATTAGAAAGTTGAAGGAGCAACAATCAAGGCTGGAGGACCTGGAAAACAGGTCTCGCCGGCAGAATCTGCGAATCATTGGGATCCCGGAGGGGGCCGAGGGAGCGGATGCCACGGCGTATGTGGCAGACATGCTGCAGAAGCTGGTGGGGGAGGATTTCTTCCCGTGTCCGTTGGAGCTGGACAGGGCACACAGAGTGCAGGCGAGGCAGCCGCGAGGGGGGGGGCCCCCGGGCGATGGAGCTGGACAGGGCACACAGAGTGCAGGCGAGGCAGCCGCGAGGGGGGGGCCCCCGGGCGATGGAGCTGGACAGGGCACACAGAGTGCAGGCGAGGCAGCCGCGAGGGCAGGGGGGGCCCTGGGCGATGGTGGTCAGGTTCCATAGGTTCGTGGACAAGGAGCGGGTCCTACAGTGGGCCAAGAACACGAAGAGCTGCTTATGGAACAACAGTGTCCTGTGCACCAATCAGGATCTGAGCCAGGAGGTGGCCGGAAGGAGGGCAGCCTACAGACAAATTAAAGAGATCCTGTTTAAAACGGTCAAGTTCGGGCTACTTTTTCCGGCGTGGCTTTGGGTCACAGACCGGGAACAGCAGCATTATTTGGCGACCCGGAGGAAGCGATGGACTTCGCTAAGGGGCATGGACTGGTGCCGAACTGAGGACCCATGGACTCAAGTTAGAGTGTTTCAAGGGATGTTTGTATTTGTTTGTGGATTGCCCTTCATGTTAGCGATGTCGTTCGGCATGTTCTTTTACTTCAAATTTGGGGTGTTCTTGTGTTTGTTTTGGCCTGTTTGAAAATTTTAAAGTTAAAGCCAAAGTCATAGTTAAAGGTGAAGTTATTGGGTGCTGGGGGGCTGTACGGGTTCTTTTTGCTATTTTTCTGGTAATGTTGGGAGGGGGGTCGGTGGTAGCGCCCACCTCATTACACAGCTTGAATTGCACTATTGTGGGGGCGAGCTTTGTTCTTTGTTTGTTTTCTCTCTGTTTCGGTCCCAGAGCGATTGCTCGAATAGGGCTGTTCTGGGCAGTGGTGTTGATGGGCGGGGGAGGGGGGGGGGGGGGGACGACGACAATAGGTGGGAGGCATGGTGATTCCAGAGTTGAGAGTCACCAGGCTAGCTACTTTGAGCCTGTCAACGGGAGTGAGGTGGGGGGGGCGTGTATACAGCCAGTATATGGCAGGGGTTAGGTTACATGGGGTTGTTGCGGGGGGGGGGGGGGGGCGGGGGGGTGATCTGCTGACAAGGGAGGGAACTGAACCAGGTAACAGGGAAGAGGTCGGGGGGGGTGGGAGCTGCCAAGTGGCGGACCAGGGGAGGCGCGGCACATGGGCAGGTGATGGGGCCAACAAGGGGGGTGGCTGATCGGTGCAAGGGGGGGGGGGCAGGGTGCCTGAATGTTCGAGGGTTAAACGGGCCGGTCAAGTGTGTTCACGCACTTACGGGCTCTGAAGGCGGATGTAATGTTGCTGCAGGAGACACATTTGAGAGTGGCGGACCAGATTAGATTACGGAAGGGCTGGGTTAGCCAGGTCTTCCATTCGGGGCTTGACGCTAAGACCAGAGGGGCCGCGATCATGGTTAACAAACGGGTTCAATTTGAGGCGGACAGCACAGTTGCGGATGGGGGTGGGAGATTTCTCATGGTCCGGGGTAAGCTTCAGGGGGTGAGGGTGGTCCTAGTGAATGTTTACGCTCCAAACTGGGAAGATGTAGATTTCATCAAAAGGCTGCTGGGGAAAATCCCCGACCTGGATTCGCACAAGCTGATTATGGGTGGGGACTTTAATACAGTCCTTGATCCCGACCTGGATCAGTCGTGCTCCAGAACGGGCAGGGTAGACCCCTGGAGAATCAGTCGGCCGACGGGGAATGAGTTCTCGTTCTATTCACATGTTCACAAAGTTTATCCTCGTATTGACTTCTTTATTATGAGTTGGGACTTTTTGGAGGGGGTGAGGGATACAGAATACTCGGCGATCACTATTTCGGACCATGTTCCACATTGGGTCGACCTGCAGGTCTGCAAAGAAAGTTACCAGCGCCCACAATGGAGGTTAGAGGTGGGATTGTTGGCAGATGAGGGTGTGTGTGAGTGAGTGGGGAAATGCATGCAGAACTACCTGCAGGTCAACGATACAGAGGAAGTCTCAGCAGCGGTGCTCTGGGAGGCACTGAAGGCGGTGGTGAGAGGGGAACTGATCTCAATCCGAGCCTATAGGGACAGAACGGACAGGGCGGAGATGGACAGACTGGTTTAGGAGATGATACGGACGGACAGGGAATATGCGGAGTCCCCGAGGGCAGAGCTACTTAGGGAACGACGGAGACTGCAGGCGGAGCTGAGGGCGATAGCCACTGGGAAGGCCGTAGAGCAGCTCAGAAAGGCAAGGGGTGCGGTGTATGAGTATGGGGAGAAAGCCAGCAGAATGCTTGCACAGCAACTTAGGAAGAGGGAGGCGCCCAGGGAATTAGGGACGGTAGTGGACGGGGCAGGGAACCGGGTTGGAGACCCGGCAGGATTGAACAGGGTATTCAGGGACTTTTACAGCAAGCTGTATACCTCGGAACCCACCACGGGGCCGGAGGGGATGAGGCGCTTTGCGAGAGAGGAACTGTTATTTGCACTATGTTTCTGTAATTGATATTTGCACACTAATGTATATTATTACTGTTTACAATGCCATAAATACCTCAATAAAATTGTTTGTTAAAACAAATTACAATGATAAAGCATATGACCATGGCGGCCCGCATTCAGGTGTAATTTTTCTTAATTTCAGCAATTAAAAGATCCCCCCTCCCCCCCCGACCACTACCCCCATACCCACCTCTATCAATAGGACCAAAAAGATTTGGATAATATAGCACGAGAAATAAGTGTCTGAGTGTCTTGCTGGGTCCACTTCAGAGGAGCAGTTAAGAGACAACCACATTGCTGTGGGTCTGGAGTCACATGTAGGCCAGACTGGGTAAGGACGGCAGATTTCCTTCTCTCAAGAGGCATTTGTGAACCAAATGGGTGTTTTACTACAATTGGTGAGAGTTTTCAATTCCAGATTTTGTTTTACTGATTGAATTTAAATTCCTTTCGCTAACTAACATGGTGAGATTTCAACCTGTGTCTCCACCAAAGCATTCGACCTTTCGTTTATTAGTTCCAGTGACATTTCCGCTTTGCTAACTCCCCTAGTTCATCTGAAACAACTCCCGTCCGTAAAGCTACCCGTATCTCCTGGTTGTCACGGCGAGTACAACTGGGCACATTTGCCCTTTGAGATGGTAGTGATCGTAGGTTTGGAAGGTGCTGCCTTGGTGAATCTGAAGTTTAATTAATACTGGAGGTGTTCACAGGTATTGGAGAATGTGAATACTATTGATATCTAAAAAAAAATTCAGTTTAAGGTATTAACATTGATTTAACACAGTGCCTCCATAGTCTTGGGAACTTGAATGTGGATTTCCTTTGTCTCAGTCAGTTTGGGCTATTTTTCAGGAAATTATCATAGAATTCCGACAGTGTGGAAGGAGACCATTCGGCCCATCAGGCCGAAGAGCACCCTACTTTGGCCACATCCCCACCCTATCCCCGGAACCTCACCTAACCTGCACACCTTTGGACACTAAGGGCAATTATCAAGGCCGATCCACCTAACCTGCACATCTTTGAACTGTGGGAGGAAACCGGAGCACCCGGAGGAAACCCACACAGACACCGGGAGAAGGTACAGACTCTGCACAGTCTCCCAAGGTTGGAATCAAAGCAGTGTCCCTGGCGCTGTGAGGCAGCAGTGCTAACCATATATATATCCTAATGAAAAAGACAGGGAAAATAACTTTTAAAACTTTTTTTTACATAGAACATAGAACATTACAGCGCAGTACAGGCCCTTCGGCCCTCGATGTTGCGCCGACATGTATTAAGTTAAATTGGTGGCAGCAGGCTTAATAAACCCTGCACATCTCTGTAAAATACTCAAAGACTTTGAAAGAATAACAAGAAAAATTCTGCCTAATTAGTGTCTGTGAAATTGCGGATCTAAATCAAGTAGTTTTTCAATTTGGGCAAATTCTTCTGTCAATTTACTCTACATCTGCTCGAGTCTCCAGCTCCTCAAACTGAAGCTGGCTCCGACCCAATATTACAATGGCTTTATTTTTCCATTATCACAGGGCAGCATGGCAATGTCTGTGCCAATGGTGCAGGGTGGATTTCCTCGTTGTGAAAGTAGCTTCTCAGAGTTACAGGTCGGTTAAAGGAGGAGTTAGAAAATTCTAGGTTAAACGTGCTTGAACATATCATTATGATTGATAGGCTGCTGCAAAGTTCAGTCTCTGTAAGGTCCAGTTTTCAACGCATCGGAGCCAAAATGGGGAATGGAGTTAGGATCGGGATCACCAATGATCTCAGCAAATGGTGGCGGATATTAGTGAGGCCGAATCATCTCCTGTTTCTGTGTTCCCGAATGCTCCTCAGAGCCTCTAACCCCCACCGCCCCCCACTCCCTCACTAACACTGTTAATTAGGTACAAAGTCTTACAACACCAGGTTAAAGTCCAACAGTTTTGTTTCGATGTCACTAGCTTTCGGAGCGCTGCCCCTTCCTCAGGTGAATGGCGCACCGAAAGCTAGTGACATCGAAACAAACCTGTTGGACTTTAACCTGGTGTTGTAAGACTTTGTACTGTGCTCACCCCAGTCCAACGCCAGCATCTCCACATCTTGACTGTTAATTAACCAAATCAACAGGAAATGCTGCCGCCCACCACATAATCTACAATCGCCACAACCCTTCATCATTTACCCCAGTCTCGCTCCATCTCCCCCCGTCAACCTTACTTCTCCATTCTCCCTCCCACTCTCCCTCACCCCTCCAAATCTCCCTCACTCCTCCCACCCTCCCTTACCATCCAGCCTCCCCCACACCAGGGACACACTGGGTTAGAGAGAGGGGGACACACTGGGTTAGAGAGAGGGGACATATTGGGTTAGAGAGATGGAACACACTGGGTTAGAGGGAGGGGGACACACTGGGTTAGAGAGAGGGGACACACTGGGTTAGAGAGAGGGGCACATTGGGTTAGAGAGAGGGGAACACGCTGGGTTAGAGAGAGGGGAACACACTGGGTTAGAGAGAGGGGAACACGCTGGGTTAGAGAGAGGGGAACACACTGGGTAAGAGAGAGGGGAACACACTGGGTAAGAGAGAGGGGAACACACTGGGTAAGAGAGAGGGGAACACTGGGTTGGAGAGAGAGGGGAACACTGGGTTGGAGAGAGAGGGGAACACTGGGTTGGAGAGAGAGGGGAACACTGGGTTAGAGAGAGGGGGGGACACTGGGTTAGAGAGAGGGGGGGACACTGGGTTAGAGAGAGGGGGGGACACTGGGTTAGAGAGAGGGGGGGACACTGGGTTAGAGAGAGGGGACACACTGGGTTAGAGAGAGGGGACACACTGGGTTAGAGAGAGGGGACACACTGGGTTAGAGAGAGGGGACACACTGGTTTAGAGAGAGGGGACACATTGGGTTAGAGAGAGGGGAACACTGGGTTAGAGAGAGAGGGGGACACTGGGTTAGAGAGAGGGGACACATTGGGTTAGAGAGAGGGGAACACTGGGTTAGAGAGAGGGGAACACTGGGTTAGAGAGAGAGGGGAACACTTAGTTAGAGAGAGGGGAACACACTGGGTTAGAGAGAGGGGGACACGCTGGGTTAGAGAGAGGGGGACACGCTGGGTTAGAGAGAGGGGAACACGCTGGGTTAGAGCGAGGGGAACACACTGGGTAAGAGAGAGGGGAACACTGGGTTGGAGAGAGAGGGGAACACTGGGTTGGAGAGAGAGGGGAACACTGGGTTAGAGAGAGAGGGGAACACTGGGTTAGAGAGAGAGGGGAACACTGGTTAGAGAGAGGGGGACACTGGGTTAGAGAGAGGAGACACATTGGGTTAGAGAGATTGGAACACTGGGTTAGAGAGAGAGGGGAACACTGGGTTAGAGAGAGGGGAACACACTGGGTTAGAGAGAGGGGGACACACTGGGTTAGAGAGAGGGGACACATTGGGTTAGAGAGAGGGGAACACTGGGTTAGAGAGAGAGGGGAACACTGGGTTAGAGAGAGAGGGGAACACTGGGTTAGAGAGAGAGGGGAACACTGGGTTAGAGAGAGAGGGGAACACTGGGTTAGAGAGAGAGGGGAACACTGGGTTAGAGAGAGAGGGGAACACTGGGTTAGAGAGAGGGGAACACACTGGGTTAGAGAGAGGGGAACACTGGGTTAGAGAGAGGGGGACACACTGGGTTAGAGAGAGGGGGACACTGGGTTAGAGAGAGGGGGAACACTGGGTTAGAGAGAGGGGGACACACTGGGTTAGAGAGAGGGGGACACACTGGGTTAGAGAGAGGGGGGACACTGGGTTAGAGAGAGGGGGACACACTGGGTTAGAGAGAGGGGGGCACACTGGGTTAGAGAGAGGGGAACACACTGAGTTAGAGAGGGTGGGACACACTGGGGTTGAAAGAGGGGAACACACTGGGGTTGAAAGAGGGGAACACACTGAGTTAGAGAGGGGTAACACTGGGGGTTGAAAAGGGGGCACCAACCGGGTTATAAATGGGCTGTTGCTCCACCATCTTTAACTCAGGCTGTTCTATCCGAGCTCTCAAACCTCCAACACGTCCAGAGATGTCAGTTTCACTGTGAAATGGATCAGTTCTGCTATCTCGCCCCAGGGACTACCCAGAGCGTCCGTAGCTGACTCCACCTACACACAGAAACGAAACTCTGCTTTAGTTTCATTTCTGCTCAGATACGTAGTCAATCCTGTTTATTGCCATCAGCAAGAACAGGAAAACAACTTTGTTTTAATCTAATTGGTTTCCTGTTCAAAAACCTCCGCCCAAGGAAATGTTATTTCACCAACGTACTTTAATGGAAACGGGATAATTCGGATAGACCTCAAAACAATTGAATTAAACTAAGAAATGGGGAAAGAAGGCCACTCGGCCCCTCAAGCCTTTTCCATCATTCAAACTGATCAAGGTTGATTATCTAACTCTGCAACATTTTCTTCAACTACCGCCCCCACCCCCCCCCCCCCCGATCCCATGATCTCATTGGCATGTAGGAATCGTTCAGTTTCTGTTCAATAGAGTAAAGGGCCTGGATCCGGGCGGCACGTTGGCACAGTGGTTAGCACTACTGCCTCACAGTGCCAGGAACCCGGGTTCAATTCCGGCCTCAGGTGACTGTGTGGGGTTTCTACATTCTCCCCGTGCCTGCGTGGGTTTCCTCTGGGTGCTCCGCTTTCCTCCCACAGTCCAAAGATGTGCGGGTTAGGTGGATTGGCCGTGCTAAATTGCCCATACATTAGGCGGGGTTACGGGGCCAGGAGTCAGGGATTGGGCCGAGGTAGAGTGCTTTATCGGAGCAAGGACCGGTGCAGGCTCGATGGGCTGAACGGCCCCCTTCTGCACTGTCGGGATTCTCCGTTGTGCCAAGGGATTTCCCGACGGCGTGGGGCTGCCCACAGTGGGAAACCCCATTACTCTTTGGTGGGATTGAGAAACCTCCGCCCAAGGTAAAGTCGTCACAGTCCCAGATGACCAGAGGCTTGGAGGGGGAGAGCTGACTGGTGGCTGACTCGGGCGCGGGGCAAGGTTGGATAGCCTCAGCCATTAAGGGATTTGAACCCGCACTGCTGGCCTCGCTCTGCATCACAAACCAGCTGTCCAACCAACTGAGCTAAACTGGCCATGGATCCAGTGCCTCCTTCTGCACTGTAGGAACTCTGTGGTTCTAATTGCCATTCAGCCCATCAAGAATGCACCGACCCTCTGAAAGAGCACCCTGCCGAGGCCCTCTCCCCGTTACCCCTTCTAACCTGCACATCTTTGGACTGTGGGAGGAAATCGGAGCACCCGGAGGAAACCCACGCAGACACAGGGAGAAAGTGCAAACTGCACACAGACAGTCATCCGAGGCCCTGGAGCTGAGAGACAGCAGTGTTAACCCGACCCCTGGCACTGAGAGACAGCAGTGTTAATCCGGGTCCCTGGCGCTGTGAGACAGCAGTGCTAACCTGGGTCCCTGGCACTGTGAGTCAGCAGTGCTAACCCGGTTCCCTGGCACTGTGTATCAGCAGTGTTAACCCAGGTCCCTGGCACTGTGTATCAGCAGTGTTAACCCAGGTCCCTGGCACTGTGAGACAGCAATGTTAACCCGGATCCCTGGAACTGTGAGACAGCAGTGTTAAACGGGGTCCCTGGCACTGTGAGAAAGCAGTGGTAACCCGGGTCCCTGGCACTGAGAGACAGCAGTGTTAATCCGGGTCCCTGGCGCTGTGAGACAGCAGTGCTAACCTGGGTCCCTGGCACTGTGAGTCAGCAGTGCTAACCCGGTTCCCTGGCACTGTGTATCAGCAGTGTTAACCCAGGTCCCTGGCACTGTGTATCAGCAGTGTTAACCCAGGTCCCTGGCACTGTGAGACAGCAATGTTAACCCGGATCCCTGGAACTGTGAGACAGCAGTGTTAAACGGGGTCCCTGGCACTGTGAGAAAGCAGTGGTAACCCGGGTCCCTGGCACTGTGAGACAGCAGTGTTAACCCGGGTCCCTGACACTGTGAGACAGCAGTGTTAACCCGGATGCCTGACACTGCAAGACAGCAGTGCTAACCCGGGTCCCTGGCACTGTGAGACAGCAGTGTTAACCCGGGTCCCTGACACTGTGAGACAGCAGTGTTAACCGGGGTCCCTGGCACTGTGAGAAAGCAGTGGTAACCCGGGTCCCTGGCACTGTGAGACAGCAGTGGTAACCCGGGTCCCTGACACTGTGAGACAGCAGTGTTAACCCGGGTCCCTGACACTGTGAGACAGCAGTGTTAACACGGGTCCCTGGCACTGTGAGGCAGCAGTGCTAACCGGGTCCCTGTCACTGTGAGTCCCAATCGAATGGCGAATATGTTATTCTATTCTCTTTTTCTGTAAATTTTGTATTTTTATATTTCACTTTGAAAAATGACTGTTTGTAAAACGTACCTCAGTTCAGCACTTGGCCACAATGAAAGTTGATTTTGAATAATTAAACCTTTGAATAAACAGAATAACTAAATACGGCCCACCCATTCCCAGAAAATCTACCATTTCTACCCACCAATCGAAGCATCTTTGCCATCACTAGCAGATGAAGACTTCAAGTTGTCCAGATCTATTCCAAATTAAAACAGAAATGAAGAGTGCAGGAGAGCATGTCAGGAGCAACACCCAGCAGACCGAAAAATGAGGTGTCAACCTGGTGAAGATCCAACACAGGACTACTTGTGTTCCAAACAGCAAAAGCAGCAAGTAATGGACAGAGCTAAGAACAAGGAAATGTGCAGCACAGCAACAGGCCCTACAGCTGTGCCGACCATGCTGACCCTCCAAGCTAAAACCTTCCACACCTCCGGGGTCCGTATCCCTCTATTCCCATCCTATTCATGCATTTGTCAAGACGCCCCTTAAACGTCACTATCGTCCCTGCTTCCACCACCTCCTCCGGCAGTGAGTTCCAGGCACCCACTACCCTCTGTGTAAAAAACTTCCCTCACACATCTCCGCTGAACTTTGCCCCTCGTGCCTTAAACCTGTGTCCCCTAGTAATTGACTCTTCCACCCCGGGAAAAAGCTTCTGACTATCCACTCTGTCCATGCTCCTAATAATTTTGTAGACCTCTATCAGGTCGCCCTTCAACCTCTGTCGTACCAGAGAGAACAAACCGAGTTTATCCAACCTCTCCTCAGAGCTAATGCCCTCCAGACCAGGCAACATCCTGGTAAACCTCTTCTGTACCCTCTCCAAAGTCTCCACATCCTGCTGGTAGTGTGGCTACCAGAATTGAACACTATATTCCACGTGTGGCCTAACTAAGGTTCTATACAGCTGCAACACGACTTGCCAATTTTTATACTCAATGCCCCGACCGATGAAGGCAAGCATGCCGTATGCCTTCTTGACTACCTTCTCTGCCTGCGTTGCCACTTTCAGTGACCTGTGACCTGTACACCCAGATCCCTCTGCCTGTCAAAAATCTTAAGGGTTCTATAATTTCCTGTATATTTCTCATCTGCATTGGAGCTAAGCGGTTCCACAACAAACGCATCAGATCTAAGCTCTGCAGTCCTGCCATATTCAACCGTGAATGGTGGTAGACAATTAAATAACTCACTGGAAGAGGAAGCTCCACAAATATCCCCATCCACAATGATGGAGGAGCCCAGCACATATATCCAAAAGACACGTCTGAGGCATTCGCAACAATCTTCAGCCAGAAGTGCCAAGTGGATGATCCATCTCGGTCTCCTCCGGAGGTTCCAGCATCACAGATGTCACTCTTCAGCAAATACGATTAACTCTGCGTGCGATCAAGAAGGGGGAAGCAAGCTGGCACAGTGGTTATCACTGCTGCCTCACGGTGCCGAGGTCCCAGGTTCGATCCTCGCTCTGCGTCACTGCCTGTGTGGAATTTGCACATTCTCCCCGTGTTTGCATGGGTTTCGCCCCCACAACCCAAAGATGTGCAGTGTGGGTGGATTGGCCACGATAAATTGCCCCTGAATTGGAAAAAATTAATTGGGTACTCTAAATTAAAAAATAACATTGAAAAAAAAAGAAACTGAAGGCACTTAATACTGCAAAAGCTGTGGGTCCTGACAATATCCCGGCAATAGTACTGAAAACTTGTGCTCCAGAATTTGCCGCACCCCTAGCCAAGCTGTTGCAGTACAGCTACAACACTGGCATCTAGCCGGCAATGTGGAAAATTGCCAAAGTGTGTCCTGTACACAAGAAACAGGACAAATCCGATTTCGGTTGGCAACAATGAGCTGAGCGTTCGCACGAAAGGTGGATCTCTCCTAGGAACTTCATATTAGACCTTTCAACCTCGCCAAATGGGCACCAAAATGCATAAAATCCCCCAGATTAACCCCCCCATCGACTGCTGTATCAACCAGGATGCTAATGAGCTAGCAATCAGGCTGCAAAGGCCATAAGAGCAGGGAGAGGAAAACCTCGACCTCTGAACAGGGAGACCTGCATGGCGGCCGGGAACTGACCGCTGGCCTCCCTAAAGGAGGCAATGGTCAAAGTGGAGCGGAGACTGGGGATACAGGAGGCAACGGTACGGGACCTAGAAAACACCGCCACGGACCAGGAAGAGCAGAGTGCCTCACTCGAAGACGAGGTTGGTCATGTCTCAGAAGGCCAAGAGAACGGTTCCCACCGGCAGAACCTACGGAACGTCAGGCTACCGGAGGGCACAGAGGGGAAGCGTTCTATATCTGCCCTTATCTCTGGCATTCACACCCATCACAGACCGCCACACTATATTGCGTGGTGTGTCTGGCACTCACGCATCCCAAACACACCGTTTGCATCTGGCCAGACAATCGTTCACTTGTCAGAGCAATTGTCATACTATTTTTTGTATTTTTTTTTTAAATTTAGAGTACCCAATTAATTCTTTCCAATTAAGGGGCAGTTCGGTGTGGTCAATCCACCTACCATGCACATCTTTCGGTTGTGGGGGCGAAACCCACGCAAACATGGGGAGAATGTGCAAAATCCGCATGGACAGTGAACCAGAGCCGGGATCGAACCTGGGACCTCGGCGCCGTGAGGCAGCAGGGCTAACCCACTTCGCCACTGTGCTGCCCCGCAACTGTCAAATTAATTATCTGTCCTGGAAACTCACAGGGCCCAGTCAATTGCTCACTGCCTGTATTTACTGTCTGTTGCACACCAGTCTGTATTTACTGTCTGTTGTGCACCAGTCCGTATTTACTGTCTGGTGCACACCAGTCCGTATTTCCTGTCTGTTGCACACCAGTCTGTATTTACTGTCTGTTGTTCACCAGTCTGTATTTACTGTCTGGTGCACACCAGTCCGTATTTCCTGTCTGGTGCACACCAGTCCGTATTTCCTGTCTGTTGCACACCAGTCCGTATTTACTGTCTGGTGCACACCAGTCCGTATTTCCTGTCTGTTTCACACCAGTCTGTATTTACTGTCTGTTGTTCACCAGTCTGTATTTACTGTCAGTTGTTCACCAGTCCATATTTACTGTCTGTTGCACACCAGTCTGTATTTACTGTCAGTTGTTCACCAGTCTGTATTTACTGTCTGTTGTTCACCAGTCTGTATTTACTGTCTGTTGTACACCAGTCCATATTTACTGTCTGTTCACCAATTTATCGAGGTTGGCATCGTGGTCCTGCTGGTCATGGCCGCAGATGGTGACATTATCTAAGTACGGAAAGGTGGCCCGCAAACCGTACTGGTCGACCATTCGGTCCATCTCTCTTTGGAAGACCGAGACCCCATTTGTGACACCGAAAGGGACCCTAAGGAAGTGGTAGAGGCGACCGTCCGCCTCGAAGGCCGTGTATGACTGGCCCGACTTTCGGATGGGGAGCTGGTGGTAGGCGGATTTCAGGTCAATTGTTGAGAAGACCCGGTACTGCGCAATCTGATTGACCATATCAGATATGCATGGGAGGGGGTACACGTCGAGCTGCGTGTACCGATTGATGGTCTGGCTGTAGTCCACGACCATCCTGTGTTTCTCCCCAGTTTTAACCACTACCACTTGGGCTCTCCAGGGGCTGTTGCTGGCCTCGATAATACCCTCCTTCATCAGCCGCTGGACTTCGGACCTCATGAAGGTCTTGTCCTGGGTGCTGTACCATCTGCTCCTAGTGGCAACGGGCTTGCAATCCGCAGTTCGATTGGCAAAAAGGGAGGGGGGGATTGACCTTGAGGGTTCCGAGGCTGCAAACGGTAAGGGGGGGTAAGGGCCCACCGAATTTGAGGGTGAGGCTCTGGAGGTTGCACTGGAAGTCCAGGCCCAACAGGAGTGCAGCGCAGAGATTAGGAAGGACATAGAGGCGGAAGTTACTAAATTCTACGCCCTGGACCGTGAGGGTGACTGTACAAAAGCCTTGGATCGGGACGGAGTGGGATCCGGAGGCGAGGGAGATCCTTTGATTGGCAGGGTGGACCGCGAGGGAGCAGCGCCTTACCGTATCTGGGTGAACGAAGCTTTCGGTGCTACCGGAGTCCAGCAGGCACGAGGTCGCGTGGCCGTTGATTTTAACCGTCGTCAACACGGTGGCCAGGTTGTGCGGGCAAGATTGGTCCAGCGTCATCGAAGCGAGCTACGGGTAGCCATCGGATGCTTTGGATGGTGAGTGTGCGGTTCCAATGTCGGGATGTCCGGGGACCCTGTGGGGAACAAGATGGCGGCGCCCATGGTGCGCACATTGCGGGGTCGGGACAAGATGGCGGCGCCCATTGGTCGCACATGGACCCGGGAGGAGAAGATGGCGGCTCCCATTGTGCGTCTGGCGTGTGGGAGGGGCAGTAATGGGCGCGATCGCAGCGACTGCACGGGCCTTGCACACAGCCGCGAAGTGGCCCTTTTTACTGCAGGCTTTACAAACGGCAGTGCGGGCCAGGCAGTTTTGGCGGGGTGCTTCTGCTGACCGCAGAAGTAGCAGCGGGGACCCCCAGGGTGCGCGGATCGGCGTGCGGTGCAGGCATATTGCGAAGTCAGGGCCCCGGCTGAGGAGGTCATCGGCGGGGTCCAGGAGGGGTAGGAACGGGTAGAAGGGTGGGCAGCGCGGCGGGAGAGGTACGATTGTACGTTATGGGATGCGACCGTCATGGAGAGCGCCAAGGTTTTCGTCTCCGCCAGTTCGAGCGTGGCCCCTTCCAGCAATCGTTCTCGGATGCGGTCCGACGCAATCCCCGTCATGAAGGCATCGCGCAAGAGGAGATTCGCGTGTTCGGCGGCCGTAACGGCCTGACAGTCACAGTCCCGGAGGAGTGGAATTCGGACCCGCCAGAAGTCTTCGATGGACTCACCAGGTAGTTGCGAGCGGGTGGCAAGTACATGCCTGGCGAAGAGCGTGTTCGTTTTCTGCGCGTAGTGTTCTTTGAGGAGTTCCATTGCTTTTGTGTAAGTCGTGGCGTCTTGGATCAATGGGAACACGCTGGAGCTCAGTCTGGAGTACAGGACGTTTATCTTCTGAGCCTCCGTTAGCGCGGGGTCCGCTGCGTTGATGTAGGCCTCGAAACATGCTAGCCAGTGAGTAAAGTCTTTCCTGGCGTTGGGCGAGTGCGGATCCAGCTGCAGGCGATCGGGCTTAATTCGGATATCCATTCTGTGGAAAATCTGACTGTAATAAATTGATGCGCGATCAATTGCACAAAGACTAAAGTTGGGTACAACTGTGGCTTTATTACAGTCAGATGAGTGGCCTCCTGCTGCAGGTGGCGAAATGGCAGGGCACTGGAGGTCATGCATATTTATACAGTTCTCCCTGGGCAGAGCCAGCTGGCAGGAGCTACCGGCGAACCTGGAGTGCAGGTCCTACCTTACATCTCCTATTACAGTGGCTCACCACACAGTCCGTATTTACTGTCTGTTGTTCACCAATCTGTATTTACTGACTGGTGTAAAGCACACCACTGTTCATTGGTCAGTGCAATGGTTATATTCATTCCCAGGTCAGAATCACGGCCTTTCCCCCACCCTACCCTGTGGAAACCTCTGCGTCACACAATGGCTCACTCATCACAGCACTTGATATATTTATACTCAGGAGCGAGGAGAACGGCATTTCCCTCGCCCTCCCCTGGGACCACACGCTCTGCTGCTGCTGCAGCTGCACAGCCCTCACAAGCAATTGTGCTGTCAGTCGCCCTCGACAACCACTGTGTGGAATGACTACTTATCGACCAAATTAACAGGGCAGTGCTCAACCCACTCTACTCTAACCGCTACCTCACATTTCACGGTTTGGTTGTGGGGTGAACTACGTATTCTCATTCACCCGGCTCATATCATGTCGCTTTCTCTTTCTTCCCCTCTTTTTCGGAGGTCCCTTTGGACCGATTCCACATGCTATTTACACTTAAATCCCATTGGTGATTGCTGCTACACGAAACCGGGCTGCCCTAAAATTCGGCCCTTCGTGTGAACCTCTGTGCTCCTGGGATGAAATCTAATAATACCCACTGCCCTAAAATTTGGCCGGTTAAGAAAAACCTCAACATTGTACAGTTGTGCTCAAGATGGATGTGTTCGGAGACCACTCCAAGCCTCAGCCATAGCAAGGCTGTGTTTGTTTCAAAACATATATAAGAAAAAAAGGAGGGGGCTCACGCATAAATTGCAGACATTAAGCGTAGGATAATAACAGAAACTATGCTTGATCTCCCCAGGACGCTAACGGACAACAACACAGGATAAACCCTGGAATGCTCATCACAATTCTCATCACCAGGATCACCGGACTCAGACCACAGGACAATACGAACTTTCTGTACCCAGGGTATCTATGGTTCGCTCCGCCCAGCGCAGGGTTGTTCATGATTCTCTTAAGGTTAACGTGCAGGTTCAGTCGGCAGTTAAGAAGGCAAATGCAATGTTAGCATCCATGTCGAGAGGGCTAGAATACAAGACCGGGATTGTACTTCTGAGGTTGTATAAGGCTCTGGTCAGACCCCATTTGGAGTATTGTGAGCAGTTTTGGGCCCCATATCGAAGGTCTTTGGAAAGGGTCCAGAGGAGGTTCAAAAGAATGATCCCTGGAGTGAAGAGTTTGTCATATGAGGAACGGTTGAGGACTCTGAGAGTGTATGTGGTAGTCTGTGTTAGGAGGATACGGTACCTAGTAATGCCGGAATACCATTGGTGGAGAATGTACTTGTTCCCATTGGATAAGCTTGCATGTTAGCTCCGCCCTACCAGGCGGGGTGTAAGAGCCTGTGCCGCCCCAGCAGCTTTCTTCTGTACCTGCGTGCTGGGAGAAACATCGAGCGTATTAAAGCCTTCAATTGTCTCCAATCTCGTTTCTGAGGTTATTGATTGTGCAT
Organism: Scyliorhinus torazame; assembly: GCF_047496885.1. Lineage (NCBI taxonomy): Eukaryota > Metazoa > Chordata > Chondrichthyes > Carcharhiniformes > Scyliorhinidae > Scyliorhinus > Scyliorhinus torazame. The sequence continues at coordinate 34,268,839 of NC_092731.1, forward strand.
CAATTTAATACGCTAGATTTAAAAGAATGGAGCTCCGAATCAAGCCGGAGTGTCGCGGCAAACTCGGCGGCAACCTTCAAGCACTGGCTGGCGTGTTTCAACGGATATCTCGGAACGGCCGAAAACACACCCACGGGAGAACAGAAACTGCAAGTCCTGCACTCAACGGTGAGCCCAGAAATCTACACCCTCATCGAGGACGCAGACGATTTCGATGCAGCAATGGAGCTGCTGAAAGGACATTATATTCACCCTGTAAACCAGGTCTATGCCCGACATCTGCTAGCGAAGAGGCAACAAATCCCTGGGGAATCGCTGGAAGAATTCTACCGTGCGCTCCTGGTGTTGGGGAGAAACTGCCCTCAAATTTCGGCGAGCGACCACACAGAACTTTTGATCCGGGACGCTTTCGTTGCAGGTATGCTGTCCTCCCAAATCTGCCAGCGATTGCTGGAGAAAGACACGCTAGGCCTCAAGGAGGCATGGGCCCTTGCCAGCTCCCTAGATGTGACCTCCCGAAACGCCCGCGCTTACGTCCCGGACCGCGAGGCAGCCCCCTGGGCAGCGTGGAACACCCCCGCGGCCGACCCGGAGGGATCTCCCATCCCCCCACAAGCATGTGCTGCAAGACGGTCTGGCAACCCCGGGGGCCCCTGCTGCCATCTTTGCGGGCAAGCCAAGCACCCCCGACAGCGTTGTCCGACCCGTGCATCCACCTGCAAGGGATGCGGTAAAAAGGGCAACTTCGTGGCGGCATGCCAGGCCCGGCCGGTCGCTGCGGTCTCCGGTGGCGAATGCGGACCGCCACCACAATCCTCTCCACGGTCCCCGTGTGGCCATCAGGTGCCGCCATCTTCCTCCTCCAGGGCCACGTGTGGTCTCCGGGCGCCGCCATCTTGTCCCGCAGACGCCACGTGCGATGGATGGGCGCCGCCATTTTGTGCACCCCCAGCCATGTGCGACTGTAGCCATCTGGATGGCCACGTCCCTATTACAAAATGGACACTTGCAAAGAATGCAGGGAAAATTGGACAATGCTAAGAAACAAGCAGGTGCAAGCTCTGTCTGTTGATTAGAACATTAAACCCTCAGACAGGACAGAAACTACCAATCAATCTACATACTAATGAGCCATCTCCGGGGACAAAAGGGAAACATTTAGATACACAATGTTAAGGCAGACACCCCGGCGCCAGAAGAGACTAAAACAAAGCAGACCAACGGTCACCAGGGCATGCCCAGCGATCGGGGAACCACCCCTCTATTGGAGGAAGATCGATACGACTGATTGAGGAAAGACCCAATTAGTTGAGGCCAAGTTCAAGGCCCGCCCAAAAGCGTGCAAAGCCCTTTTTAATATAAAAGGTATTCCCAAGGGAGAATCTTCCTCCTTTGGCTTTGGCTCTCAGCGAAGAGAGAGACCAGCCTAGCAGCTGCACTAGACCAAGCAAGTTCCAAGTCAACGCACGCTACGAGATAGACGCTCGTAGTTGCTACCCTGGAAACAGCTCAACCCAGCAGCCTCTGAACTGAGCAACGGTCATTGTTCCTCTGACTGAGTGGGCACCCGAAGCTAAGTATAGGCTTTAGTAATAGTGATAGTTTAGATTGTAGAGTTTAAGCATGAGTAGATTTGACTGTGTGTAAATAAATGAGCATTGCTTTTGAACTTACTAACTGGTGTATCGAGTCATTGATCAGTATTTGGTTCTGAACCTTGTGGCGGTGTCGAAAGATACCTGGCGGCTCTTGAGCAAACGTAATTAAACAGAGCCAAATTAAGAGCCAACCAAAGAGAGCAACATTTACTGGCGACATCTGAGGGGACTCGACTTAGAAGTGGCCTAACCACTCCAAGAGAATCCAAAATTTGTATTAAGAATCCAATTGGGAACAGAAAGAAAAACCACAAGCGTTAAGAGCAGTGCTGATCAAGCCTCTGAGATTCGGAAGTGTGCTAATGCATGCGTACTAACAGGGATATGAGGTAAACCTGAGAGATTTTGTTGCGAAAAATTGTCGGGAGTTTTGTAGGCCGTAAATTAGCGTAAGCCGTACCAGTGTTTACATCACCACTTTATCACCCCCTGTTCCAAATTCAGTAGAGAACCTAGGTAGAGAAAATGGCAATGAAGGCAATGGAACGCCTTATGAACCCCCAGGAATTCGAGGTCGCAGCGACCAGTAGAGTAGGACAGTGTCCCGTTTGGGAAGATGAGATCAGGAAATATCTCAAAGGGAAAGGATGGTCCCTTTGGAGTGAATTCTGCAATAATGAGGACACAGGTCCCGGCAGTATACTTGGTGGGAGAACCTGTCAGAGGTCCACAAGAAGAGCTGAGGGAAAGCTCGCAAGCCGATGGCAATCGTGTCCTGTTTGGCACAATTGCGAGGCACAGAAGAGGTCGTTAAGACGCTCCCTAGAGAGATAGAGGAGAGAGACAGAACCAGTGAGGTAGACGTGAGTGAGGTAGAAAATGAGAATCGAGATTTAAAAGAGCAGATAGCAGCAAGGGACAGAGAAGTGGATGATGCCAAGAGGGCACATCAGTCTTGTCTCACGCATTTGAACGGTTTTCAGACGCAATATGATAAGGCCTACCAGGACACGCAACGTGCAGTCTTGGTAAGACAAGAACCAGAACAACAAGTTGAGAAATTGCAGAAACAGTGCAATGATTTGAAAGCAGCCCGACAAGCTCTCCATTATTCCACAATGGAACAAAGGCAGAGCTCAGTAGACCACGCAAAGTGCCGGAAGCAAATTGCAGAATTGCAATCTCTGCTTTCCGTTCAAAATGGATTTCAAAGTACATTCGGACCCCAATTAGATCAGGAAAACGGCCCCGATTGGCAGGGATTGAACGAGACTGCCCATAGATACGTACATGGGACATGTACACAGGAAAACCCCCAGAAAAGGAAAGTGCCCCAACTCCCAACCGAACAGGCAAAATACCCCCCCATGAACCCTGTAACCACACACCGCAGGGCCGCAGCAGAAGGAGAAGCAGATTTCCTTTACACAACCCCGTTAACCGTGACCCAATTACGGGACGCGTGTGGAAAAATTACACCGTTCCTTCCCACATCAGACCCCCACCAATTTTTCGCTAAAGTCAAACAGCAGGCTACCATGTACGGCCTGGACGAAAAGGAGCAAGTGAAGCTCACAGTTTTAAGCCTCGACCCTTCAGTCGTGGCAGCCCTTCCCGACCCACAGAATGTAGGAGGAGGCACACTCCAAGAGATGCACACAGCGATCCTTGATGCGATCGGCTTTAATAGAGGAGACCCTGTAGAAGGCCTAAATAAGTGTAGGCAAAAGAAGACAGAGCACCCCGCAGCGTTTGCTGGCCGTTTGTGGATTCACTTCACCGCAGTTTTTGGAGAGTCACCCGCGCCCATTTGTCCCCAGATAATATGGCCAAATGGACCCGAATTCTAGTCTCCCACGCCACAGAAGCAGGACGAAAAGCTTGCACAAATTATGACCCCTCAGATGAGGCCCACAGTGAAAAATGGGTTTTGAAGAGATTGTCTGGCGTTTGGGAACAATCAATTGCAGGCAAAACCGTATTTATAACACCCGATGAAGAGCAGGCAGAGATGAACCCAGTTAAAGCACCCCAGAACCCCGCATGGTAAATGAGGGCAGGAACAGCCAACCCAGCCCAAAGCTCAGGAATGTTACAATTGTGGCCAGTTAGGACACTTTGCACGAGAGTGCAACGCATCCCAGAAGCAGCAGAGAAGCCAACAGACAGGCACCCTAAACAGGAATAGGGCAAAGCCGATCCATAGCGTTAGCGCCCGTTCAGCGAATGCAGACATGAATGCCACCAACTGACGGTGTTCGGGCTCCCCAACTTGGGTCTGCGACACCCTTTGGGACAGGTCCAGTAGACCGGTAGTAGCAGGCAAAGTCCGGGGACAACCCGTAAAATTTCTTTGGGACACAGGAGGGTCCCGCACCACACTCAATTCTTCCACAATGTTTCAGCGAGACACGTGGCCCACAACAGACACCATCACACTGCGGTTTTACAGGCCATTTACAACAGGGACACATCACAGCCCCTGTAGCAATACAAATAGGGAACATTACAACTAAGCACCCCGTAGGTTTGGTTGATCATCCCCAGACAGCAGAACATATCCTTGGGATCGATTTCATGAGCTCCCATAACCTTCCTTTCAACCCAGTTAACAAGTGTGTTTGGAAAATGGCAAAGACAGCACAAACCCCCGCCATGCTCGCAGTAGGAGAGTGCGTAAACAGGATTAGCTGAGTAGGAGACTTCTGGTTCAACCCTTGAGCCATTAGTGCAGACAAAAGGCAGTCCTGCAGGAACATGAAGCAGCATTTGCACAGCACAAGCTCGACTGTGGCAATTTGGCTGGCTTTGTGAACATTACAGGTCCCGACCCTAAACCCCAGAAGAAGTACTGATTTCCCCAGGAAGCAGAGGGAGAGATCTCCAAAGTAATAGAGAGTTTGTTGGATCAAGGCATACTCAGATCAGTAGCCTCCACAAACAACGCACCGATTTGGCCCGTCAGGAAACCGGATGGATCATGGCGACTGACCATTGATTACCGGGAACTGAACAAAGTAACCCCAGCAGCAGCCCCCACCGTTGCCACGAGTCCCGAGACCATGCTCAAACAGGGACTCCAGTCAAAATGTTTTTCGGTTTTGGACATTAGTAATGGCTTTTGGTCCATTCCATTGGATAAAGCGTGCCAGTACAAATTCGCCTTTACATTCCAAGGGCAACAATACACGTGGACGTGCCTTCCACAAGGCTTCCACAACTCCCCCTCCATTTTCCACCGACAGGTGGCATTTGCATTTTTCCATTTGGATTAGCAAAATCTTCCCTCCCCGATTGTCTGGTCTAGTATGTAGACGACTTGTTACAACAGACAGACACAAAGGGAGAGCACATTTCGCTTCTAAAAGAAATTGGTTGTAAAGTCAACGCCAAGAAGCCCAGATTCTGAAAGAAAAAGTGTTTTACTTGGGAACAGTGATCACTCATGGTAAACACAAGATTGAGCACAAGAGAATTGACTCGATTGTCAAATTGCCCCTTCCCCACAATGTCTCAGCCCTCCAGTTATTTTTAGGACTGGTTGGCTACTGCCGAAACCATATTGACGGTTTCGCCACTAAAGCAGCACCCCTTTCCGAACTTCTCAAGAAGCAGGCACCTTGGGAATGGCTTCCATAGCATACAGATGCCGTGGACGCTTTAAAAAGAGCCCTCAGCACAGCCCCTGCACTACAGGTCCCAGATCCACTTTCCCCGTACGCTAACGAAGTAGCAAGCACCGACCAATCCCTTTCGGCCGTGCTCCTCCAGGAACGCCATGACAAATTACGCCCCATGGCATTCGCCTCACACGTGTTAGACCCTGTTGAGCAAGGATTTTCTGCCTGTGAAAGGCACCTGCTCGCAGTTTTTTGGGCAGTACAATACTTCGCCTACATTACAGGACTCAACCCCATCACCATCCTCACAGAACACACCCGACACAGCTATTGTTAGGCGGCCGACTTAAAGATGGCACAGTCAGCCAAATCCACGCAGCCCGTTGGACCCTTCTTTTACAGGGACGGGACATCACGGTAAAGAGAACCAAGACCCACACCGTCCTTGCCGATAATTTGCAGTATGCAGGCACCCCTCATGAATGTGAGATCATCACCACGAAACAGAACACAGGCCCGTTTATTCCCAAGACACCTCCCTGGAAAACAGGCAGTACACCCCAGAGACCCCAGCCCACAGACACGTGCGCACCCCTGAAGATTTATGTGGATGGTGTAGCCACCGAAAATGGCTGATTCACTATTAATTTGGCCAAAACCCGATTTAAAATGGCTAACCGAAAAGGCTGATGGGAAAAGCAGCCAACAGGACACAAACGGACAGCTGCAGACAGAATAGCGTATTCGGCTCTGGGGAAGTCGGCCCAGATCGATACTCAAGACTATTAGCAGCACATCAACCCAGACATCTGCCGTTTAATCGGCTATCCCCGGGAACAATTGCAACATATTAGCAATTGAATGCCGGGCCAGACCTGTCGGCGCCTGCAGTGACCGAAACAAAGACAGGTGAACGACCACCCCCCGATCGAGGAATCGCCCCGTTATTGGAGCATATCGAACCCAGTGATTGGGAACAAGTCTAATCACTTGGGACTCAGGGTCAAGAGCTGCCCCGAGAGGCGGGAAGCCCCTGGGCCCTATAAAGTGAGGGGCCAAGTTCAGATCTCTCTCTCTCTCCCTTCTTCTCCTGCTCGCGACCTTCGCAAGAACATCGACCAGAAACTGTAAGTTTGGCTCCAGCGATCGCTACCCGATAAAGACTCCTAGCCATCGACCCGTATCAGCCTTTTGAATCCCGCGGGCCAGATCCATCACCAACTAATACGGCCAAGACAACGGCTAAAATATTAACACACCACATCTTTACAGGATGGGGCTTCCCATGCAGTATAGAGTCCGACCAAGGCTCCCATTTCACCGGACGTGTAATGAAAAACGTCCTCACGATTTTCGGCATTAGGCAAAAGTTTCACATTGCATACCACCCCCAGTCAAGTGGTATTGTAGAACGAATGAATAGGACATTAAAAGCCACCCTCAGGAAAATGGTACAGCAGAATAATAGCACCTGGGATTCAGAACTCCCATTTGCTTTAATGTTTTTAAGAAACACGGTATCCACATCCACAGGATACACGCCCACACCCTCATGACCGGACGCCCCATGAAAGGCACTGAGTATTTATTAGGACTGGATTTGGCCAGCCCCGCAGTTACAGCCTTCACGCATGAAAATGCGGTTAAACAACTGATACAGAACATAAAGGCAGCCCAACTCGCAGCAGCAGTGAGACTTGGAACCAGGAAGCAGCTTTAGCACGGTTACTACAGACACAAGTTTGGCAGCCGGGAGAAGATGATGACTTAGAGTCTGACTCCCACCAAACAAATCCCTTTGCGACCCTGTTCGCCATTGAATACCCCGAACTGATGTGATAGGTTTATCACCTGGTACTCACTCTCATATGTAGTCGAAGCACTCTTAGTGCTGCCGATACTTTGCAGTGTCGTGCAAACGTTTAGAGTTAGGAAATGGCGAAAGGGAGCATATCGCTCTCGCACTCCGGTATACAAGTTTAGGTCCCCCATTTTCGGATTTCACCAGACCCTCAGAGCAGTGAGGTGTCCAGATGATGGAAAAAAGGAACCGATGGAGAGATACGGTGTCCTTCCTGATGGAAACTGCACCATGTTTGTTGAATGTTTGTTCGTTAGTGTTAACGTTAAGTGTTGTTCGTAAACTAGAAAGTTTTCACGGCCCCACGTCACCACTCCTTTGACGCCCCCTATCTGTTGGAGGAACTAGTTTCTCCCCAGACAATAGTTCAGAGGAACTAGTTTGTCGACAGAACACGACTCATAGTTGCTCTCCTAATTCGAGAGGCAGCCCCCCCACGACGACCACATTCTTACCTGTTCTTGCCGGTCGCTCAGGAAGTGGAGAAACGGCATTGGTCCCCGCCCTGCCTGAGGACCCCCCCTCTGGTCAGCTACGCTCGGGTAGAGCACATACGGTATTGATCACCGTCCTACCCGGGGATTCCACCCATTTCTTACCCGCCGCGGCCCATTATACCCCATTTTGGCTCATTATGTTCAAAATTCTTTTGTTTGGTTTTGGTAACCCTTAGGTTGCTTCCCTCTGCTATTTACATCCTCAAACACTGGAATGGGAAATCACACAGGCTGCGAGACGGCTCGCAGTACGGCAGTATTTTTCTTAGATGCCACAGAACTCCGGAACCTCAGGAACCGCAGAGGAAGACAAAGAAGACCGACAAAGATGAAGACAGCCTTCGTGTTCACATGGATCTTAGCGGGATCCCTTCAGTTGCGTGCGGCGCTACCCCCCTGACTCCTACCACACAAACCATAAATGATTCTCACCCCTGCAATACATGGAACCCAGAGATAACTAGCCCAGCGACAGCTAGCAATACCCCGAACTGATGTGATAGGTTTATCACCTGGTACTCACTCTCATATGTAGTCGAAGCACTCTTAGTGCTGCCGATACTTTGCAGTGTCGTGCAAACGTTTAGAGTTAGGAAATGGCGAAAGGGAGCATATCGCTCTCGCACTCCAGTATACAAGTTTAGGTCCCCCATTTTCGGATTTCACCAGACCCCCGAACCCATTGGGACGGATTAAAGAGCATCCATTTTTCTTTATGTATTCTGTGGAATAAAGAGATGTAAACCTCTGTGTCTGACTGCCAGGCCAGAGAAATTTGTGTGCTGCTAATTTTGTACAGTTTAAGATGTATAGACTATTTTTGGATTGTTTGTATTTTTGGATTGTTTGAATGAGGATAGTGTATTGAGAATAGTTAGAGGTTCCAGTTTTTTATTTTTCTGTAATGCATGTATTAATGTCATAGCGCCCCGTAGAGTTTTATGATAATGAATGTATTTAAAATGGTTTAGGCAAAATTGTGTTGCATAGGGTAGGACAGTGTAGAGCCTAAATATGGGTGCCCAGGTGGTCAGAGGACGAAGACGACGCAGTAATGTGATCCTTCACGCTTCGCATTGAGGATCACAAGGAGGGCGTGTAGCCATCTGGGATGGCCATGTCCCGATTACAAAATGGACACTTGCAAAGAATGCAGCAAAAATTAGACAATACGAAGAAACAAGCAGGTGCAAGCTCGGTCTGTTGATTAGAACCTTAAACTCTCAGACAGGGCAGAAACTGCCAAGCAATCTACACACTAATGAGCCATCTCCGGGTGTTATAACCTGCCTACTTACCATTGGCTGGGGACTAATGACAATCCCACAATCCTGTGGGAGTATAAGCTTCCCCAATGACGGGGGGGCGGAGAAACCATTAGTAAACTCCAAGTATAAATAAAGCTGGCCAGTTCAGGAACCAGCAGGAAGGAGTATGCAGCAAGGGAAGTTACTGCTACTGTTATATATATATATGTTATTGTAAATAAATGTTATTACTTTGTATCCTTAAAACTCGTGCTGGATTCTTCGTGGCCCTCACAAAACCGGGGACAAAAGGGAAACATTTAGATACACAATGTTAAGGCAGACACCCCGGCGCCAGAAGAGACTAAAACAAAGCAGACCAACGGTCACTAGGACACGCCCAGCGATCAGGGAACCACCCCTCTATTGGAGGAAGATTGATACGACTGATTGAGGAAAGACCCAATTAGTTAAGGCCAAGTTCAAGGCCCGCCCAAAAGCGCGCAAAGCCCTTTTTAATAGAAAAGGTATCCCCCAAGGGAGAATCTTCCTCCTTTGGCTTTGGCTCTCACCGAAGAGAGAGACCTGTTTCTAGCAGCTGCACCAGACCAAGCAAGTTCCAAGTCAACGCACGCTACGAGATAGACGCTCCTAGTTGCTACCCTGTAAACAGCTCAACCCAGCAGCCTCTGAACGAGCAACGGCCATTGTTCCTCTGACTGAGTGGGCACCCGAAGCTAAGTATAGGCTTTAGTAATAGTGATAGTTTAGTTTGTAGAGTTTAAGCATGAGTAGATTTGACTGTGTGTAAATAAATGAGCATTGCTTTTGAACTTATTAACTGGTGTACCTAGTCATTGATCAGTATTTGGTTCTGAACCTTGTGGCGATGTCGAAAGATACTTGGCGACTCTTGAGCAAACGTAATTAAACAGAGCCAAATTAAGAGCCAACCAAAGAGAGCAACATGACCAATAGGCGCCGCCATCTTGAATGGACTCCCAGGACCCCAGCTCGGCTGACCACATGCCGCCCGAAGAAAACATTCAACTGCTGCCACGCGTAGCCTCGGTGACCCTGGACCAGTCTCGGCCCCGAACACTATCGACTGCTACGACGACAGTGCTTATCAATGGGCATGAAACAGCACGTAGAGCTTCATACACCCCGACACGGTAAGATGCTGTTCTCTCCCCGTCCACCCCGTTAATCAAAAAATCTCCCTGGCCTCCGGATCTCAGTAGAGATCAAGGGGTTTTGTGTAGCTAACCTCACAGTCCAAGGAAGGGAGTTCAAAAACTACCGACTCTACCTCCTTCCCCACCTCTGCGCGGCCACACACTCCTACAGTTGGATTTTCAGTGCAACCTCCAAAGTCTAACTTTCAAATTCGGCGGCCCTATACCCCCCCTCACTGTCTGCAGCCTCGCGACCCTCAAGGTCGATCCGCCTTCCCTGCTTGCGAACCTCACCCCGGATTGCAAACCCGTCGCCACCAGGAGCAGATGGTATAGTGCCCAGGACCGGATCTTTATTAGGTCAGAGGTCCAACGGTTACTGAAGGAAGGTGTCATTGAGGCTAGCAACAGCCCCTGGAGAGCTCAAGTAGTGGTTGTACAGACCGGGGAGAAGCATAGGTTGGTCATCGACTACAGTCAGACCATCGACAGGTTTACGCAGCTCGATGCGTACCCTCTCCCCCGCATATCCGACCTGGTCAACAGGATCGTGCATTACAAAGTCTTCTCCACGGTGGATCTTAAGTCCACCGACTACCAGCTCCCCATTCGCACTAGTGACCGCAAATACACTGCCTTCGAGGCAGATGGGCGGCTCTACCACTTCTTAAGGGTTCCCTTCGATGTCACTAACGGGGTCTCGGTCTTCCAACGAGATATGGACCGAATGGTTGACCGTTACGGTTTACGGGCCACATTCCCGTACCTCGATAATGTCACCATCTGCGGCCTCGACCAGCAGGACCACGACACCAAACTCCGAAAATTCCTCCAAACCACAAAAATCTTTAACCTAACGTATAACAAGGTTAAATGCGGACTTCCGGGTGCGGCGATGACCAGCTAAGTCGCACGTTTCGGCAGCTCCCGGTGGAACGGACTTTTGGGCTCTTGATAGGAGCCCCAACGGCAATTTTAACGGCTAAAAACACCGTGCGGTAAACCAGAAGGGTGTTCCCCCTGGACACGGATGGAAAAAGGAGAGGAAAGTGGCCGGATTGCAGCGGATCCTTTGGAACAACGGCAAGGAAGGCAAGCAAAAACCAAGATGGCGTCGGAAGGTGGCAGTTTCATATGGGGCCCTGAACAACAAGAGTTCTTGAAATGCTGCGTGGAGGAGATAAAAAAGGAAATGAAGAAAGAGTTGTTGGCCCCGATACTACAGGCGATCGAAGGGCTAAAGGAGGAACAAAAGACCCAGGAGCAGGAGCTTCGGGTCGTGAAGGCGAAAGCAGCCGAGAATGAGAACGATATACAGGGCCTGGTGGTGAAGTCGGAGATACAGGAGGCACATCAGAAACGATGTGTGGAGAGGTTGGAGGCACTGGAAAACAACGCAAGGAGGAACAACTTGAGGATTCTTGGCCTTCCTGAAGGTGTGGAGGGGGCGGACGTTGGGGCATATGTGAGCACGATGCTGCACTTGTTAATGGGAGCGGAGGCCCCGACGGGTCCGTTGGAGGTGGAGGGAGCGTACCGAGTTATGGTGCGAGGATCGAGAGCAGGAGAAACTCCCAGAGCCATAGTGGTGAGATTCCTCCGTTTTAAGGATAGAGAAATGGTCCTTAGATGGGCGAAGAAAACTCGGTGCAGTAAATGGGAGAACGCGGTGATCCGCGTTTATCAAGACTGGAGTGCGGAGGTGGCGAGAAGGAGGGCGAGCTTTAATCGGGCCAAGGCGGTACTTCATAAAAGGAAGATAAAATTTGGAATGCTGCAACCGGCAAGACTGTGGGTCACATATCAAGGGAGGCACCACTACTTTGAGACGGCGGATGAAGCGTGGACTTTTATTGTAGAAGAAAAATTGGATTGAGTGGATTAAGAAAAAGAACGTTTGGACAAAGTGGTGGGGCGAATGTGGGGGGCGAAGAGGGGTTTTATGTTCTAATCCTGCGGTATGGTAACTTTTCTTTCTCCCACAGGTGGTGATGGGGGGAGGTGGGGAGGGAGAGGAGATGGGGCGTTGGCCATGGGAGGCGGGGCCGAGGGAGAAGCGCGGGCTTGGTTCCCGCGCTATGATAATTATGGCGGGAATAGAGAAGCAGGAAGGAGGGGGCGTCGCACGGTGCGAGCCGTGGTCACGGGGGGAAGCCGAGGTCAGCCAGAGTTTGCTGACTTCTGGGAGCAACATGGGGGGAGTAATTACACTAGCGGGGGGGTCTAGCGGGGGGGGTGGGAGGGGGGAATTACTGGGTTGCTGCTGCTGGGGAAAGGGGGGAGTGGGTACGGGAGAGGATGGGCGGGGGGGCACCTCCTGGGGGAGATACAGCTGCGTGGGAACTGGGTGAGAAGCTGGAAAAAGATGATGGTTAACCGGCAAGGGGGGGGGGGGGGGGTGGGAAGCCCCCCAACTCGGCTGATCACGTGGAACGTGAGAGGGCTCAACGGGCCGATAAAGAGGGCACGAGTACTCGCACACCTTAAGAAACTTAAAGCAGATGTGGTTATGTTACAGGAAACGCACCTGAAACTGATAGACCAGGTTAGGCTGCGCAAAGGATGGGTGGGGCAGGTGTTCCATTCGGGGCTGGATGCGAAAAACAGGGGGGTGGCTATATTAGTGGGGAAGCGGGTAATGTTCGAGGCAAAGACTATAGTGGCGGATAACGGGGGCAGATACGTGATGGTGAGTGGCAAATTACAGGGAGAGATGGTGGTTTTGGTAAACGTGTATGCCCCGAACTGGGATGATAGCAACTTTATGAGGCGAATGCTAGGACGCATCCCGGACCTAGAGACGGGAAAGCTGATAATGGGGGGAGACTTTAACACGGTGTTGGAACCAGGGCTGGATAGGTCGAAGTCCAGGACTGGTAGGAGGCCGGCAGCAGCCAAGGTGCTTAAGGATTTTATGGAGCAGATGGGAGGTGTGGACCCGTGGAGATTCAGTAGACCTAGGAGTAAGGAGTTCTCGTTTTTCTCCTATGTCCATAAAGTCTATTCGCGCATAGACTTTTTTGTGTTGGGTAGGGCATTGATCCCGAAGGTGAGGGGAACGGAATATACGGCTATAGCCATTTCGGATCATGCCCCACACTGGGTAGACTTGGAGATAGGGGAGGAAACAGGAGGGCGCCCACCCTGGAGAATGGACATGGGACTAATGGCGGATGAGGGGGTGTGCCTAAGGGTGAGGGGATGTATTGAAAAGTACTTGGAACTCAATGACAATGGGGAGGTTCAGGTGGGAGTGGTCTGGGAGGCGTTGAAGGCGGTGGTTAGGGGGGAGCTGATATCAATAAGGGCACATAAAGGGAAGCAGGAGAGTAAGGAACGGGAGCGGTTGCTGCAAGAACTTTTGAGGGTGGACAGACAATATGCGGAAGCACCGGAGGAGGGATTGTACAGGGAAAGGCAAAGGCTGCATGTGGAATTTGAATTGCTGACTACAGGCACTGCAGAGGCACAATGGAGGAAGGTGCAGGGTGTACAATATGAATATGGGGAGAAGGCGAGCAGATTGCTGGCACACCAATTGAGGAAAAGGGGAGCAGCGAGGGAAATAGGGGGAGTGAGGGATGAGGAAGGAGAGATGGAGCGGGGAGCGGAGAGAGTGAATGAAGTGTTCAAGACATTTTATAAAAAATTATATGAAGCTCAACCCCCGGATGGGAGGGAGAGAATGATGGACTTTTTGGATCGGCTGGAAATTCCCAAGGTGAAAGAGCAGGAAAGGGTGGGACTGGGAGCACAGATCAAGGTAGAAGAAGTGGTGAAAGGAATTAGGAACATTCAGACGGGAAAGGCCCCGGGACCGGACGGATTCCCAGTTGAATTTTACAGAAAATATTTGGACTTGCTCGCCCCGGTACTGACGAGGACCTTTAACGAGGCAAAGGAAAGGGGACAACTGCCCCCGACTATGTCTGAAGCAACGATATCGCTTCTCTTAAAGAAGGAAAAGGACCCGCTACAATGCGGGTCCTACAGACCAATTTCCCTCCTAAATGTGGATGCCAAGGTCCTGGCCAAGGTAATGGCAATGAGAATAGAGGAATGTGTCCCGGGGGTGGTTCACGAGGACCAAACTGGGTTTGTGAAGGGGAGACAGCTGAACACGAATATACGGAGGCTGTTAGGGGTAATGATGATGGCCCCACCAGAGGGTGAAACGGAGATAGTAGTGGCGATGGATGCCGAGAAAGCATTTGATAGAGTGGAATGGGATTATTTGTGGGAGGTGTTGAGGAGATTTGGTTTTGGAGAGGGGTATGTTAGATGGGTGCAGCTATTGTATAGGGCCCCAGTGGCGAGTGTGGTCACGAATGGACGGTGATCGGCATATTTTCGGCTCCATAGAGGGACAAGGCAGGGATGTCCTCTGTCCCCATTACTGTTTGCACTGGCGATTGAGCCCCTGGCGATAGCGCTGAGGGGTTCCAAGAGATGGAGGGGAATACTTAGGGGAGGAGAAGAACACCGGGTATCTTTATATGCGGATGATTTGCTACTATATGTGGCGGATCCGGCGGAGGGGATGCCAGAAATAATGCGGATACTTGGGGAGTTTGGGGATTTTTCAGGGTATAAATTGAACATGGGGAAGAGTGAGCTGTTTGTGGTGCATCCAGGGGAGCAGAGTAGAGAAATAGAAGACCTACCGTTGAGGAAGGTAACAAGAGACTTTCGTTACCTGGGGATCCAGATAGCTAAGAATTGGGGCACATTGCACAGGCTAAATTTAACGCGGTTGGTGGAACAGATGGAGGAAGATTTCAAGAGATGGGATATGGTAGAACTGTCAATGGCAGGGAGGGTGCAGGCGGTTAAGATGGTGGTCCTCCCGAGATTCCTCTTTGTGTTTCAGTGCCTCCCGGTGGTGATCACGAAGGCTTTTTTTAAAAGGATAGAAAAGAGCATCATGGGTTTTGTTTGGGCCGGGAAGACTCCGAGAGTGAGGAAGGGATTCTTACAGCGTAGTAGGGATAGGGGGGGCTGGCACTACCGAGCCTAAGTGAGTACTATTGGGCCGCTAATATTTCAATGGTGAGTAAGTGGATGGGAGAGGAGGAGGGAGCGGCGTGGAAGAGATTAGAGAGGGCGTCCTGTAGGGGGACCAGCCTGCAGGCTATGGTGACAGCCCCATTGCCGTTCTCACCGAGGAACTACACCACGAGCCCGGTGGTGGTAGCTACACTGAAGATTTGGGGACAGTGGAGACGACATAGGGGAAAGACCGGAGCATTGGGGGGGTCCCCGATAAGAAACAACCATAGGTTTGCCCCGGGGGGAATGGATGGGGGATATGGAATGTGGCAAAGAGCAGGAATAACGCAACTGAAAGATCTATTTGTGGATGGGAAGTTCGCAAGTCTGGGAGCGCTGACCGAGAAATATGGGTTGCCCCAAGGGAATGCATTCAGGTACATGCAATTGAGGGCTTTTGCGAGGCAACAGGTGAGGGAATTCCCGCAGCTCCCGACACAAGAGGTGCAGGACAGAGTCATCTCAAAGAAATGGGTGGGGGATGGTAAGGTGTCGGATATATATAGGGAAATGAGGGACGAAGGGGAGACTATGGTGGATGAACTAAAAGGGAAATGGGAAGAAGAGCTAGGGGAGGAGATCGAGGAGGGGCTGTGGGCAGATGCCCTAAACAGGGTAAACTCGTCGTCCTCGTGTGCCAGGCTAAGCCTGATTCAGTTTAAGGTATTACACAGGGCACATATGACTGGAACACGGCTCAGTAAATTTTTTGGGGTGGAGGATAGGTGTGCGGGGTGCTCGAGAAGCCCAGCGAATCATACCCATATGTTTTGGTCATGCCCGGCACTACAGGGGTTTTGGATGGGGGTGACAAAGGCGCTTTCAAAAGTAGTAGGAGTCCGGGTCGAACCAAGCTGGGGGTTGGCTATATTTGGGGTTGCACAAGAGCCGGGAGTGCAGGAGGCGAGAGAGGCCGATGTTTTGGCCTTTGCGTCCCTAGTAGCCCGGCGCAGGATATTGCTAATGTGGAAAGAAGCCAAGCCCCCAGGGGTGGAGACCTGGATAAATGACATGGCGGGGTTCATAAAGCTAGAGCGGATTAAGTTCGTCCTAAGGGGGTCGGCTCAAGGGTTCACCAGGCGGTGGCAACCGTTCGTCGAATATCTTGCGGAATGATAGATGGGGGAAAAAAGAAGGCAGCAGCAGCAGCCCAGGATTTGGGGGGGGGGGGGGAGGGGGAGGGATGGGGTGGGGTGGGCGGGGGGGGTGTAGCCTGTGACAAGGCAGTTGCCAATTAGGGCTAGTTTTCATTTTTGTTATTTAATATTTATTTATTTTTTTGTTTTTTGTTTATATAAAAAAGGTCATTGTTATCTGTATTGTTATAATGTTGTGTAAAGGATGCACAATGTACTGTGTTGGTTGACCAAAAATTTTCAATAAAATATTTATTAAAAAAAAAACAAGGTTAAATGCGTGTTTAGCACCGACCGCCCTAGCCATCCTCGGCTACGTATTGCGTAATGGAGTGATAGGCCCCGACCCTGAATGCACGCCCCCCTTATGGATTCCCCCTCCCACACTGCTCCAAGGCCCTGAAGCGCTGCCTAGGTTTTTTTTCCTACTATGCCCAGTGGGTCCCCAACTATGCGGACAAGACCCGTCCACTGATCCAATCCACAGTTTTCCCCTTGTTGATAGAGGCCTGCCAGGCCTTCAGCCGCATCAAAGCAGACATTGCAATGGCCACGATGCACGCCATCGACGAGTCCTTCCCCTTCCAGGTCGAGAGCGACGCGTCCGACGTAGCTCAGGCGGCCACACTCAACCAATCGGGCAGACCCGTGGCCTTCTTCTCACGCACCCTCCACGCCTCCGAAATCCGCCATTCCTCAGTCGAAAAGGGGGCCCAGGCCATAGTAGAAGCTGTGCGACATTGGAGGCATTACCTGGCCGGTGGGAGATTCACTCTCCTCACTGACCAACGGTCGGTTGCTTTCATGTTTGACAATGCACAGCGGGGCAAAATAAAAAATGACAAGATCTTACGGTGGAGGATCGAACTCTCCACCTACAACTATGAGATCTTGTATCGCCCCGGGAAGCTAAATGAGCCTCCTGATGCCCTATCCCGCGGCACATGTGCCAACGCACAAATGGACCACCTCCGGCGCCCTCCACGAGGACCTCTGCCACCCGGGGGTCACTCGGTTTTTCTACTTCATCAAGACCCGCAAGCTGCCCTATTCCATCGAGGAGGTCAGGAAGCCACGAGGAATTGCCAAATCTGCGCGGAGTGCAAGCCGCACTTTTACAGGCCAGAGAAAGCACACCTGATAAAGGCTTCCCGTCCCTTTGAACTCCTCAGTATGGATTCCAAAGGCCCCCTCCTCTCCACCGACCGCAACATGTACTTACTGAACGTGATTGACGAGTACTCCCTGTTCCCATTCGCCATCCCCTGCCCCGACATGACCGCAGCCATCGTCATAAAAGCCCTCCATAGTATCTTTACGCTGTTCGGTTTCCCCGCCTACATCCACAGTGACAGGGGATCCTCCTTTATGAGCAACGAACTGCGTCAATTCCTGCTCAGCAAGGGCATCGCCTCGAGCAGGACGACCAGTTACAACCCCCGGGGAAACGGACAGGTAGAGAGGGAGAACGGAACGGTCTGGAAGACTGTCCTACTGGCCCTACGGTCCAGGAATCTCCCAGTCTCCCGCTGGCAGGAAGTCCTCCCGGTTCCCCTCCACTCCATTCAGTCACTGCTTTGTACCAACACCAACCAGACACCTCACGAACGTCTCCTGGTCTTACCCAGGAAGTCCGCATCTGGGGCCTCGCTCCCGACCTGACTGGCAGCTCCCGGACCCGTCCTGCTCCGAAAACACGTGCGGGCGCACAAATCGGACCCATTGGTTGAGAGGGTCCATCTCCTCCACGCTAACCCCCAGTACGCCTACGAGGCGCGCCCCGACGGCCGACAGGATACGGTCTCCCTACGGGACCTGGCGCCTGCTGGATCCCCACAGACACCCCAGCCACCAGTCCCACCCGCCCTCCCACCGGCGCACCCCACAGCCGCCCCCTTCCCAGGTTGGTCGGTTCTTCCACCGGCCCCGTCTAGGCCCTGCCCACCGGCGCACCCCACAGCTACCCCCTTCCCAGGTCAGTCAGCCCTTCCACCAGCCACGTCGAGGGGTGATGAAGCTGCCACAGAAGCCGAAACCACGCTCCCGGAGTCACAGACGCCCGAACCTCCACCGACATCACCACCAAAGCTACGACGATCGCAGAGGACGACCAGGGCCCCCGATCGACTTATTGCTTCCTTTTGAAATGTACATTACTGTTGTAAATAGTTAAAAGTTGTAATGAGGCAAAACGCTGTCCGGAGGCATTACGGTACCTTCATAACTGTAACTTCTACCACTTTACCATGTTGTAATACGAAGCCACCACCCCCGCCGGACTCTTTTTTAACAGGGGGTGAATGTGGTAGTCTGTGTTAGGAAGATTATGGTACCTAGTAATGCCGGAATACCATTGGTGGAGAATGTACTTGTTCCCATTGGTTAAGCCTGTATGTTAGCTCCGCCCTGCCAGGCGGGGTATAAGAGCCCGTGCCGCCCCAGCAGCTTTCTTCTGTACCTGCGCTGCTGGGGGAAACATCTAGCGTATTAAAGCCTTCAATTGTCTCCAATCCCGTTTCTGAGGTTATTGATTGTGCATCAGTGTACTCGTTGGAGTTTAGAAGGATGAGGGGGATCTTATTGAAACTTACAGGATACTGGGAGGCCTGGATAGAGTGGACATGGAGAGGATGTTTCCACTCGAAGGAAAAACTAGAACCAGAGGACACAATCTCAGACTAAAGGGACAATCCTTTAAAACAGAGATGAGGAGGAATTACTTCAGCCTATTACAGGTGAATCTGTGGAACTCTTTGCCGCAGAAGGTTGTGGAGGCCAAATCACTGAGTATCTTTAAAAAAAAAAAATTTAGAGTACCCAGTTATTCTTTTTCCAATTAAGGGGCAATTTAGCCTGGCCAATCCACCTACCCTGCACATTGTTGGGTTGTAAGGGTGAAACCCACAGAGACACGGGGAGGATGTGCAATGTCCACACAGACAGTGACCCAGGGCCGGGATTCGAACCCAGGTCCTCAGTGCCGTAGTCCCAGTGCTAACCACTGCGCCACGTGCCGCCCTCACTGAATGTCTTTAAAACAGAGATAGATAGGTTCTTGATTATAAGGAGATCAAGGGTTATGGGGAGAAGGCAGGAGAATGGGCAGCACGGTAGCATTGTGGATAGCATAATTGCTTCACAGCTCCAGGGTCCCAGGTTCGATTCCGGCTTGGGTCACTGTCTGTGCGGAGTCTGCACATCCTCCCCGTGTGTGCGTGGGTTTCCTCCGGGTGCTCCGGTTTCCTCCCACAGTCCAAAGATGTGCAGGTTAGGTGGATTGGCCATGCTAAATTGCCCTTAGTGTCCAAAATTGCCCTTAGTGTTGGGTGGGGTTACTGGGTTATTGGGATAGGGTGGAGGTGTTGACCTTGGGTAGGGCGCTCTTTCCAAGAGCCGGTGCAGACTCGATGGGCTGAATGGCCTCCTTCTGCACTGTAACTTCGATGATAATGGGGATAAGAAAAATATCAGCTTGATTGAATGGCGGAGCAGACTCAATAGGCCGATTGGCCGAATTCTGCTGCTATGTCTTCTGGTCTTATGGTATTGTGGAATGTGAGGATGCTGTGCTTTGGATACATCCCAATAAAAGTATTATGTTCGGGTGGAATAATCAAAGGGTCATATACAAAAGCCCAATGGAACCTCACCTGAATGTTACATGAGTGTCATAGTAAAAGGGGACTGGTGGGGATTTTCAAACAACGGGTGTCCTGAAATTGGATGTTTAGCTAATAGCCCCGGGAAAGGATTGGAACTTGGGCAAAGATGCCCTGGGACACTCATAGAGGGCAACTTCGCCCTGTACGAGAACCTGTACGACAACATCCACCACGAATTGGCACCTGTGATGGGAGACAGATATAGCTGGGTCCCAACGACCTGAGTGGTGCTCTCCCCAACTGAAACGATTTTACCTTCTCTTGACCCGTAGGCTACTAGGACGCAAGATAGCGATAGGCGAGAGGCAGGACAGGGTAAAGAGGGGACTGGTAAATGGCGCAGCCACAGCTTATGGAGCAGGAGTCTCGACAATTAACCCCTTTGATTTGGACAATAAACGCAGACCCCTGACCCGCATGGTTAAACACACCCTAAATTCAATTAACAAAGTGTTGGGTGTAAATATTTCACAAATAGACCTTAACGTGAGCAAAATAAGCAATTTATTGTTTACAGAGCTCTGGGAGAAAGTTCCAAGACTCTGCAGTCTTGCCAGCACACTTTCCCTCTGAGCAGTAGCTTAAACTGGCTTAATATACACTTTCAAAGCAGAATTAGTTTGCATTCTTATTTACATACAGCCAATCAGTTCTCTTAGTTTCGCAGTTCATACCATTTTTAGTTATCAATCCTTATCTCTTCGTATCTCAGTTCATGCCATATATGGCTATCAATTCCCCAGGTGGAAATCTAAGATAACCAGACATCAGGACTTGGGACCCATGTTTGCGACACGGGCCCCTTTGATACAACCAAATTAGAAGATCCCCTGGGACTCATGCTTGTTTTTGCACTCGGTAACAAATTTTGCTGGAACTCTGTATTAGTATTTGTTTTACCTGTTTGTAAATTATTAATGACATTTTCTATGTTTTTGCTTGCAACTGTTATCATTGTTTAGTTTACCTGTTTGGATTTGATAAGGACATTTGTCATTTGTGTGACTGTGTTAATTCAAACAAAGAACAAAGAAAAGTACAGCACAGGAACAGGCCCTTCGGCCCTCCAAGCCTGCGCCGACCATGCTGCCCGTCTAAACTAAAATCTTCTACACATCCTGGGTCCGTATCCCTCTATTCCCATCCTATTCATGTATTTGTCAAGATGCCCCTTAAACACTTAAATGTCACTATCGTCCCTGCTTCCACTACCTCCTCCGGCAGCGAGTTCCAGGCACCCACTACCCTCTGTGTAAAAAACTTGCCTCGTACATCTACTCTAAACCTTGCCCCTCTCACCTTAAACCTATGCCCCCCAGTAATTGACTCCTCTACCCTGGGAAAACGTCTCTGACTACCCACTCTGTCTATGCCCCTCATAATTTTGTAGACCTCTATCAGGTCGCCCCTCAACCTTCTTCGTTCCAGTGAGAACAAACCAAGTTTATTCAACCTCTCCTCATAGCTAATGCCCTCCATACCAGGCAACATGCTGGTAAATTTCTTCTGCACCCTCTCTCCAAGTGTGGCCTAACTAAGATTCTATACAGCTGCAACATGACTTGCCAATTTTTATACACAATGCCCCGGCCAATGAAGACAAGCATGCCCTAAGCCTTCTTGACTACCTCTGTATGATGTTTTATTTTATTTACCTTTATGTAATATGTACTGTGTAACTGTGTGTTGGTGTTAGGGCCTTACTTGACCGACAGGTGACTGGGGATGCTGGGCAGGTATTGGTTCGAGTCTGTGATCCACCGCCCTTTGTCAGGATCAAGAGGGGGGATATGTGACCACCTAAAATGGTCACCCGCAAAGGGCGCTGGGAGAAATGGTCAAAGTCAGGTACAAACAGGCTGCAGCTCGTAGATACACAAAAGGCTGCAGCCCAAACTTTGCAAAAGTAGCATGGAAAAGGCCAAGGAAAGGCCATCCTGGGACAATGGGCTCAAGGTGGAAATAGACAATAAGTGGCAGACTTGGTGGGGTCAGTTAACTTTCAGGGATAAAAGGTGCTGCGCAGCCCACCATTCGCTCTCTCGACTGCAGCTTTCGACAGCCAACAACAATGGTGACCCTTTCACCGGCCAAGAGGAAGACCATCCACGCCATCGCCAGAGGGACCAGAGCCAAGGACACAGACGACTGTTATGATATGCAGATATGCACATGATGAGATACAGACAGACAGCTAATGAACGCAGACAACAGGCCATAACCAATCAGCGGGCAGAACACTTGGGGGTGGTTTCCCATTATAGAAGGCACAAAGTACTCACACTCCGCCTCTTTCCACTAGGGACATCTTCAGAGGAGTCCGGTGTATATATCACGTGTTATGGGCGAGGCGTTTTCAGAACTCCAAAATGTATCATGGAGTTCAACCAACTTCTCCCTTTAATGGATTTGTTGCTTTTCCGAGCAAGCGGCTTTTTCTCGAGGTGTGGGATTACAATTATGGACACGTGGGTTTTTAAACTCAAAACACTGTTTATTCCATGAACTCAACTTAACATCTTAAATAAACATTGGATCTCTTAACACCCCTTACTTCAAAGATAACTCAGAAAATATTGCAACAGTAAATAACTGTTCCTTCAAACTTCCAAGAGACTTAACACCTTTAAACAGTATCACATCAGGTTAAAGGATATATATCTTTTCTGTAGAATGGCAGAGATATATTAGCTTGGGTGACTTCAGCTCCAGCACCTTGCTTTCTTCTTGCCGCTCTCTGGACACACAGACACCCACCCACTGCTTTTTAAACTGGCCTTTTAATTAACTCACAGCAAAACAGCCAGGCACTTTTAAACTGCTCTCAGCAAGACCAGCCAGGCACTTTTTAGCTGCTCTCAGCAAAACCAGCCAGGCACTTCTCAAACTGCAAAACCAAAACTGCAAAATGGCTGAACTGAGCTGAGCTTCACCCACTCTCTGACATCACTGTTTTCTTAAAGGTACATTGCTTAAACATCCATGTCTTAAAGGTACCCTCACTTGACACACGTAACGTGTGCAGCACGTGGCTAAGAGCTAGTCCGGTTCAGTCAGACAGAGAGATCACACTTAGGTTAGCAGAGAGACGAGCTCACAGAGAACTGTGCTAACTGTGTGACAGGTTCAATAAATCAAATTGAACTAACTTCAAGGTCTGGAGTCTATTTCAGTTATAGCTGCATCCAGTTGCAGCCCGTGTTATCTCAGTGTGCTGAACACGACAACAACCAGCAACATACTTCCAGCACTGCCAGAAAACAGATATCAGATAAGGCCATATCTTTTCTGTACTTGCCAGTCACCTGGCAGTTAAGATCTTTCTTATGTGTATTAGCTTAGAGTTCAACTTGCATGTGTGTGTGATTGATTAATATTAACTATTGCGAGGGCAGCACGGTGGCCTAGTGGTTAGCACGGCTGCCTCACAGCGCTGAGGTCCCAGGTACGATCCCGGCTCTGGGTCACTGTCCATGTGGAGTTTGCACATTCTCCCCGTGTCTGCGTGGGTTTCGCCCCCACAACCCAAAAATGTGCAGAGTAGGTGGATTGGCCACGCTAAATTGCCCCTTAATTGGAAAAAATAATTGGGTAATCTAAATTTTTTTTAAAAAAAAAAGAATATTAACTATTGTGTGTGCGAAATAAAGTGTATTATTGTACCAAATAAACTTGTGGTCGTTTGTCCATCGTATATGGGTTAAAGACACACCGTGGTTAAGGCACAACACCAGGTTCCTTAATAATAGAACCATAGAATCCGTACAGTGCAGAAGGAGGCCATTCAGCTCAGGGAGTCTGCACCGACCCTCTGAAAGAACACATGCCCAATCCCTCACCCTAACCTGCACATCTTTGGACTGCGGGAGGAAACCGGAGCACCCGGAGGAAACGCACGCAGACACGGGGAGAACATGGAAACTCCACACAGTCACCCAAAGCCGGGTTCCTGGCGGTGTGAAAGCAGCAGTGCTAACTATTGTGCCGCCCTGCTACCCGTCGTTATGTACAGACTGGTGAGGTGGGCCAACACATGCCTGATGAAACTGAATGCGGAGAAGGGCAAAGTGATACAATTTGGCGGGAAAAACGAGGATATCAGAATATCAGAGTTACAATTCCAAAGAGAGTGCAGGAGCAGAGATACCCAGGGATGTATGTACACAAAACGTTGAACGTTGCAGGATATGTTGGGGCGGTTGTTAAAGAAGCAGTTAGGATCCCAACCTTTATTAATAGAGGCACAGCATACAAAACTGAGGAGAGTGTGTGAAACATAGGAACAGGAGGCCATTTAACTCCTCAAGCTGGATCCCCCCCCTTCAATGAGATAATCTGTGATTAAGCTCCACATACCCAAATTTGTCCCCTATTCCTTAATACCTGTCGTCAACCAAAACCTATCAACTCGAATATAAGATTAACAATTGTTCTATCTTCGATTTTAATTTACAGAGGGACGTTCCAGATTTCTCCAGTTTTTGTATGAACAAGTATTGGCTCAATTTTTTGATTTTGTTCCTGAGCCTCAACCAGGAGATCTCTATTGCCCCTAGACTGTCTAAGCATTGATCGAATCATCCCTTAACCTTCTAACCTTCAGAGAATATAACCTTAGTTTGTTTAGTGAGGGAATCCCTACAGGGCAGATTGAGGCCATTCGGCCCATTAAGTCTGGCCCATCAAGAGCACCCTGTCCAGTCCCATTCCCCCACCCTATCACCATAACCATGCAATCCCAATTAAACTTTGGACCGTAAGGGGCAATTTAGCATAGCCAATCCACCTAACCTGTACATCTTTGGGTTGTGGGGATGAAACCCAGGCAGACACGGGGAGAATGTGAAAACTCATAGAATTTACAGTGAGAAGGAGGCCATTCAGCCCATCGAGTCTGCACCGGCCCTTGGAAAGAGCACCCTACCCAAGCCCACACCTTCACCCTATCCCCGTAACACAGTAAACCCACCCAACCTTTTTGGTCACTAAGGGCAATTTGGCACGGCCAATCCACCTAACCTGCACATCTTTGGACTGTGGGAGGAAACCGGAGCACCCGGAGGAAACCCATCCAGACACGGGGAGAACGTGCAGACTCCGTACAGACAGTAACCCAAGCCGGGAATCGAACCTGGGACCCTGGAGCTGTGAGGCAACTGTGCTAACCACTATGCTACTGTGCTGCCCAACTCCACACGAACAATGACCCAGGGCCGGGATCAAGCCTGGGTCCTTGGCGCCGTGAGGCAGCAGCGCTAACCACTGCACCACCATGCCACCCTATTGTGTACAGTATTCAATGAATTTCTTTCGTTTTAACTTCTCTGGCAAATGCTCTTGTCGGGGTTTAAGTGATCATGCTAATCTTGTGCATGAATAGGTCTGCAAAGTCAGTTGCAGCAAAAGTAATCTTTAATCAAATAAAACCATATTTAGCTTCCTATCTAGTGATGACATCTCAGTCTAAAGGAAGAAGTATGAACTGCACGTCCACATGATATACATTCAATCAGATAAAACAAATAATACACAGAGTGGGGAGGGGAGGAGGGAGAGATGGCATAATTGGGTCAGAGACAGACTCCTATCCCTCTCTCCCGCCCGGGAGAGTTGCCAGCCAATCAGATTGCCAGCAACCGGAGGCCCAATAGCGCCAGAAGAGAATGGTGGCCACAGGTGGGATTACAAGTAGGTCCCAGGGAAGTCTTGGGCTGAGGTAGGTCCAGGGATTTCGGACAGGCATGATTGGCAGACCGCAGTGTAAAATGGGAGGGTGGGAGTTCAGGACCATGTGGGAAAACCGGCATCAACCACTCCAGCATCAACAGCCCCCGAAAGTAAGCAATTCTCCGAACATTCGTTGGCTAGGTGGATGCTGGAAGGGCTGGCGCCGCTCCAGCCGGCGCCGAAGGGACGGCGCGAGTTCGCGCATGCGCAGAACAGCCGATGTGATCTTGCGCATGCGTGGACCGGCCGGCGTATTTCCACGCATGCACGGGGGTTCTCCTCTCCGCACCGGCGCCCGGGCAATATGGCGGAGCCCTACATAGGCCCGGCGAGGAAGAAATAAGTCCCCCCACGGAACAAGCCCGTCTGCTGATCGGTAGGCCCCGATCGCGGGCCAGGCCACCGTGGGCACCAACCCCGGGGTCGGATTCCCCCACACCCCCCCCGTGGGGACCGCCCCCACATACTCACCTGCCAGGTCCCGCTGTGCGTGTGGTGAGTGATTCATGCCGATGGGACTGGCCAAAACTGGACGGCCGCTCGGCCCATCGGGACCCGGAGAATCGCCGGATGGGCCGCTGTCAACAACCCCTGACCGGCGTGGTGGGAATCCCGCCGAGCCCGAAAAACGGCACCGGAGAATACGGCAGCCGGCGTCGGGGCGGCGAGGCGGGATTCCCACCTCCCCCCAGAGATTCTCCGACGCAGCAGGGGGTCGGAGAATCCCGGCCCAGATTCGAGGGGGCAGGATGTTAAACCTTTTAGTTACCGTTGTATCAAGAGTCAGAAGTCCTGTCCCTTTTCACCAAACATCATTTATTTCACTTCCACAGCCTCTGCACAAAACTCCAACAACACACCACCCGACAGAGGCCACCTAAAGCCCCTTTACATATCAGTGTCAATTAATGGATACTTAACATAAATGAGACAACTAACTGTAATGTCTCTTAATCCATTACTTAACACAGGAGGGACAATGGTGATACTGGGGGGGGGGGTACCATTTTAGGGGGCCATAGGGGACCAACCACTCTCCAGAGGAGGTACCTGCCTACTAGCAACCTGTGTAGTGAAAGCTCCGTTTAACTCCTCAAGCTGGTTCACCCCTTCAATGAGATAATCGATGATTTAGCTCCATACATCCAAATTTGCCCCCTATTCCTTAATACCTGCCGTTAACCAAAATCTATCAAATTCAGAGGAACTTTCCAGATTTCTACCAGCTTTTGTGTGAAGAAGTATTGGCTCTGTTTTTTGATTTTGTTCCTGAGCCCTAGATGCCTCAACCAGGAGATATAGTTTCTCTCTTGACCCTATACTGTCTAAACGTTGATTGAATCACCCCATAACCTTCTAACCTCCAGAGAATACAACCTTAGTTTGTTTAATCATAGAATCCCGACAGGGCAGTAGGAGGCCATTCGGCCCTTCGAGTCTGGACTGACCCTCTGAAAGAGCACCCTACTCAGGCCCACTCCACATGCCCCATCCCCGCAACCCCAATTAACCTTTGGACACTAAGAGGCAATTTATCATGGCCAACCCACCTAACCTGCACATTTTGGAATGTGGGAGGAAACCGGAGCACCCGGAGGAAACCCACGCCGACACTGGGAGAGCATGCAAACTCCACACACAATAAGCCAAGCCGGGGATTGAAGCCGGATCCCTGGCACTGTGAGGCAGCAGTGCTAACCACTGTGCCGCCCCATAAGTCATGAGAGCCTAGACTCAGCCTTCCTCCAGGCCCAGCAGTGGCCTGTGGGATTGGGGAAAGGAGCAACTGGGGGCCCTTTTGGGGGTTAACTCCCTCCCCCGCTTCACTGTTTGAGATTCCTTACAGTTGAGACATCCTGACTCTGTAGGGCCCTCCACTGTTCTGGAACCTATTGAAGTGCCATTTTCAGTTTGAGATATTAATAGCGAGGCCGCAGCTGTCCTCTCAGGTGAAGTGCGCCTTGACACTGTGTCGACGAATAGCTGGGGCGTTATCCCTGGTGTCCTGTCCGATACTTACCCCTCCACCAACATCATTCCAGGATTATCTGATCATTATCACATTGCTGTCTGCGGGAGCTTACTGTGCACAAATTGGCTGCCGCATTTTCCTACTTTAAACAGCGACAGTACTTCAAAAATACTTAATTGAGTGTAAAGCACCTTAGCACAGCTGTGTAAACGCCAAGCCTTTCCTTCAAATCCCTGATTTTTACAGATTAATTCCACAATAGTCACCCAACCCAACTTAACCAGTGGAGGCTGCTTTGAAACAGTTAGCTCTGGGCTCAAGTTGCTTTGCAGAACCGGCACATTCTTAATTGACAGTCACAAGGTCGAACACCCACAGGAAGCCCAGAGGGTCTGTGACATTTGAGCAAAGTTCCAACATTAGTTATTTACTAATGTAACACGTGGCTATCTTTCTCTTTGCCTTGTGTGGGTTGTGTTTCCAGCAGGTATCACGGCTGGTTACTGCGTGTCACTGGCCTTGTATGGGACAGAAGCCTGCCCTCTGGTGGCAGGACCTCTTCAATGCAAGCCCGTTATACATTCCACCCCTAAAATTACTATTATTATTTAATGTTTTTATTGAGGACTTTTTGTAATATACAGAACAAAGGTAAACGTGGACATACATTGAAAACAAAAGAAAAATAAAGAGAAATATATATACACATCGGTGTCTTCTGTTATTTACATCTGTTACCTTTTGTTCTTTCCAACGGTTACACCTTCTTGTGTTTCATTTTTCAGTAGGCGTTTGGTTCCAGTTGGGTCCCCTGCTCCCCTCTCTACCCTTTTTTTCCTGGCCCCCCTCCCCTTCTGGCAGTCTGGCGTGCCTTCTTCCCTCGTCACCTCTTATGTCCTGTTCCTGTCGGGTTGGCATGGTGCCGTGTATTTTGTAATTTTCTGGGCATGGTTGGGCTCCAGGACGCCTTATTCCCCCTCCCACCCCCGCTCACTGTTATACCGTGACTACTTTCTCCCTTCCTTTGGCTGTTGGCTACAAACAGGTCTCGGAACCACGGATGAATGGCTCCTACGTTTTGTGGAAGTCCTCTTCCGACCCATGGATGGTGAATCTGATTATCTCCGTTTGGAGAAATTCCGGTAGGTCGGACAGCCAGTCTGCAGCTTTGGGTGGTGCTGCTGATCGCCAGCCGAGCGGGATTCTCCTGCAGGCGATCAGGGAGGTAACGGTAAGGGCACCCGCCCTCCTCCCCATGAAGGGATCTGGCTGGTTTGATACCCTGAAGATTGCCACACTCGGGCATGGCTCCACTCTCATTCCCACCACCTTGGACATTGCCTCAAAACCAACAAATCGGGCAGCACAGTGGCCCAGTGGTTATCACTGCAGCCTCACGGCACCGAGGTCCCAGGTTCGATCCCGGCTCTGGGTCACTGTCCGTGTGGAGTTTGCACATTCTCCCTGTGTTTGCGTGGGTTTCGCCCCCACAGCCTAAAGATGAGCAGGGTAGGTGGATTGGCCACGCTAAATTACCTCTTAATTGGAAAAAATGAATTGGGTACTCTAAGTTTTAAAAAAACAAGTCTGGGGCAAGACCAGAACATGTGGGAAGGGTTAGCCGGGCCTTGACAGCATACGCATTTGTCTAAAACCATTCTTTTTTGCTAGAGTACAGCTCCTGAAAGGAAAAAAGGACTTGCCGTTATATTAAACAGTGCACAAATGCAACACTTTCCAGGAGACATCACAGCCAACAGATTACTTTCAAATCCTGCTCACTTTTGTCTAGGTAAACCCAGCAGCCAATTTGTGTAAAAGGTCTCATAATTTTTTTTTAAATTTAGAGTTGCCAATTATTTTTATTTTTCCAATTAAGGGGCAATTTGGCGTGTCCAATCCACCTAATCTGCCCATCTTTGGGTTGTGGAGGGTGAAACCCACGCAGACATGGGGAGAATGTGCAAACTCCACACGGACAGTGACCTAGGGCTGGGATTCACCGCAGTCCCAGTGCTAGCCACTGCGCCACATGCCGCCCTAAAGGTCTCATAATTGAACTCTTTTTGCCCCATATCGTTCTGGTGAATCTGCTTTGTATCTTCTTCCAAGGAAGGTGTATCTTTCCTGAGGTACAGTGTCCAGAGCTGAGTGAAATGGGGTCCAATCAAAGCCTCACGTAACTGTAACATAACCTCCCGTAACTATAATATAACCTCCCGTAACTGTAACATAAGCTCACGTAACTATAACATGTTGCTCTTTTTAACCTTAGTCTATTTGCTCTGATTACGTCACCTTTGCTCATGAGTCGCCAGGTATCTTTATGATACCGCCACGTGGTTCAAGTTCAGGTTATGATTAATAATACAGCACACCGCTTAGTAAGGATTAAAACAACGGTCATTTATTATATACAACAAGCAATATTAATACCCTAATACTACTATTTATATAATAAACCTATCACTACTGGCCGATACTTAACTTAAGAAGAGCACACCAGGTCAGGGAAACAAATGGCTTGTCCAATCAAATCTGGCCCGCGGGATTCAAAAGGCTGCTACAGGTCGGTGGCTAGGTGTCTCTACCGGATAGCGATCGCTGGATTCAAACTTACTATTGCAGGTGGCTGGTCTTGCGAAGGTCTCGAGCAGGCGAAGAGGAGAGAGAGCGATCTGAACTTGGACCCTCACTTTTATATGGCCCAGGGGCTTCCCGTCTCCCGGGGCGGCCCTTGACCCTGAGTCCCAATTGATTGGATCTGTCCCCAATCTCTGGGGTCGATGTGTCCAATGGTGAGGCGATTCCTCGATCGGGGGGTGGTCGCTCACCTGTCTTTGTTTCGGCCACTGCAGGCGCCGACAGGTCTGGCCCGGTATTCAATTGCTAATATGTTGCAATTGTTCCCGGGGATAGCCGATTTAATTGTGGATGTCTGAATAGATGGGCTGCAAACAGTCCTGAATGCAACTGCAAATACCTGGGTTGATGGGCTGTTGATAGCCCTGAGTATCGATCTGGGCTACGTTCCCTGCGCTGAATATGCAAACCTGTCTGCAGCTGCCTGCTTGTGTCTTCTTAGCTGCTTTTCCCAGCAGTCTTTCGGGTTAGCCATTTCAAACTGGGTTTTGGCCAGATTAATCGGAAAGCAGCCATTTTACGTGGCTACAAACATAACCTCCTGTAACTGTAACATATGCTCCCATAACTGTAACATAACCTCCCGTAACTGTAACATAGCCTCACATAACTATAACATACCTTCACATAACATCTTCACATAAGTCCAAAGATGTGCAGGCTAGATGGACTGGCCATGCTAATTTGTCACTTATTGTGGTAATGTCCTGGGGTAACAGATTTACAGGGATAGAGATGGAGGAGTGGGTCTAGGCAGGGTGCTCTTTCAGAGAGGGTCCGTGAATACTCGATGGGCCAAATAGCCTCCTTCTGGACTGTAGGGGTTCTATGGTTCTAATTGTAACATAAATTCACATATAGAGAGGTGGTCACACCACAGGCTCAGACTCCTCAGGCAGGAAGAGAATGGGTGACCACCTGACAGAGCAAGAGAGCTAGGCAGGTAGGGCAGGAATCTCCTGTGGCCATTCCCCTGCAGAACAGATACTGTTAAGGGGACTGACCTCTCAGGGTCATGGCACAGGCGCCGCACTGTCTCTTTGTTGAGATGGAGTCTCTTGCTGCACATGCTGTCCATCAACTCCTCAAAAGAACAACGATGCGGAGTGAGGAGGGGGAGGATGAGGAGGGGGATGATGAGGGGGTGATGGGGGGGATGATGAGGGGGTGATGGGGGGGATGAGGGGGGGATGATGAGGGGGGAGATGAGGGGGGGTGATGAGGGGGGATGAGGGGGGGATGATGAGGGGGGAATGAGGGGGATGATGAGGGGGGGTGATGAGGAGGGGATGAGGGGGGATGATGAGGGGGGAATGAGGGGGGGATGATGAGGTGGTGAACGATGAGGGGGATGATGAGGAGGGGGTGATGGGGGGGAGGATGAGGAGGGGGTGATGAGGGGGGGATGAGGAGGGGGTGATGGGGGGATGAGGGGGGGATGATGAGGGGGGAATGAGGGGGATGATGAGGGGGGTGATGAGGAGGGGATGAGGGGGGGATGATGAGGGGGGAATGAGGGCGATGATGAGGAGGGGGTGATGAGGGGGGATGAGGGGGGGATGATGAGGGGGGAATTAGGGGGATGATGAGGAGGGGGGAATGATGAGGGGGGGATGAAGAGGGGGGGTTGTTGAGGGGGGATGAGGAGGGGGGAATGAGGGGGATGATGAGGGGGGTGATGGGGGGGTTGATGAGGGGGGTGATGGAGTGATGAGGGGGGATGATGAGGGGGGATGATAAGGGGGGGATTATGAGGGGGGATGATGAGGGGGGGATGATGAGGGGGGATGATGAGGGGGGGATGATGAGGGGGGATGATGAGGGGGTGATGAGGGGGGATGATGAGGGGGGATGATGAGGGGGGATGATGAGGGGGGGATGATGAGGGGGATGATGAGGGGGGAATGAGGGGGATGATGAGGGGGTGATGGGGGAATGATGAGGGGGATGATGGGGGGGTTGATGAGGGGGGGATGATGAGGGGGTGATGAGGCGGGATGATGAGGGGGGATGATGAGGGGGGATGATGAGGGGGGATGATGAGGGTGGGATGATGAGGGGGGATGATGAGGGGGGAATGAGGGGGATGATGAGGGGGGTGATGGGGGGATGATGAGGGGGGGTGATGGGGGGGTTGGTGAGGGGGGGATGATGAGGGGGCTAATGAGGGGGGATGATGAGGGGGGATGATGAGGGGGAGATGATGAGGGGGGATGATGAGGGGGGAATGAGGGGGGATGATGAGGGGGGAATGAGGGGGCTGATGAGGGGGGATGATGAGGGGGGGATGATGAGGGGGGATGATGAGGGGGGAATGAGGGGGATGATGAGATGGGGGAATGATGAGGGGGGGATGATGAGAGGGGGGATGATGAGGGGGGGATGATGAGGGGGGATGATGAGGGGGCTGATGGGGGGATGATGAGGGGGGGATGATGAGGGGGGAATGAGGGGGAAGATGAGGAGGGGGGAATGATGGGGGGGGAATGAGGGGGATGATGAGGAGGGGGGGATGATGAAGGAGGGATGCTGAGGGGAGGGTGATAAAAAAAAAGAGAAAAAAAAGAACAACGATGCCTATTCACCTTGGGCCATCGCAGGTGTCCCCCTCTGGGTTGCTCCTCAGCCTGATGGGCGGCCAGGTCCTCAGGATGTGGGGCGGCCCTCTGCACATGGGGTGCCGCCTCGAGCCTGTGTTGACAGTGCTGCCTTCTCCTTGTCCGGCCACCTGGGCTGCCACAAGCGTCGCACTCGCAGCCGTGTGGGATCGTCAACACCAGCCATATTGTTATATCGGTCAGGAAATTAAGAAGGAGAGAGACCGACAATCAGTTCGGGCTTCCAGCCCGGGACCCTCAAATCCCGCGAACCTCCCCCACTCATACATGTCCCACCTTCTCTCAGAGTGCCATCCACCGACCCGGTTGTGCTCTGTACCTCATTCTGCACACTCACCCCCGGCCACAGCAGGAGCCCGTAGACCCCAGGCCCCGTCAGGGAACATGAGGGAGACTGTGCTCAGGTGCCCTCCCCTGATCCACACACTCACCCTTTAGTCGCGAGGATATCTCCAGAGCCCAGCTCTTGCATGTTTGATTGTTGGCTGCTGCCTCTAAGGGGCTGACGCTTCTAGGGGGAGATGATGGTGGCTCTGGGTCGCTGTCCGTGAGGAGTTTGTACATTGTTCCCGTGTCTGTGTGGGCCACAACCCAAAGGTGTGCAGGGTGGGTGGATTCGCCGCGCTAAATTGCCCCTTAATTGTAAAAAAATTTGGGTGCTCGAAAATTATTTAAAAAGTCAGGCAAACTGTTCAGGCTTCAAAGTTTGATTGAAATGCGAAGCAATAATCATCATCTGAGACATGGCACACGTACCCATGAGAATCCACGTGAGATCCACTTGGGGTGACACGGTAGCACAGTGGTTAGCACTGTGGCTTCACAGCTCCAGGGTCCCAGGATCGATTCCCGGCTTGGGTCACTGTCTGTGCGGAGTCTGCATGGGTTTCCTCCGGGTGCTCCGGTTTCCTCCCACAAGTCCTGAAAGACGTGCTGTTAGATAATTTGGACATTCTGAATTTCCCCTCCGTGTACCCGAACAGGTGCCTCAATGTGGCGACTAGGGGATTTTCACCATAACGTCATTGCAGTGTTAATGTAAGCCTACTTGTCACAATAAAGATTATGAAAAAACCTCATGGGATTGTCCAGCATTTCCTGTTTTCGTTTCAGATTCCCAGCAATTTGCCTTTATTTTATACCTGGCCTTGTTTGGCAAACCCAATGCATGGGGGAGGGAGTCACAAAATGGCGGTGGTGGGTTCAAGATCACTGTTACAATGGAGGTTCCTTTGTCAAGACCTGGGAATGGTGGGGCGGGGACGCCAGTAACAAAGATGGCGAACGCCTGCCGGGCTGGGCGGGGGGAAGCGCCGCCATGTTTGATACTGGCGCCGACGCCAGCGGAGGAGGTTGGGTTGGAAGTATCGTGTGGACGCGCGCCAGTGGCGTGTTTCCCCTCCCCCTCCTCCCGCGGGCGGTGGAGGTTTTCCGTTGGTTTTGAATCCTGCCGGCGCCATGCCCAAAAGCTGCAGGGTGACCGATTGCTGCCGGCATGGGGGCCTGCTGGCGGCCGACAACCGCAAGATCAGCTTCTACAAGTGAGTGCGCAGCCTTTTGTTCCGCTGGACTGAGGGAGGAGGCCATTCAGCCCTTCCCTGTCCAGCCTAGCCCACCATTCAGTGAGAGAGCCCCCCCCATTAACAAACACACACACAAATCTGCTGGGAATGTCCAGGAGATCTGGCAGCATCTGGGGGGGAGAGAGAGAGAAAACCCGCTATGTGTTATTCTCCAGTCCCGCCGGCGGGATTCTCCAGTCCCGCCGACGGGATTCGCCGGACCCGTCAGCGGGATTCGCCAGCCCAGCCGCTGTCAACGGGATTTCCCGTTGGCTGCACCCCTTGCCGCCGGGAAAGCCGCCGCGCCGGCGTTGGGACCGGAATTCCCCACCGGGCGTGAGCAGCCGGTGAATCCCGCCCACAGACTTGTATGTTTTGCTTCAGGCGGGTGACCTTTTCCAGCCAAGAGCTTCCCCGGATATCACGTGGCTGGCAGCGCCTGCGGGATCTTGCTGTGCCCGATTAGCCGCCTCTTGATGGTGACCGGACCACGGCGCTTAAAAAAAAAATAACCTCATGGGGCAGCAAGCTGGCACAGTGGTTATCACTGCTGCCTCACAGCGCCGAGGTCCCAGATTCGATCCCGGCTCTGGGTCACTGTCTGTGTGGAGTTTGCACATTCTCCCTGTGTTTGCGTGGACTTCGCACCCACAACACAAAGATGTGCAGGGTAGGTGGATTTGCGACGCTAAATTGCCCCATAATTGGAAAAAATTAATTAGGTACTCTAAATTTAAAAAAAATAGCCTCGCTGAGCTCTACGGGGACGGCTTGACGTTGCGAAGATGCACTCTGAAAATCGAGTTGACTTTTTCCCTCACGACAGGGCGATGGCAACCTGCTCTTCGTCCCAATTCCCTGGCCCCTTCACTCCCTCATCGATCAAAGGTCTGTTTAACTCGGTCCCCCACCATCCAGTGCCCTCTGGGGAAGCCAATTCCACCTACCAGCGATTGTCCAGCGATAGAGAATTTCTCCTCCCCTCCGTCTTAAATGTGAGACCCTTTGTTTTTAAACCATGCTCCCGAGTTCTAGTCTCCCTCACGGGGGGAAACATCCTCTTGGCATCGGTCCTGGTTAATTCTCCCTGAGGATCTTGTATGTTTCAGTAAAATCCCACCTCATTCTTCTAAACTCAAACGGATCAAGTCCCAATCTTTCCTCATAACCCCATTCATCCCATGACTCAATCGGGTGAACTTTCTGTGAACTGAAATTTGATTCCTTTTCCACTGGCTCCGCAACCAAAATAAATTGTCCTTTTGTTCCTTCGCTCTACAAAAACCATCACAACTTCTTTTAAGTTACAGTATTCTTTCTATCTTGGAACAAGATGGTTGATGGACTGCTGCATTTTTGTAGCAGTGGATAGATTGGCGTTGAATTGTGGAGAAATCTAATTTCCTGGCTAAAAACAAATGTAATTGAGTGCTCTGGAGGGTGTGAGTGGTGGAACTGTTGAGAAAATGACTTTAAAGATTAGCACCCTTGGTGGAGGGATCGATGACCAGGGGGCATAGATTTAAGGAAAGGGGGAGGAGGTTTAGAGGGGATGTGAGGAAAAGTGTCTTCACTCAGAGGGAGGTGGGAGTTTGGAACTCGCTGCCTGAAAGGGTGATGGAGGCAGAGACCCTCATAACATTTAAGAAGTATTTAGATGTGCATTTGTGATCCTAGGGCAGACTAGGCTATGGATCAAGTGTTGGAAAATGGGATTAGAATAGTTAGCTGGTTTATTTTGATCAGTGCAGACGTGATGGGCCGAAGGGCCTTTTCTGTGCTGTATAGCTCTATTAAACTATGGGCAGACTGTTATCAGCTTCAGGAGTAGACCCTTGTTTTTTCTTGAGTCTCATAGAAACAACTTTGTGTTTTGATTGAGGTTTCCATCGAATGACAGAGAAAGACTCGCACAGTGGCTTTCCAATATGAAAAGGGAGGAATGGGTTCCACCTGAGTACCAGTACATCTGCAGTGAGCATTTTACTCCTGACAGCTTTGAATGGAGGTGGGGAACACGAGTACCTACAGTCTTTTCTTTTCCGGAGCAGCCCACGGTATGTTAGCACTCAAAAGATTTGGATATTCCTCCATGTTTGCTTTTATCCCTCCAATCTCTGGAATATTGCTGAAAACCGGCCTGAAATTGCTTCATGAGGGCAACAGGAAATAAGACTCCAGTGGCCTGAAGAGATGGCTGAATGTGACTCCAGGCCCACACCAATGTGGTTAACTCTTAACTGAATGAAATGAAAAATGAAAATCGCTTATTGTCACAAGAAGGCTTCAAATGAAGTTACTGTGAAAAGCCCCAAGTCGCCACATTCCGGCGCCTGTTCGAGGAGGCTGGTACGGGAATTGAACCGTGCTGCTGTCCTGCCTTGGTCTGCTTTCAAAGCCAGCGATTTAGCCCTGTGCTAAACCAGCCCCTTCTCTCTGACTTAACATGTCTCAGTTTTAGAGATGAGCAGTGATATCCCCATCCTGTGAATTAATTTAAAAAGAGATTTGGAGCATAATCACTAAATGAAGCAAACAATCTAAGTGGTTCTGAGGAATTTATATTTTAAACTGGAGGAGCTCCCAATTTGGACATTTATCTGTATTTTTGGGCTGGGTGGGGGGACTGGAGGAGGGATGATTTATGGGCAGCACGGTAGCACAGTGGTTAGCACTGTGGCTTCACAGCTCCAGGGTCCCAGGTTCGATTCCCGGCTTGAGTCACTGTCTGTGTGGAATCTGCACGTTCTCCCCGTGTCTGCGTGGGTTTCCTCCGGGTGCTCCGCTTTCCTCCCACAAGTCCCAAAAGACCTGCTGCACGGTAATTTGGACATTCTGAATTCTCCCTCTGTGTACCCGAACAGGCGCCGGAATCTGGTGGCTAGGGGCTTTTCACAGTAACTTCATTGCAGTGTTAATGTAAGCCTACTTGTGACAATAAAGATTATTATTATTGAGCCTTTTCATTCAAGGATTTCTGTAACAGGAAGCATCCAGATCATCAAAGTTAGGGAAAATATCGGTTGGATGCAATGTAAATCTCCCTCTGCTTTGACCTAACGATTTAATGAACCCAATGTCACGTGACTGCCTGCTGGCGCATTAGGGTTTAAAACAAATCATTTGCAGGATGTGGGCATTGCTGGCTAGGCCAGCATTTGTTGTCCAACCCCAATTCTCTTTTTTTAAACTAGCCATCCTTTTGGCTCCTCCAATTATTCATGACTAACCTTTTACATAACACCTTTATCCTAACATATCCCAGAGTTCTGACGTAAGATGTCATGTGGAGCCATGAAAAGAAGGGATGGGTTAAACAAATGAATTGCTGTCGAGTTGCATGCACGTTGAGATTATCCAAGCTCCTTTGATGTTTTGGTCGTGGGAAGGATGATTTTTATATTTTCTTTTAACTTGAATGCAAAACTTAAGTGAAAGCCCTGAGCTACCTTACTATACCAAGCTGGTCAAAAAGAAGTCATGCTGAAGCTTTGTAATGACTGGAAAGGCTTCACCCTAACATTACAATTGGTTCATGTGAAATCAAAGCGCATGGGATTGGGGTTGTGTATTGGGATGGATCGAAAACTGGTTGGCAGAAAGGAAACAAAAGAGGAGGAATAAACTGGTCTTTATTCAAGTGACTAGTTCGGATACCAGCTATTCATAATATTTATTAATAATTTAGATAAGGGAACTATATGTAATATCTCCAATTTTTGCACATAAAACAAATCTGGGTGGGAGGGTGGGTTGTGAGGAGGATACAGAGGTGCTTCAATGTGATTTGGGCCAGTTGAGTGCGTGCGCAAATGCATAGCAGATGCAGTATAATTTGGAAAAATGTAGCAAAAACAGGACGGCAGATTCGTATCTAAATGGCTATAGATTGGGCGAGGGGAATGTGTCCTTGTACACCAGTCACTGAAGGTAAGCAATGCAGGTGCAATAGGCGGTGAAGAAGACAAATGGTATGTTGGCCTTCATAGTGAGAGAATCACGGAATCTCTACAGTGCAGAAGGAGGCCATTTGGTCCATCGGGTCTGCATCGAACCTCTGAATGAGCACCCTTCCAGGCCCACTCCCCACCCTATCCCTGTACTTCTGGTTAGCACGGCCAATCCACCTGAATTCTGCATCTTTGGACTGTGGGAGGAACCCGGAGCACCTAGAGGAAACCCACGCAGACACGGGAGAAAGTGTAAACCCCACACAGGCAGTCACTCAAGGCCGGAATTGAACTCTGGTCCCTGGCGGTGAGGCGGCAGTGCTTTTCAAAATAAATTTAGAGTGCCCAATTATTTTTTTCCAATTAAGGGGCTATTTAGCATGGCTAATCCACCTACCCTGCACATCTTTGGATTGTGGGGGTGAGACCCACACGGGCACTGGGAGAATGTGCAAACTCCACACGGACAGTGACCTGGACCGGGATCGAACCCGGATGCTCGGTGCCGTGAGTCAACAGTGCTAGCCAATGTGCCACGAGGATTCAAGAGCTAGAGCAGGAATAGAATCTCTACAGTGCAGAATGAGACCATTCAGCCCACCAAGTCTGCACCGACCCTCTGAAAGAACACTCTGCCTAGGCCCATTCCCCCGCCCTATCCCCACCTAATCTGTGCATCCCTGGCCACTAAAGGGCAATTTTATTATAGTCAATCCACCTTTGGACTGTGGGAGCACAGCTAGAGGAAACCATGCAGCCATGGGGAGGATGTACAAACTCCACGCTGACAGTTACGAAGGCCGGAATTGAACCCAGGTCCCTGGTGCTGAGAGGCAGCAGTGCTAGCCACTATCTCGCCATGTCTTGCTGCAGTTACACAGGGCCTTGGTGAGGCCACACCTGGAATATTGTGAGCAGTTTTGGTCTCCTTATCTGAGGAAGGATGTTCTTGCTCTAGATGAAGCGCAGCAAAGGTTTGCCAGACTGATTCTTGGGATGGCGGGACTGATACATGAGGAGACATTGGGTCAGTTAGGATTATATCGGCTGGAATTTAGAAGAATGATGGGGGGGGGGGGGATTCTCATGGAAACGTATAAAATATTAACAGAGCTGGAGAGGGTAGATGCAGCAAGGAAGTTCCTGATGGTGGGGGATTCCAGAACCAGGGACCACAGTCTGAGGATACAGGATAGACCATTTAGGATTGAGGTCAGGAGACATTTCTTCACCCAGAGAGTGGTGAGCCTGTGGAATTCGTTACCACAGGAAGTATTTGAGGCCAAAACATTGTATGTTTTCAAGAAGCAGGTAGATATAGCTCTTGGGGCGAAGGGGATCAAAGGATATGGGGGGGGGAAGCGGGATTAGGCTATTGAGTTGGATGACCTGCCATGATCATAATGAATGCGGGCAGCACGGTAGCACAGTGGTTAGCACAGTTGCTTAACAACTCCAGGGTCCCAGGTTCGATTCCCGGCTTGGGTCACTGTCTGTGCTGCACCTTCTCCCCGTGTGTGCGTGGGTTCCCTCCGGGTGCTCCGGTTTCCTCCCACAGTCCAAAGACGTGCGGGTTAGGTGGGTTGGCCATGCTAAATTGCCCTTAGTGTCCAAAAAGGTTAAGTGGGTTTACTGGGTTACGGGGATAGGGTGGGGGTGTGGGCTTGGGTGCTCTTTCCAAGGGCCGGTGCAGACTCAATGGGCCGAATGGCCTCCTACAGCATTGTAAATTCATGAATGGTTCAGGTTGCTCAAAGGGCCGAATGGCCTCCTGCTCCTATTTTCTATGTTTCTATTGCTCTGCTCTCTGAGGCACAGGGGAAATGCCCAAAAGCTTGGAAGTGATGCAGAGTAACCCGAGTCCCTCCTGAGTGGTTACGAAAGATTAGAAAAATTTGGGGACTCTTCAATCTTGAAAGGAGATACAGGAGAGCGAGCTTTTGTATGTGACAAGTAAATTAGAATTTCAAATTATACCTCCACTGGGGTACGCCATAAGAAAACTTAGTATAAACTACAAACCTTACTGGTTATTTAGCATTGATGGTAGGAATGCAGTGTTGAATGCCTCAAATTATCTTCAAAGCAGGGTAATAGAGACATAAAAGGAATCAAATGTGATGTGGGAAGCTTGAGGGGCTGAATGGTCTCTCACATCTCGATATTGTGACTCCCTGTCAGCTGTGACTGTGGGTAGCACTCTCGTCCCACAGTCAGAGGTTGTGGGTTCAAGTTCCAGTCCAGAGTCTTGAGCACACATCCCAAACTGACACGCCAGTGTAGCGCTGAGGGCTGCATTGTCAGAGGCTCTGCCTACAGATGAGATGTTAAAGCAAGCCTGTCCTTTCGGATGGATGGAAATGATAGCGAGGCATTGTTTTGAAGATGAGCAGGGGAGTTATTCCTGGCGTCCTGACCAATATTTGTGGCTCACAACATCATTTTTAAGAAAGCATCTTGTTGGTCATTATTATTACATTGCTCTACACAAATCAGGAGCTATGTTTCCTAAATTATAACCGTGACGACACTTCAAAAACAACTTAATTGCAAAGTCTTAAGCTATGAAAGATTCAATAGCACTGCAAATCTTTATTTTCCTTAAGTTGCTTAAAAGATGCACATAGGATTTGGCTTGATTTAATTGCACATCCTGGTTTATTTTACACTATCAGCCCTGAGGAATGAATGTTTTCTTTCCTGTTGTGTCCAGAGATGCAGGAGGCAACCCATTTCTTCAACTGCTTTTGCATTGGACAACTTGTATCTGTTGTTTCCACCAAGACTTCATTTTTAATGGACAGGCCATGAGTCAACTCACAACTCTACAAGGAGAAGTGACTCATCCATTCCCAGCAGATCTGAGTGCGTAGCTGAATGTCCTTCAGTATTCAGAGACTAATGCTCTAAACTAAAGTTCATCTGTGACTGTTAAATCTGTAGCCTTCCGGTTCGGGTGGAAGTGATACCATTAGACCAGGAAGCAGACATTTCCCTCACTTGACTAAGCAACAGCTTTCCCAGTATTACATGTTTGTTTTGCTAATAGTACATTAATGGAATGTTTAATTGTATAAGGGTGGTGGGTATGAATAATGAATTGTGCTCGGGCGTATATGGGAGAGACTTGAGACTGTGATTTATGGATTTGATGGTGCATGTTGTGAGTTGTGTGTATCTGTCAATTAGAGCTCAATTAAAGATGGAGGGTAGATGGCTGAAGTGTGCTGTACAATAATGGCAACGGTGCAGGTTTAATCTCTGGGACTTCCGGTGCCGGTTATGTGATGAGCAGTCATGTACTTGGTGGCTCCCTCCAGGGTGCCTTGTGTTTGGCCCTTTTCGCCTGTTTAAAGGTGGTGTTTGGGAGAAATTTGATTGTTCGATGGGATAAGGCCCCCACATAAAAGCAACGGATTTGGATTTGATTTATTGCCACGTGTACTGAAGTACAGTGAAAAGCATTGTTCTGCGTACAGTCCAGACAGATTGTTCCATACATGAAAAAACATAGGACATACATAATTATACAATGTAAATACATAGACACAGACATCGGGTTAAGCATACGTAGTGTGGTACTACTCAGTAGAGAAGATGTATGGAGAGATCAGTTCAGTTCACAAGAGGGTCACTCGGGAGTCTGATAACAGCGGGGAAGAACCTGTTAGTGTGTGTTCTCAGACTTTTGTATCTCCTGCCCAATGGAAGAGGTTGAAAGATTGGATTGGATTTGTTAATTGTCACGTGGACCGAGGTACAGTGAAAAGTAATTTTCTGCGAGCAGCTCAAACAGATCATTTAGTACATTAAAAGAAAAGAAAATACA
Organism: Scyliorhinus torazame; assembly: GCF_047496885.1. Classification (NCBI taxonomy): domain Eukaryota; kingdom Metazoa; phylum Chordata; class Chondrichthyes; order Carcharhiniformes; family Scyliorhinidae; genus Scyliorhinus; species Scyliorhinus torazame. Next base: position 34,310,988 of record NC_092731.1, read on the forward strand.
TAATAGGGCAACACAAGGTACACAATGTAAATACATAGACACCGACATCGGGTGAAAGAGAGAATAAGCCGGGTGGGAGGGGTCTTTGATTATGCTGTCCGCTTTCCCAAGGCAGCGGGAGGTGTAGACAAAGGGAGTGGATGAGAGGCGTTTCCGCGCGATACATTGGGTTGTGTTCACGACTCTGTAGTTTCTTACAGTCTTGGTTCATGCCCAACAAGTATAATGCAAGGTTCAAGGACGGCACGGTGGCACAGTGGTTAGCACTGTTGCTTACGGCGCTGAGGACCTGGGTTCGATCCTGGCCCCGGGTCACTGTGTGGAGTTTGCACATTCTCCCATGTCTGTGTGGGTCTCACCCCCACAACCCAAAGATGTGCAGGGTAGGTGGATTGGTCACGCTAAATTGCCCCTTAATGGGAAAAAAAGAATTGGGTACTCTAAATTTATATTTTAAAAAGTAATGCAAGGTTCAATCTGTGTCAGCTGAGGTTCTTGGGGCCTGCCTCCTCACCTTGTCCCATATTGATATTGTGGCCATGATTAGCAAACGTTGGATAATGAAGCCTCTACATGGAGAGAGAGAGTTAAAAACAATTGTACCATGTAATATAGTTGTGTGAAGTTGAATAAATTGAGATTGACTTGTGGCAGCCAGTCAATAAAAACAGAATGTATACCCTTGTAGGAAGGTTTGCAATTGAGAATTAAACAGAAAATACTGGATGCAGTGTAGGTTGGGCAGCATCTGCGGAGAGAGAAATTTAACATTTTTGATCTTTCATCAGGCAGGTTCTGATGAATGGTGAGTGAGCTGAAACATTAACGGCATTTCTCGCCACAGTTGCTGTTTGCTCGGCCCGGTTTTTCCAGGACTATATCTCTTTATTTTGGATATCTAGCACTCCTGGTAACTTTGCTTCTGCGAGTCTAACTGTTCAGTTTCCTTCCACACTGCTGTTCTGAACTTGGGGTTATTTAACAGCCACTTTGTGCCTTTGCTGTCACCTGTCTGCTGGGAACCTTTATCCTCCAGGTGATTGGATAGGGACTGACAGTGAGTGAAAAAGAAAAACTTGCATTTATATAGCGCCTTTCATTCTTAAAAAAAATAAATTAGCGTGCCCAATTAATTTTTTCCAATTAAGGGCAATTTAGCGCGGCCAATCCGCCTTACCTGCACATCTTTAGGGTGTGGGGGTGAAACCCATGCAAACACGGGGAGAATGTGCAAACAGTGACCCAGAGCTGGGATCGAACCTGGGACCTCGGCGCCGTGAGGCAGCAATGCTAACTACTGCGCCACCGTGCTGCCCTTTATAGCGCCTTTCATGACCACAAGACAACCCTAAGCACTTTGCAACCAATAAAGTACATTTGCAGTGTAATCTCGGTCGTAATGTGACACAAACAGCAGCCCACAATAGCAATGTGATAATGACCCGATTATCTGTCTTAGGTGATATTGATTGAAGGCGCAATAGAACATTGCTACAGTGTAGAAGGCGGCCACTCTTTTAAATTTCCAAATTATAGCTCGATCTCCTGAAGGTACTGTCATTCAGATTAAAGTTACTGGCAGCTTGTTTCAGTGCGAGCATTTTACCTCTCGAGATGGAAGTACCCATAGGGGATTGGGGCATATAATCGAGGCTGAAATTTCTTTTTTTTTTAAAAAAATGTTTATTAAGAATTTTTCAACAAAATTTTCAATCATACGAACCCCCCCACCCCGTAACAAAAAGAAAAGAAAAGTTGCATAGCAAGACATAAACATATCAAATCAACGTAGTAATACAGAACTTTGTACATTGGATTCCTCCCGCACATATAAGAACTAGGAGCAGGAGTAGGCCATCTGGCCCCTCGAGCCTGCTCCACCATTCAATGAGATCATGGCTGATCTTGTGGACTCAGCTCCACTTTCCAGCCCGAACACCATAACCCTTAATCCCTTTATTCTTCAAAAAAACTATCTATCTTTATCTTAAAAACATTTAATGAAGGAGCCTCTACTGCTTCACTGGGCAAGGAATTCCATAGATTCACAACCCTTTGGGTGAAGAAGTTCCTCCTAAACTCAGTCCTAAATCTACTTCCCCTTATTTTGAGGCTATGCCCCCTAGTTCTGCTTTCACCCGCCAGTGGAAACAACCTGCCCGCATCTATCCTATCTATTCCCTTCATAATCTTATATGTTTCTATAAGATCCCCCCTCATCCTTCTAAATTCCAACGAGTACAGTCCCAGTCTACTCAACCTCTCCTCGTAATCCAACCCCTTCAGCTCTGGGATTAACCTAGTGAATCTCCTCTGCATGAATGAAATGAATGAATGAAAGTCGCTTATTGTCACAAGTAGGCTTCAAATGAAGTTACTGTGAAAAGCCCCTAGTCACCACATTCCGGCGCCTGTTCGGGGAGGCTGTTACGGGAATTGAACCGTGCTGCTGGCCTGCTTTTGTCTGCTTTCAAAGCCAGCGATTTAGCCCTGTGCTAAATCAACTTTCCTGAACATTTATGTATTTTCTTGCTCAAGTGCCCCCAGGAAACCCCCCCCCCCCCCACCCCCCCACCACCACCACCCCCCCCCGGAAAGAGATCTTCCCCCTCCCCTCCCCCCGCTGGTTGCTGCTGCTGCTGACCGAACTGCATATAAAGCTCCGCGAGATAGGCGAGGCTGAAATTTCACTGAAGTGTGAAAAAAATGTTACATTGTAGGAGGTGACATCTTTGAGTGATAATAACACAGAAGTTCCCTTGGTATCCTGACTACCACCTATCCATCAACCCCCCCCTCATCAATCAGCTAAACTTCATCCCATTGATGTTATTGGGACACTGTTGTGTGCAGACTGACTGCCTAGGTCGCAGTGGCTTCAAGGTAACTCATTGGTTCTGAGGTGCCTAAAGACATTCTGAGGACATAAAAATCACGAGAAATGGAATTTGAATCTATTGATGATGTGTTGTGATGTGTCTCAGCCAGGAGCAGAAAGGGGCTGGTTTCCTCGTCCGTCGCTCTCCCTAGCCCAAAGAGTTGTAGCATTTCAGTTGTTTCCTTGATTGAGGTGAGATATCTCGGGGCAGGTCAACGAGGAAAGCTCCCATGTAGGTTCACGTTCTATCAGGTGTTGCTTATATTGACTAGAGCAGCTTTTGCGATGCAAAGGAAACTTGTAAATGTGCAATGAATTTGATAATTTTAAATAGTTTGTTTGAGACCAACAATGGATAATCAACTGCTATATTACTTCTGGGACAATTTCTTAGAAAGAACCCTATGGAAGTTTACTGTGCTAAAAAGTTTCTCTATCAAACCATATCCATTGTATGAACCATAAATGAATCGCTGAAATTTCTAACTTCAAATAAAAATCTCTCTATAGAAAAGGAAAGTTCTTGTTCGATCAAATGGGAATAAACGGCAAAGAGGTTGGAAACTCAAAGCCACGAAGAAGAAACAACGCCACAACTACAAACTGTTCCAGTTCTGTCACCTGCATTGAGTGAACCAAATAGACATGTCGTGTTAATCGTGGCGACAGAACCAACTCTAGCGGCCTCGATAATTGAATTGGATATGGTAGCTCTGTCTTCAGTCAGTGCCTGTATTGAATCGATGTCTGAAGCAATTATACCATCTGCTGAATCATTACCGAGTTCGGCAGTGAATTCATTTGGGTTGCTACATGTGGACAACGGCAAATCCCCTGAATCTGTACTAACGGAGCCATCGGTGTTACCATTTGAAAATGTTGCCGCAATTGAAACTGTTCCACTCACACCAACATTGCCATCTGTTGAAACTTCACAGCTTTTACCAGCGCTGATGTGCGAGGAATCAGAACCAGCGTTAACATCGATAGAAATTGTGCTCCCAGCGCTGCAAGATATTGAAACCCTAATGTCTTTCCAGCCGGAGCCTCCAACGCCAGTCCCTTACGCGCCAACCACATCCATTTTTGAGGATGTAACAGCTTTAACTGTAGTATCAACTTGCCAAACAGTATCACTCACCAGTGCTTCTTCTCAGACATCACCCGTATTACTGACTACAGCAACTGAACCTTCGAAAAGAGTGCCTGACTTTGAAACACTACTGACGTTGCCCTCTGCCCTCCTTGTACCCATTATATCAACTCTGCCATTCATGCAGAGCCATGCAGCTATACCCTCTGGGCCGGTTATTACAGCTGTTGAAACGGTTATGCCCACACCAGCTGACCTACCGGAAGTACAAGGTGAACATTCATACTACAAAAGTGACTTGACCATTGAACAGCTTGAAGGGATCATTACTAACCTGCAAAAAAAGGTGAAAGTTATACAGCAGCGTGAGAGGAGGAATACAGCCCGGCTGAAAGCCATGGAAAACCTTGTGGACCAGCTGAAAAAGGAAAATGTTCTTTCAGAGGAGAAGCTGAAAATAATGGCCAAGGTAAGTAAAGGAGCTGATCTGGGATTTGTACTTTGAGACGCCTAGGAGAAACTGTTGTGGTTGGTAACAATAAGTAAGAACGTAGATAAATCAGTAGTTGCGATAAGATGCAAGAGACTGGTTATCCCTCTGCTATCTTCGCCAGCCTCCCACCATCCATCCTACGGCTCAAGCAAACCTATGTTGCTGGTATTATAGCTTGCACTACTGCCCGTTTGTCCATTACCCCTGTACTCACTGACTTGCATTGACTCCCGGTGCAGTAATACCTCAAACTTAAAATTCATGAGTTCAGATTTCCCCCCTTGACCCCACTCCTCCCTTTGCCAGTAATCCCTGCCGGCGCTAAAACCCTTGGCGATCTCAGCATTCCTACTATTCTGGCCTCCAGCGCATCCACCGTTTCCATCGCCACACCATTGGTGGCCATGGAATCCTCTCCCTGAATTTCTACTAAATCTCTCCTCCTTTACATTTGTTAACCCACCTGTAAACGTTACCAAGCCAGTGCGCAGACTGGACAGGGCAAACCCTTAATCCACCTCATTGTTTGCTCCAAAACCCAATTCAAATTGGATCCAATTCATGGTCTCCTGTCCAATATCTCATTACATGGGTTGCTGTTATGTTTTGTTTGGTAATGCTCCTGTGAAATGCCTTGATGATGTAAAAGTAACAGAGAAAATGCTAGAAAAACTCAGCAGGTCATGCAGCATCTGCGGAGAGGGAAAGAGTTAATATTTCAGGCTAATGGCTGATAAAAGAGAAATGTAATTTTTAAAAAATAAATCTAGAGTACCCAATTAATTTTTTCCAATTAAGGGCCAATTTAGCGTGGCCAATCCATCTAACCTGCACATCTTTGGGTTGTGGGGGTGAAACCCACACAAACTCGGGAGACTGTGCGAACTCCATACGGACAGTGACCCAGAGCCGGGATCGAACCTGGGACCTCGGTGCCGTGAGGCAGCAGTGCTAACCACTGCGCCACCGTGCTGCCCTCGTAATTTGTTTTTATTTGATTCGAGGAATAGAACAAATAACAGGGACCTGGACAATCACCTGAAGTTCGAATTGCTTTGACATTGGTAATACGTTAAATTGGATATCGGGCGGCGCGGTACCACAGTGATTAGCACTGTTGCTTCACTGCTCCAGGGTCCTGGGTTTGATTCCTGCTTGGGTCACTGTCTGTGCAGAGCCTGCACATTTTCCCCGTGTCTGCGTGGGTTTCCTCCGGGTGCTCCAGTTTCCTCCCACAAGTCCCGAAAGACGTGCTGTTAGGTGAATTGGACATTCTGAATTCTCCCTCTGTGTACCCGAACAGGCGCTGGAATGTGGCGACGAGGGGATTTTCACAGTAGCTTCATTGCAGTGTTAATGTAACCCTACTTGTGACAAAAGATTATTATTATATGCTGGTTCCCTTTGTTTCAGTCTGATTCCTCATCCCAGTTACAGACTCATGGAGAAGGCAGATTGAGCCACTTGCTTCAAACCTTAAAATCTACGCCGTGATTCTTCAGATTTTGTAGTTTGAATACTGGAAGCTGAATCATGGGAGTGTCAGAAAATGTAGCAGGAGTGGGCTGTGTGTTCCTCAAGTCGTTTCTGCCATTGAGTAACATTGTAGCTGTACTAATTGTGGCTTTAACCCCACTTTCCTGCCTGTCCTCCATAACCCTGGACTCCCATATAGATGAAAAAAACTGTCTTAACTCCACCCAGCCTGGCAGCACGGTGGTGCAGTGGTTAACCCTGCTGCCTCACAGCACCGATGTCCCAGGTTCGATCCCGGCTCTGGGTCACTGTCCGTGTGGAGTTTGCACATTCTCCCCGTGTTTGCGTGGGTTTCGCCCCCACAACCCAAAGATGTGCAGGGTAGGTGGATTGGCCACGCTAAATTGCCCCTTGATAGGAAAAAATTAATGGGTACTCTAAATTTATAAAGAAAAACTCCACCCAGCCTCTACTGCACTCTCGGGTAGAGAATGCCAAAAATTAATAGCCCTCTTGTTATGAGCCAGGGTTTAGAGAACACCAAAGTATATCATGGAGTTCCCCTGACCCACAACTGTTTATAGATTTTGGTGTGAGGAGCATAAGGGCCTACCTTTCGGGTGCTATTCAACAGAGGCCCTACGCACTTTGAATCAAAAATAAAGTTGATTCTACAAATTCAGTTAACATTTCTATAAACACACACAGTAAGCATTTTTATCAACTACAAACATAAATACCCCACACAGCTACAGTTCTGTCTCTCTCTCTCTCTCCCTCCCTCTCTCTCATATATACATAACCCGTAATAACCTCCGTTTCTGCTGTTTCAACATGATAACAACATCCAATAAAACCAGAACAACCCTTTTTACCAAAACAGTAGGTTTGAATTCTTTACAGGAAACAGTTATCGTTTTTTACATGCAGAGAGAGAGGACAAGCCTCCTTTGTCTGAATCCAGCTTCCAACAGTGTAAACCAAAAGTAAAACTCAGAACCACAGCCAGCTTCCAGCTCAAAACAAAAGTAAAACCCAAAGCCACAGCCCAGTTCCACCCACACAATGACATCACTGAAGCCATGCGAGGAGACAAAACATTTCTTAAAGGGACACTCCCATGCCACTTGAGAGAAAAAAATCCCCTCAACACCATCTTAAAGAGGAGACCCTTTCATTTGATAAATGTGCCTTCTGGTTCTAGATTCCCCCTATGAGGGGAAGCACCCTCTCACAATCTACCCTATTGTGGATGCTGGGATTTGAATTCCATTCTATAAGCAATTCTCATGTTCAATAGGCGATTGTACTAACTGCAGTCATCAAAGATAACTCGCCTATTAAATGCATTGGGATTGGTTTTGTAATTTCATGATATCTTGTGTCGAAGAAATGGATTTTTCTTTTTAAAATTATGTATTCAATGTATTTTTTAGATTCTAGGTTGGGGTGGGGAACATCCTGAACCACTACATAAGGATGTCAAAGATTGGGTTTCGACCCATGCTTGATACTAGACACAGGTTGTCACAATCTCTATCATTTATTCAAAGATGAGGTGTTGGGGTGAGTTCAGATCTTGCTGCAGGCGCAGTTCTTTACACAGAATTCAGCTGTGTTGACTAATATCCCTTTTACATATTTTAATGATATATTTGCAGACCATAACTACCTCATTATATCCCCCCCCCCCCCCCCCCTGGTTTTTCTTCAAATCAGCAGCCTGTATCTTTTTGACACCACACCAAAGTGTGATCATTTTCTGTTTAGATTTTGAAAGTTAACAGCCTGTCATGAACCTGCAGCTGATCCTGATCTTGTTCTTGCTTAATATTGTTTCAATTGAACTTGTGTCTCAGGGCAGCACGGTTGTTAGCACAGTTGCTTCACAGCTCCAGGGTCCCAGGTTCGTTTCCCGGCTTGGGTCACTGTTTGCACGGAGGCTGCATGTTCTCCCTGTGTCTGCGTGGGTTTCCTCCAGGTGTTCCGGTTTCCACCCACAGTCCAAAGATGTGCAGGTTAGGTGGATTGGCCATGATAAATTGCCCTTAGTGTCCAAAGAAAAGGTTAGGTGGGGTTACTGGGTTACAGAGATAGGGCAGGGGAGTGGGCCTAGGTGGGATGCTCTTTCGGAGAGTTGGTGCAGCCTCAATGGGCTGAATGGCCTCCTTCTGCACTGTAGATTCCATGATTCTATTCTATGATTTTAGAATCACTCACTGTTAATTTATCTTGTTCACGTCCTTTGGGATCTTGAACACTTCAATTAGATTAACATTGCCGTTTGCATTTAGAATTCCTGATACCTGTGCTTTATTCTATTGTATTTACTATCTCTACTGCACAGTATGCTAAGGTCTTTAATGTAACCACTGGTATCCTCCACGTTATTATTATATTATTTCTTCTTGCATTGTCTTATCATGTGAAATAAATACTATTTGGCTTTTATTGCCACTGTTGAGCGTCCATTCCCAATCTCATGACTTTGCGTTTTCCACAGTAAATAACGTTGACCACTCATCAGTCTCACTCCTCAATCTATCAAAGTCTGTGTCTGTATTTGATCAGTTTTTAAAAAATTAATTTATGGGATGTGGGCATCGCAGGTTAGTCCAGCATTTATTGCCCATCCCTAGTTGTCCTTCAGAAGGTGGTGGTGAGCTGCCTTCTTGAACCGCTGCAGCCCTAGAGGTTTAGGTGCACTCACTGTGCTGTTAGGGAGTGAATCCCAGGATATTGCCCCAGCGACAGTGAAGGAACGGCGACACACACTGTTTAACACGGTTGTTTAGCACACTGAGCTAAATCGCTGGCTTTGAAAGCAGACCAAGGTAGGCCAGCAGCACGGTTCAGTTCCCGTACCAGCCTCCCCGAACAGGCGCCGGAATGTGGTGACTAGGGGCTTTCCACAGTAACTTCATTGAAGCCTACTTGTGACAATAAGCGATTTTCATTTCATTTCACATTTGCTCCCTGTTTACAGTTGCTACCAGTTTTCCGATCACACTTCCAAGTAACTTATGTATATTGTAAACCGCATTGAGTCACGGAGAAAATGTGTGTGTTCTCTTCTTGCCGTGATCAGCACGTGTGGCATGGTGGCACAATGATTAGCACTGCTACTTCACAGCACCACGGACCAGGGTTCAATTCCAGTCTTGGGTGACTGACTGCATGGAGTTTGTATTTGCTCCCCGCGTCTGCATGGGATTTATCTGGGTGCAACGGTTTCCTCCCACAGTCCATAGATGTACAGGTTAGGTGGATTGGCCATGCTAAATTTCCGCTTAGTGTCCAGGGTTAGAGATAGGGCAGGGGAGTGGGCCTAGGTGGGATGCTCTTTCAGAGGGTTGATGCAGCCTCAATGGGCTGAATGGCCTCCTTCTGCACTGTAGAGATTCTACGATTTGTATGGAAAGACGTTTCTTACCTTTGGAGTGTGTCGTCCAATTAAATAAATCAGCAGCAAGCTTTTGAGAGTTTCTTTTAAAAAAGGTAATTTATTCTCTCTCACTTACCCCAATTAAATACAGTGACAGACATGCACTGTCTCACTCACGCAACGACACAGACTAGATACTGGTAAAGAGACTGATAAAAGCCGAGGGGAGGTTCATATTGGCAGTTCACTTCTAGTTGCCACAAGTGATGTTTATCCAGTATGAGACATATATAACATAGAACATACAGTGCAGAAGGAGGCCATTCGGCCCATCGAGTCTGCACCGACCCACTTAAGCCCTCACTTCCACCATATCCCTGTAACCCAATAACCCCTCCTAACCTTTTTGGACACTAAGGGCAATTTAGCATGGCCAATCCACCTAACCTGCATGTCTTTGGACTGTGGGAGGAAACTGGAACACCCGGAGAAAACACACGCAGACACGGGGAGAACGTGCAGACTCCACACAGACACTGATCCAGCAGGGAATCGAACCTGGGACCCTGGCGCTGTGAAGCCACAGTGCTAACCACTTGTGCTACTGTGCTGCCCTCATAGTCTTGTGCTTGGCAAATCCATGTTCCCTGGATGGCTGCAGATGCCCGGATTTTATTAGCTATTTGACTGAGACTTGCTACTGTCTATAGCCCAAATACCAAAAGTCAGAAGATGTGCTGCATGGGTCTCACCCCCACAACCCAGGCCACGCTAAATTGCCCCTTGATTGGAATTTTTCTTTTTAAATGTCATAAGATTTGGGGTAGTCACTTTTACAGCTTGGGTCCAGTTTTTTAAAGTATTGTCTGAAAGTTTAGAATCTGACATGTTGTGGCTGGGCATGAGAAATGGCTCCAAACCTCATCCTTGAAAAACTCCATCTGTACTGAAGTGAAGCCATTTGGAGCCATTGCTGCAAACTCCATTCCCTAGCTAATGACTCCATCCACCTTACTGGGAACAGTCTGAGACTAATCCAGTCTCTTTGCCCCTTTGGTCCCAAGACCATAGAGAGCATTCTATCTGGCTGCATGGCAATTGCGCGAGACTGTAAGAAAGTACAGAGTCGTGAACACAGCCTAGTCCATCACACGACTCTGTTTACACCCGCTGCCTTGGGAAAGCGGGCAGCGTAATCAAAGACCCCTCCCATCCTGCTTACTCGCTCTTCCAACTTCTTCCATCGGGCAGAAGATATAAAAGTCTGAGAACACGCTCAAACAGATTCATAAACACTTCTTACCCGCTGTTACCAGACTCCTAAACGACCCTCTTATGGACTGAACTAATCTCTTCACGCATCTTCTCCACTGAGTAGTTCTACACTCCTGTATGCTTCACCCGATGCATGTGTCTATGTATTTACATTGTGTATTTTATGTTTGCCCTATGTAATTACTTTCCATGTACGGAATGATCTGTCTGAACTGTACGCAGAACAATACTTTTCACTGTACCTCGGTACACATGACAATAAACAAATCCATCCATCATATTCCTGCCAGCACAGACCACCTTTTCATCTCTGTAACAGCACCCGACTTTCTGCTGTCTCAGCTCATCTGCTGAACGTAGCACGGTAGCATAGTGGTTAGCCCTATGGTTTTACAGCGCCAGGGACCCGGGTTCGATTCCCGGCTTGGGTCACTCTCTGTGCGGAGTCTGCACGTTCTCCCCGTGTCTGTGTGGGTTTCCTCCGGGTGCTCCGGTTTCCTCCCACAAGCCCCGAAAGACGTGCTGTTAGGTGAATTGGACATTCTGAATTCTCCCTCCATGTACCCAAACAGGCGCCGGAATGTGGCGACTAGGGGCATTTCACAGTAACGTCATTGCAATGTTAATGTAAGCCTACTGGTGACAATAAAGATTATTATATATCATAACTTTGTTACCTCTCGACTTGGTGATTCCACCACGCTCCTGCTTGCGCTCCCACATTTTATCCTCTAAACTCTAGGTTATCCAAAACTCTCTTGCCAATGTCTTAACTCACAGGACGTCCTGATCCCCGATCACCCCTGTGCTTGCTAACTTTGAGTCCGTTCAAGCAACATCTTGACGTTAATATTTGCAACCTTGCTTTCAAATCCCTCCATGGCCTTGCCCCTCCCCATCTGTCATCTCCTCCAGCCCCACAACATTCCAATGTATCAGTTCTCCTTTAATTTGGCCTCTTGTGCAGCCCCAGTTTAATTGCTCCACCGTTGGGAGCTGTACCCTCAGCTGCCTGGAGTCCAAGCCTTGGAATGCCCAATCCTCCACCCCTCTACCACCTGTTTTTTTTTTAGACATTTAGAGTATCCAATTATTTTTTTCCAATTAAGGGGCAATTTAGCGTGGCCAATCCACCTAACCTGCACATCTTTGTGTTGTGGGGGCGAGACCCACGCAAAGAATGTGCAAACTCCACACGGACAGTGACCCAGAGCTGGGATCGACTGGGCAGCCATCAGACTGCAGGGCTAACCCACTGCGCCACCGTGCTGCCCCCTCTCTACCACCTCTTGATGACACTCCTGAGAACCCACAGCTCTGACCAAGCTTTTGATCATCTGACCGAATATTGCCCACATGACGTGGTGTCAATCTTTGTTTTATGACGTTCCTCTGAAACATCTTGAAATGTTTTGTTATGCTAAAGCATTTATACAAATATAAGTTATTTGTCTCCATGAGAATCCAGACCCATAAGTAGCTGCCCAGCCATGCTGAGCTGGTCTGACTTCTGTTCCATTTTGGACAGAGGGAATCATCATTATAACTACTTCGCAAATCTATTGAAGCACTCAAAGCCAAGGAAACCCACAGTGCAAGCTAGAAAATGTGCATCCCGGAGCTGCGACCTTCCCAGGCTGGTGTAACTTCACAGTTATCCTTCAATTTAAAGTAACAACTGTAGTGTTGAAATCAAACAGTTTCAGGCCATTCCTGCAATTCAATATCACTGCTGTGACTGGCAGGGAAGGTATCAACCTCCATGTCAGCGATTAAAATTGAAGCTTCAATTTCTTCTCCCCAGAGGTGATGTGCCCCCTTGTGATGTCCCATGATAACAACCAATGAGAAGGTGATTAGGAACTACTCCTAAACTAGATTGCTATCGGAATGCTGTATTGCCGTTGGGAAGTGGTGATGTTTGATTAGAACAAGGAACAATACAGCACAGGAAAAGTGCTATCTAGACGCTTGTATCCTTCTATACCCCGTCTGTTCATGTACCTATCCAGATAAGTCTTAAAGGTCGCTAACGTGTCTGCCTCAACCACCTCACTTGGCAGTGCATTCCAGGCCACCACCACCCTCTGTGTAAAAGCTTCCCCCATACTGATATGTGATAACCAGCGGTTCGCTCCGGGGGGGGGGGGGGGGGGGGCTGGATGGGGGGGTTCCGGAGGTGGCAGCGGGCAAGGATCGAGAGATTTGAAGACCTTTTTATTGATGAGAGCTTCCTGAGCTTGGAGGAGGAGTTTGAGTTGCCGGGGGGGGGGGGGCGGGGAATGGGTTCCGTTATCTGTAAGTGAGGGATTTTATGCGGAGGCAGGTTTCGACCTTCCCACACCTGTTGCACCGGGGACTACAGGATAAGGTGGTGTCGAGAACAGGAATAGGAGAGGGGAAGGTCTCAGAGATCTATAAGGAGCTGACGGATTGGGAGGGAGCCCCGATAGGGGAGGTGAAGAGAAAGTGGGAGGAAGAGCTGGGTGGGATTATGGGTGGAGGCCCTGAGGCGAGTCAATGCATCTTTGTCGTGCGCCCGGCTCAGCCTGATACAGTTTAAGGTGGTCCACAGGGCGCACATGACGGTGGCCCGGATGAGCAGGTTCTTTGAGGAGGTGGAGGATAGGTGTGGGCGCTGTGCAGGGGGTCCTGCTAACCATGTCCATATGTTTTGGGCATGTCCGAGGCTAAAGGGTTTCTGGCAGGGGTTTGCTGATGTCATGTCAGAGGTATTAAAAGTGAGGGTGGTACCAAGTCAGAGGTAGCGATCTTTGATGTATTGGAACATCCGGGAGCCAAGGGGGTGAGAGAGGCCGATGTCCTGGCCTTTGTCTCCCTGGTGGCCTGGAGACGGATTCTACTAGGGTGGAGGGACTCGGAGCCCCCGAAGTCGGGGGTGTGAGTTAGCGACATGGCGGGGTTTCTCAGACTTAAGGGAAATCAATTTCCCTTGTTGGTTATAATCTGTTCTTGTTGAAACCTGATGTTTAAAACTGTTAAAATTATAAATGCCTCAATAAAATATTTTCTGAAAAAAACCCTTCCCCCTCCACACATCTCGCCACCCTATTATTTTTAAAGATGAGTGTTCTCATTGTTAACCTGTGGAACTATGCTACTACTAAGGAACAGAATGCATTAGTTTGTTTACCAAACCAGTGTAATCCACAGAGGGTGAATTTTGTGGAGCCCATGTCATAATTTTAAACATGATGTGGAGATGCCGGTGTTAGACTGGGGTGGGCATAGTAAGAAGTCTTACAACACCAGGTTAAAGTCCAACAGGTTTGTTTCGAATCACTAGCTTTCGGAGTTCAGCTCCTTCCTCATGTGAATCATTTTAAACATTTACAGACTACACCTGAGACTCAAAATGGTTGGGAGAGGAACTCACAAAAATTACCCTTTGGATCTGAAAAGAGAATAAGCTCGAAAGGCCTAACCTCACAGATTAAGAATTGATAGATGTCTGCGCGATCTGAATAGTCGAAGGACGGTGCGGTATGTTCAGCTAATTCTTTGTTGTTGCAATTTTCAGCCCTGCTCACAGATAAATGCTCAGGTGGTTAATCCCTCCAGTACTGTCACGGTTGTTTGTGAAGACAATGGCACTATCATTTATGCAGTTCAACAGTCATCAAATGAAGGTGGTGATACTCTTTGAGGAAGATGTTCAGCTTTAAGGAGAACAACCGAATTTCACGTTCTAATCTCTGCACCTGTTTGCTCGTGGAAGAACTTTGTAATTATTCTTTTAAATGAAAAGATTAAATTATATTTTATTTCTACCATTAGTCTATTACAAACTTTCTTTAATGTAATCACAGTGATGATCTGACACACTTGATTAAACGCTGAAGTGTGGAATGCTGGTTGACACAGAGCTCTTGGAATTTTTGTATTTAGCCCTGAAAGAATAGTTGTGCTCTCTCTCTCTTTCAGTAATGAGTATCGGCTTGGTTATTTGACAACAGGGACACCCAAGCTGATATTAACCTGATGGCTACAAACAGGTACGCTTATCGAAGGAGTGGGTTCCTGGTTTCCCATCACAATGGAAGGCCAATGAAATAGACAGTGTAATGTGTATTCGACAGAGATCGGATTGAGGGTATAAGGTAAGAACAGTGGTATACTGGGTCAGTCTGTGACTGATGGGCAAAGACCAATGTTCCAGTTAGCCATGTGTTAGTTCTCTTGCCTCTAGACCTGGAGGTTTTGGGTTCAAACTCCACTCTCGATATTTGAGTACATAAAATAGGTTGACATTCTCAGTGCAATACAGAGGGCGTGCTGCACGGTCACCAGTGCCGTCTTTTGGATGAGATGTATAAAGTGAAGGTTCGCCTCCCCCTGGAGGTGGATGTAAAAGGTTCCATGACACTATTTTGAAGAGGAATAGGGGAATTCTCTGGTAGCTTGGCCTATATTACTTGCTCAATTAACATCCTAAAACATTATCTGGTCATTGTTACCCTCTGTTCGGGGGGAACATCCTGTGTGCAAAATGGCTGCTCTATTTTCTAGAAATGACTGCAATTCAAAAGAAGGCAGCTAATTGTAAGGTGCTTTGGGACATCCTGAGGTTGGGAAAGGCACTATGTAAATGCAAGCTTTTCTTACCTAAAAGTAATGATTTTTATGGGTCTACTATGGGGCGGCACAGTGGTTGGCACTGCTGCCTCACAGCGCCAGGGACTCGGGTTCAATTCCTGCCTCGGGTGACTGTCTATATGGAGTCTGCACTTTCTCCCCTTGTCTGCGTGGGTTTCCTCCAGTTTCCTCCCACAGTCCAAAGCTGTGCAGGTTAAGTGGATTGGCCGCGCTAAATTGCCCCTTAGTGTCCAAAGATGTGCAGGTTAGGTGGGAGGACGGGGATAGGGGAGTGGTGCTTGTTCAGAGGGTTGGTGCAGACTCGATAGGCCGAATGGCCTCCTTCTGCACTCTAGGAATTCTAAGGTTCTACTGACCCTTACAGACTGGTAAAATTCCAGATTTAATTACACACCTCATGAATTAGCCAATGGCGGGTGAGGAAGGATAAAATAATCCACAATCTCCTCTCCAGATTGCTCTCCAGTGACTCTCACTGCAACATGCACATATAGACGGGACTGAGTTTTGCTGTAATGCTGCCACAATTGACTAGTGAATCAGTATTCACTATCTGGATTGTCACAGTTTGGAAATGTTACTTGTCAACACTCGGAACATTATTCCACTCTGATTCGCCTCAAAGAGATGGGACAAGAAAATTGGGAATGTCTAAAGAAAATTAAGCATTACAGTGTCATCGAGAGAAACTATATTGCATACAATACTGCAGATAAAGAATTTATAGCATTGCATTTTAATACATCTTTCTGGTTAATTAAGAGTTTCACTGAAATATATCAATCTTAACGATCCAAGAAACTGCTTCTTTGGCATTTTTGTATTAAATTGGGGAGGTCTGACATGCAATCACTATCTCATTCAGGGGAAAATGTTTTAAAAAGCTTCAGTCTCCAATTTTGTTTTGCTTAACGCCATTTTTGGCAATGATCTGAGCAGAAAAGATTTTGTTCCTTACAACAGTTACATTGGATCCACCGTTTCTACTTGTTCAGAAAAGATCTTGTGTTTGCCTCGTGCTTTCTAGATGTCCCAAAGTGATTCCGACAACTTGTCATTTATTACTCATCTCAATTTTAAATAACAAGCTATGTTTGATTTGTTACTTTTAAAATAAACACAATGCCATGTATTAATATTGACTTCTAATTTGTGTTGAGGAGCATTGTTGCAGTTTACCCAGTGTTTTGCAATCGACTATGGCAGTTGCCACATTCCAGGCTCGTTAGACATTGAGCGAGTGAATTTAATTCAGCCACTTTAACAATGTTGCATTCTTTGCAAAGCAGAGGTAACTTAATTTGCTTAATTTCATGCAAAAAATGTGTTTCTTTTAACAATGTCTTGCACATTAATTTAAATTAACTTCAAAGAAAAATCAAAGTGATGTTGCAGGAATACTGGTAGTGGGTGGTGAGTATTTTTCTCATTTATCTTTCAAAACTCAGATAATTTTAGTAATCATAAGGTTGTATGAGCAAGGGTTATTAATAACAAAGCTAATAATCTTTATTGTCACGAGTAGGCTTACATTAATAAACACTTCAATGAAGTTACTGTGAAAAGCCCCTAGTCGCCACATTCCGGCACCTGTTTGGGCTCACAGAGGGAGATTTCAGAATGTCTAGTTCGCCTAACAAGCACGTCTTTTGGGACTTGTGGGAGGAAACCGGAGCACCTGGAGGAAACCCATGCAGACTCCGCACAGACAGTGACCCAAGCCGCTAATCGAACCCGGGACCCTGGTGCTGTGAAACACCAGTGCTAACCACTGTGCTGCCCCTATTAGGTTGCCGGGTAGCATTTCCTAGTCACCTAACTAGGGAATTTTGATTAAGGTTAAATTAATTAATTAAGGAATATTTATTGAAATAATATAAACACAGGCAGGACTAGAGACATTAAATAAAATGTAATCAATAAAAGAATGACGAGACGCTATAAAATGGGAGGGCAGGGGATGTGTGGTGGCTTTAGAATGTGGGAACTTGGCCATGAGGATTGAGGACTGTGTTCCGGGGGTGATTCACGAGGACCAGACGGGATTCGTAAAGGGTAGGCAGTTAAACACTAATGTGCGAAGGCTCTTAAATGTGATAATGATGCCATCGGTGGAGGGAGAAGCGGAGATAGTGACAGCCATGGACGCTGAGAAAGCCTTTGATCGGGTAGAGTGGGGAGTATCTCTGGGAAGTGTTGAGGAGGTTTTGGTTCGGGGGAGGGTTTATTAGTTGGGTTAAGTTCCTGTATAAAGCCCCGGTGACGAGTGTGGTCACGAACCGGCGGAGGTCGGAGTATTTCCGGCTGTATCGAGGGACGAGGCAGGGGTGCCCCCTGTCCCCTCTGCTGTTCGGGGAAATGGAAGGGGGTGGTTCGAGGGGGAGAGGAACATCGAGTGTCGCTGTATGCAGACGACCTGTTGCTGTATGTGACGGATCCAGTGGAGGGGATGGTTGAGGTAAAGCAGATCCTACGGGAGTTTGGAGACTTTTCGGGCTATAAGCTCAATGTGGGAAAGAGTGAGCTCTTTGTGATCCATCCGGGGGACCAGGGAAGAGGGATAGAGGACCTACCGTTGAGGAGGGCGGAAAGGAGCTTTCGATATTTGGGGATTCAGGTAGCTAGGAGTTGGGGGGCACCGCATAAACTCAATTTGACACGATTGGTGAAACAGATGGAGGAGGATTTTAAAAGGTGGGACATGTTGCCACTCTCGCTGGCGGGTAGGGTACAGTCGGTTAAATTGGTGGTCCTCCCGAGATTTCTTTTAGTATTCCAATGCCTCCCAATTGTGATTACTAAGGCCTTTTTTAAGAGGGTAAGCAGGAGCATTACAGGATTTGTGTGGGCGAGCAAGACCCCGCGGGTAAGGAGGGGGTTCTTGGAGCGTAGCAGAGATAGAGGAGGGTTGGCATTGCCGAATCTGGGTGGTTATTATTGGGCAGCCAAAGTGGCAATGATCCGTAAGTGGGTGATGGAGGGAGCGGGGGCGGCATGCAAAGGAACGAGCCTGGGGGCGCTGGTGACGGCACCGCTGCCGCTCTCGCCGACAAGGTATACCACAAGCCCGGTGGTGGCGGCAACGCTAAAGATCTGGGGGCAGTGGAGACAACACAGGGGGGCGACAGGAGCCTCGGTGTGGTCCCCGATCAGAGACAACCATCGGTTTGTACTAGGAAGGATGGACGGGGGATTTCAGAGCTGGCATCGGGTAGGGATTAGAAGAATGGGAGACCTGTTCATTGACGGGACGTTTGCGAGCTTAGGGGCGCTGGAGGAGAAGTTTGGGCTACCCCCGGGAAATGCTTTCAGGTACATGCAAGTGAGGGCGTTTGTGAGGCGGCAGGTGAGGGAATTTCCTCTACTCCCGGCACGGGGGATTCAAGATAGGGTGATCTCGGGCGTATGGGTCGGGGAGGGCAAGGTGTCGACGATATACCAGGAGATGAAAGAAGGGGGGAGGCTTTGGTAGAGGAGCTGAAGGGTAAATGGGAGGAGTTGGGGGAGGAGATTGAGGAGGGGCTATGGGCTGATGCCCGAAGTAGGGTTAATTCCTCTTCCTCGTGTGCCAGGCTTAGCCTGATACAATTTAAGGTAGTTCACAGAGCACATATGACGGGGGCGAGGCTGAGTAGGTTCTTTGGGGTGGAGGACAGATGTGGGAGGTGCTCAGGAAGACCGGCGAACCATGTCCATATGTTTTGGTCATGCCCGGCACTGGAGGGGTTCTGGAGAGGAGTGGCGGGAGCAATATCTCAGGTGGTGAAAGTCCGGGTCAAGCCAAGCTGGGGGCTAGCACTATTTGGAGTAGTGGACGAGCCGGGAGTGTTGGAGGCGAAAGAGGCCGGTATTCTGGCCATTGCATCCCTAGTAGCCCGGCGAAGGATCTTGCTAATGTGGAAGGAGGCGAAGCCCCCCAGTGTGGAGGCCTGGATAAATGATATGGCAGGGTTTATCAAGTTGGAGAGGATAAAGTTTGCCTTGAGAGGGTCTGCGCAGGGGTTCTACAGGCGGTGGCAACCGTTCCTAGATCATCTCGCAGAGCGTTAGATGAAGGTCGGACAGCAGCAACAGCAACCCGGAGGGGGGGGGGGGATCCTGTGGGGGGCATGCGAGCAAGAAAGCACATGCATGATCCGGAAACTGACATGTACGGGAAGAATCCAATGTACAAAGTTCTGTATTTTATTGACTTGCCATGTTCATGTCTTGCCACGCGAGTTCTTTTTCTTTTCTTTGTTACGGGGGGGGGGGGGGGGGGTGATTGTAAGGTGGAAAATATTGTTATTGAAAAATTCTTAATAAAAAAATATTTTTTTTAACAAGAATGTGGGAACTTATGAACACCCATGTAATCCAAGGCAAACATGTCTGCAATAATTGTCTATGGCTGGAGGAACTTTGGCTCAGTTGTTAATGTGGAGGCTAAGCTACAGACACTGCGACACATCAGGGTGGGGAGACGTTACTCAGACACTTTGGTTCCAGGGAGTGGTCACATCCCTTGGTCTAAGGTCATCTGATTTAGTCCGTAGTCAGGGACAGGGGGGTGTGACTGCAGGTGGGGCAGGTAAGGGGATCGAGATGGTAGAAGTGGAGGAGCCTCAACCCCAACAATTATCTTGCAGGTTTGAGATTCTTCGAGCCTATAAGAATGAAAGTGGCAGCACGGTAGCATTGTGGATAGCACAATTGATTCACAGCTCCAGGGTCCCAGGTTCGATTCCTGGCTTGGGTCACTGTCTGTGCGGAGTCTGCACATTCTCCCCGTGTGTGCGTGGGTTTCCTCCGGTTTCCTCCCACAGTCCAAAGATGTGCGGGTTAGGTGGATTGGCCATGCTAAATTGCCCATCGTGTCCAAAATTGCCCTTAGTGTTGGGTGGGGTTACTGGGTTATGGGGATAGGGTGGAGGTGTGGACCTTGGGTAGGGTGCTCTTTCCAAGTAAGTTTGTGAATGACACAAAGATTGACTGGGTGGTTAACAGTGAAGTTGACTATCTTGTGTTACAGGAAGATACAGAGGGGATGGTCAGATGGGCAGAAAAGTGGTAGATGGAATTTAACCATGAAAAGTGTGATGTGATACTTTGAAAGGAGTAATTTGACAAGGAAGTCAAATGAAAGGTCTGTCACTGGGAAGTTCTGAAGAACAAAGGGACCTTGGCGTAGTTGTCCATAGATCTCTGAAGGCAGAAGGGCAGATTGATAGGGTGGTGAAAAGCATATGGGACACTCGCCTTTATCAATCGGGGCATAGATTACAAAAGCAGGGAGGTCATGTTGGAGTTGTATAGAACTTTGGTGAGGCCACAGCTGGATACTGTGTGCAATTCTGGTCGCCACATTATAGGAAGGATGGGATTGCACTGGAAAGGGTGCAGAGGCGATTCACCAGGATGTTGCCTGGGATGGAGCGTTTAAGTTATGAAGTTGGATAGGCTTGGGTTGTTTTCTCTGAAGCAGAGAAGACTGAGGGGTGACCTGATTGAGGTGAACAGGATTATGAGGGTCATGGACGGGGTGGATAGGGAGCAACTGTTCGCCTTAGTTGAAGGGTCAGTTATGAGGGGGACACTAGTTCATAGCGAGGGGTGGGATATTTAAGGTGGATTTGAAGAAAAACTTTTTTACCCAGAGTGTGGTGACCATTTGAAATGCACTGCCTGGGAGGGTGGTAGAGGCGGGTTGCCTCACATCCTTTAAAAAGTACCTGGATGAGCACTGGGCACGTCATAACATTCAAGGCTATGGGCCAAGTGCTGGCCAATGGGATTAGGTGGGCAGGTCAGGTGTTTTTCATGTGTTGGTGCAGACTCGATGGGCCGAAGGGCCTCTTCTGCACTATTATTATGTGTTATAGTGCAGAGATGTACACATGGGAATGCTGGACTGACTGACGATTCCAAACTTATTTTAACAAAGGTCTTCACTGATAGTAAATCCAATTCCCTTTCTATCACATGGGATTTGTAACATTTTGTTTAACCATTAAGGGAATTCCATTCTTCAACACAAGTGACCCCACTGGTTTATAAATGAGCGAAATAAAATGTTATTTCTATGAAGTGACTGCTATTTTTTTGAGGGGGGTGGGGGTTGAATTGGAAAGGTTTTGTTTTGAGAAGACAAGTTAATTCTGTTTCAGGAGTGATGGGGAATCAGGTTCTTCTGCAAAAGTGAAACTGGAAAGTTACATTTTCCCACACTGGTTGCTCTGTTACACTTTATTTTCCCACTCCCTGCACTGGCCTTCCAGCTGCTGTAGGATTCCACTCACTCGCATGTGTATTGAACTTTAACCGCGGTGCAGAGTCTGGTTTAGTGAGAGAGTGAATTACCAGCACTTCACGGATGGTGTGATTTTCAGCGACTGGCTTAATCAAACGCAAGGGTGGAGGTGTGAAAGCTAATGTTTTCTCTTGGTTTCTGTTTTCACAGGTAGAGGAGGTGTGAATAGAGAAGGCCCGGAGCTGCTTGGTCACAATTTGGGCCACCAACGCCCCGGAGTGGTGAGAAGTGAGCTGGCAGCTTGTTCTGCGGCCCAATGTGGATGGATTTCAGCCCGAAACTGTCTCCCCCCCGAATGAGGCTGTAGTGCCTTGCTGCCACGCCAGCAGGGGATCCAGTCTCGGGCAAGGTGCTGGCTGTATTCGGACCATTCTTCCCGGGTCAACGCGATTGCAACAGTGGAGGAAGAGGGGTGCAGCCGGATCATGCAGCAGAAAAAGGGGAGGGAGAGAAACACGTTGATGCTAATGCAACGGGACGGGCAGAAGGAGAACAATGCATGAGTAAGGGGGAGGGAGTGGCATGCTTTAGGGGGGGGGATAGAGAGGAATGCCAGGTTTCAGTAAAGCGGGAGGTGATGAGGAGAACCATGCATTGGGGAGAGCAGAGCTATGCATTGGGAAGAAGGAGGGGAGAGCCATGCACTGGGGGTGGGACAATGGGGTGGGCCATGCATTGGGGGTGGGGGGAAAGGGGGGCATGCATTAGGGAATGGGGGGGGGGGATGGCCATAGGCCATACATTGAGGAGGGGAGAGCCATGCACTGGGGGAGTCCAAAGATGTGCAGGTTGGATGGATTGGCCATGCTAAATTGCCTTTTTGTGTCCAAAGATGTGCAGGTTAGGTGGGGTAGAGTGCTCTTTCAGAGGGTCAGTGCGGACTTGATGGGCCGAATGGCCTCCATCTGGACTAATAATAATCACTTGTCACAAGTAGGCTTCAAATGAAGTTACTGTGAAAAGCCCCGAGTCACCACATTCCAGCGCCTGTTCGGGGAGGCTGATATGGGAATTGAACCTGTGCTGCTGGCATTGTTCTGCATTACAAGCCAGCTGTTTAGCCCACTGTGCTGAACCAGCCCCCTAATATAACACTGCAATGAAGTTACTGCGAAAATCCCCCAGTTGCAACATTCCAGCGCCTGTTCGGATACACTGAGGGGAAAGTATCCAAATTATCTAAGCACGACTTGTGGGAAGAAACCAGAGCCCCCGGAGGAAACACGCGCAGACACGGGATGAACGTACAGACTCTGCACAGACAGTGACTCAAGCCGGGAATCCAATCCAGGTGAAGCAATAATGTTAACCACTGTGCCAAAGTGCCGCCTAAAGGAATTCTATGATTCCATGCACTGGGGAGGAAGGAGTGAGGGGGAGCCATCTAGTAGGGGTGGGGGAGACATGCAGTGGGGGGAGGTTAGTGAGGGGAGACATGCAGCGGGGGTGAGGGGCAGTAAGGGGAGACATGCAATGGGGGAGGGGCAGGAAGGGGAGACATGCAATGGGGGGAGGGGCAGTAAGGGGAGACATGCAATGGGGGAGGGGCAGTGGGGGGAGGGGCAGTGAGGGGAGACATGAACTGGGGAGGGGGAGATGCAGTTGGGGAGGGGTATGGGGGAGATGCAGTTGGGGCGGGGAATGTGGATGCAGTTGGGGTGGGGAGGAGGGATGCAGTTGGGGAGGGGAGGGGGAAGCAGTTGGGGTGGGGAGGGGGATGCAGTTGGGTGGGGGAATGGAGACATGCTGTGGGGAGGGGGGAAGCGAGGGAAGACATGCAGTGGTGAGGGGAGGCTTGAGGGTGGGGTGAGGGGAGATATGCAGTGGGTGGGGTGTGAGCAGTGGGGGAGGGTGTGAATGAGGGGGAGACATGAGGGTGGGGTGAGGGGAGATATGCATTGGGGGGATGGGCAGTGGGGGGTGAGTGGGGGAGGATGGGAATAAGGGGGAGACATGAGGGTGGGGTGAGATATGCACTGGGGGAGGGGGAATGGGCAGTGGGGGAGGGGGGGAATGGGCAGTGGGGGAGGGGGGGAATGGGCAGTGGGGGAGGGGGGAATGGGCAGTGGGGGAGGGGGGAATGGGCAGTGGGGGAGGGGGGGAATGGGCAGTGGGGGAGGGGGGGAATGGGCAGTGGGGGAGGGGGGGAATGGGCAGTGGGGGAGGGGGGAATGGGCAGTGGGGGAGGGGGGGGAATGGGCAGTGGGGGAGGGGGGGAATGGGCAGTGGGGGAATGGGGAGGGGGGGAATGGGCAGTGGGGGAGGGGGGGAATGGGCAGTGGGGGAGGGGGGAATGGGCAGTGGGGGAGGGGGGAATGGGCAGTGGGGGAGGGGGGAATGGGCAGTGGGGAGGGGGGGAATGGGGAGGGGGGGAATGGGCAGTGGGGGAGGGGGGGAATGGGCAGTGGGGGAGGGGGGGAATGGGCAGTGGGGGAGGGGGGGAATGGGCAGTGGGGGAGGGGGGAATGGGCAGTGGGGGAGGGGGGAATGGGCAGTGGGGGAGGGGGGAATGGGCAGTGGGGGAGGGGGGAATGGGGAGGGGGGGAGGGGGGGAATGGGCAGTGGGGGAGGGGGGGAATGGGCAGTGGGGGAGGGGGGGAATGGGCAGTGGGGGAGGGGGGGAATGGGCAGGGGGGAGGGGGGAATGGGCAGTGGGGGGGGGAATGGGCAGTGGGGGAGGGGGGGAATGGGCAGTGGGGGAGGGGGGAATGGGGAGGGGGGGAATGGGCAGTGGGGGAGGGGGGAATGGGGAGGGGGGAATGGGGAGGGGGGGAATGGGCAGTGGGGGAGGGGGGAATGGGCAGTGGGGGAGGGGGGAATGGGCAGTGGGGGAGGGGGGAATGGGCAGTGGGGGAGGGGGGGAATGGGCAGTGGGGGAGGGGGGGAATGGGCAGTGGGGAGGGGGGGAATGGGCAGTGGGGGAGGGGGGGAATGGGCAGTGGGGGAGGGGGGGAATGGGCAGTGGGGGAGGGGGGAATGGGCAGTGGGGGAGGGGGGAATGGGCAGTGGGGGAATGGGCAGTGGGGGAGGGGGGAATGGGCAGTGGGGGAGGGGGGAATGGGCAGTGGGGGAGGGGGGAATGGGCAGTGGGGGAGGGGGGGAATGGGCAGTGGGGGAGGGGGGGAATGGGCAGTGGGGGAGGGGGGGAATGGGCAGTGGGGGAGGGGGGAATGGGCAGTGGGGGAGGGGGGAATGGGCAGTGGGGGAGGGGGGAATGGGCAGTGGGGGAGGGGGGGAATGGGCAGTGGGGGAGGGGGGGAATGGGCAGTGGGGGAGGGGGGGAATGGGCAGTGGGGGAGGGGGGGAATGGGCAGTGGGGGAGGGGGGGAATGGGCAGTGGGGGAGGGGGGAATGGGCAGTGGGGGAGGGGGGAATGGGCAGTGGGGGAGGGGGGAATGGGCAGTGGGGGAGGGGGGGAATGGGCAGTGGGGGAGGGGGGGAATGGGGAGGGGGGGAATGGGCAGTGGGGGAGGGGGGAATGTGCAGTGGGGGATGGGGGGAGGGGGGGAATGAGCAGTGGGGGAGGGGGGGAATGGGGGGAGGGGGGGAATGGGCAGTGGGGGAGGGGGGGAATGGGGAGGGGGGGAATGGGGAGGGGGGGAATGGGGAGGGGGGGAATGGGCAGAGGGGGAGGAATGGGCAGTGGGAGGGGGGGAATGGGCAGTGGGGGAGGGGGGGGAATGGGGAGGGGGGGGAATGGGGAGGGGGGGGAATGGGGAGGGGGGGGAATGGGGAGGGGGGGGAATGGGGAGGGGGGGAATGGGGAGGGGGGGGAATGGGGAGGGGGGGGGGAATGGGGAGGGGGGGGGAATGGGGAGGGGGGGGAATGGGGAGGGGGGGGGAATGGGGAGGGGGGGGAATGGGGAGGGGGGGGGAATGGGGAGGGGGGGGGAATGGGGAGGGGGGGGGAATGGGGAGGGGGGGAATGGGGAGGGGGGGAATGGGAGGGGGGGGAATGGGGAGGGGGGAATGGGAGGGGGGGATGGGGAGGGGGGGAATGGGGAGGGGGGGAATGGGCAGTGGGGGAGGGGGGGAATGGGCAGTGGGGGAGGGGTTGGAATGGGCAGTGGGGGAGGGGTTGGAATGGGCAGTGGGGGAGGGGGTGGAATGGGCAGTGGGGGAGGGGTGGAATGGGCAGTGGGGGAGGGGTGGAATGGGCAGTGGGGGAGGGGGGGAATGGGCAGTGGGAGAGGGGGGAATGGGCAGTGGGGGAGGGGGGGAATGGGCAGTGGGAGAGGGGGGAATGGGCAGTGGGGGAGGGGGGGAATGGGCAGTGGGGGAATGGGCAGTGGGAGAGGGGGGAATGGGCAGTGGGGGAGGGGGGAATGGGCAGGGGGGAGGGGGGGAATGGGCAGGGGGGAGGGGGGGAATGGGCAGGGGGAGGGGGGGAATGGGCAGGGGGGAGGGGGGGAATGGGCATGGGGGAGGGGGGGAATGGGCAGTGGGGGGAATGGGCAGTGGGGGGAATGGGCAGTGGGGGAGGGGGGAATGGGCAATGGGGGAGGGGGCAATGGGGGAGGGGGGAATGGGGGAGGGGGGAATGGGCAATGGGGGATGGGGGAGGGGGGAATGGGCAGTGGGGGAATGGGCTGGGGGGAGGGGGGAATGGGCAGTGGGGGGGGGGCAGTGGGGGGGGGGGGGTGGGCAGTGGGGGGGGGGGTGGGCAGTGGGGGGAGGAGGGGGGTGGGCAGTGGGGGAGGGGGGGGGTGGGCAGTGGGGGAGGAGGGGGGGTGGGCAGTGGGGGAGGAGGGGGGTGGGCAGTGGGGGGAGGAGGGGGGTGGGCAGTGGGGGGAGGAGGGGGGTGGGCAGTGGGGGGAGGAGGGGGTGGGCAGTGGGGGGAGGAGGGGGGTGGGCAGTGGGGGGAGGAGGGGGTGGGCAGTGGGGGGAGGAGGGGGGTGGGCAGTGGGGGGAGGAGGGGGGTGGGCAGTGGGGGGAGGAGGGGGGTGGGCAGTGGGGGGAGGAGGGGGGTGGGGAGTGGGGGGAGGAGGGGGTGGGGAGTGGGGGGAGGAGGGGGGTGGGGAGTGGGGGGAGGAGGGGGGTGGGCAGTGGGGGGAGGAGGGGGGTGGGCAGTGGGGGGAGGGGGGGTGGGGAGTGGGGGGAGGAGGGGGGTGGGCAGTGGGGGGAGGAGGGGGTGGGCAGTGGGGGGAGGAGGGGGGTGGGCAGTGGGGGGAGGAGGGGGGGTGGGCAGTGGGGGGAGGAGGGGGTGGGCAGTGGGGGGAGGAGGGGGTGGGCAGTGGGGGGAGGAGGGGGTGGGCAGTGGGGGGAGGAGGGGGTGGGCAGTGGGGGGAGGAGGGGGTGGGCAGTGGGGGGAGGAGGGGGTGGGCAGTGGGGGGAGGAGGGGGTGGGCAGTGGGGAGGAGTAGGGGATGGACAGTGGGGGAGGAGGGGATGGACAGTGGGGGAGGAGGAGGGGATGGACAGTGGGGGAGGAGGAGGGGATGGACAGTGGGGGAGGAGGGGGGATGGACAGTGGGGGAGGAGGGGGGATGGGCAGTGGGGGAGGAGGAGGGGATGGGCAGTGGGGGAGGAGGGGGGATGGGCAGTGGGGGAGGAGGGGGGATGGGCAGTGGGGGAGGAGGGGGGATGGGCAGTGGGGGAGGAGGGGGGATGGGCAGTGGGGGAGGAGGGGGGGATGGGCAGTGGGGGAGGATGGGCAGTGGGGGAGGATGGGCAGTGGGGGGGAGGAGGGGGGGATGGGCAGTGGGGGGGAGGGGGGGGGATGGGCAGTGGGGGGGAGGGGGGGGATGGGCAGTGGGGGGGAGGGGGGGATGGGCAGTGGGGGGAGGGGGGGATGGGCAGTGGGGGGGAGGGGGGGATGGGCAGTGGGGGGGAGGGGGGGATGGGCAGTGGGGGGGAGGGGGGGATGGGCGGGGGGGAGGGGGGGATGGGCGGGGGGGAGGGGGGGATGGGCAGGGGGGAGGGGGGAATAGGCAGGGGGAGGGGAGGAATGGGCAGGGGGGAGGGGGGGAATGGGCAGGGGGCAATGGGCAGGGGGGAGGGGAGGAATGGGCAGGGGGGAGGGGAGGAATGGGCAGGGGGGAGGGGAGGAATGGGCAGGGGGGAGGGGAGGAATGGGCAGGGGGGAGGGGAGGAATGGGCAGGGGGGAGGGGAGGAATGGGCAGGGGGGAGGGGAGGAATGGGCAGGGGGGAGGGGAGGAATGGGCAGGGGGGAGGGGAGGAATGGGCAGGGGGGAGGGGAGGAATGGGCAGGGGGGAGGGGAGGAATGGGCAGGGGGGAGGGGGGGAATGGGCAGTGGGGGAGGGGGGGAATGGGCAGTGGGGGAGGGGGGGAATGGGCAGTGGGGGAGGGGGGGAATGGGCAGGGGGGAGGGGGGGAATGGGCAGGGGGGAGGGGGGGAATGGGCAGGGGGGAGGGGGGGAATGGGCAGGGGGGAGGGGGGGAATGGGCAGTGGGGGAGGGGGGAATGGGCAGTGGGGGAGGGGGGGAATGGGCAGTGGGGAGGGGGGGAATGGGCAGTGGGGAGGGGGGAATGGGCAGTGGGGAGGGGGGGAATGGGCAGTGGGGGAGGGGGGGAATGGGCAGTGGGGGAGGGGGGGAATGGGCAGTGGGGAGGGGGGGAATGGGCAGTGGGGGAGGGGGGGAATGGGCAGTGGCGGAGGGGGGGAATGGGCAGTGGGGGAGGGGGGAATGGGCAGTGGGGGAGGGGGGGAATAGGCAGTGGGGGAATGGGCAGTGGGGGAGGGGGGAATGGGCAGTGGGGGAGGGGGGGAATGGGCAGTGGGGGAGGGGGGGAATGGGCAGTGGGGGAGGGGGGGAATGGGCAGTGGGGGAGGGGGGGAATGGGCAGTGGGGGAGGGGGGGAATGGGCAGTGGGGGAGGGGGGGAATGGGCAGTGGGGGAGGGGGGAATGGGCAGTGGGGGAGGGGGGAATGGGCAGTGGGGGAGGGGGGAATGGGGAGGGGGGAATGGGGAGGGGGGGAATGGGCAGTGGGGGAGGGGGGAATGTGCAGTGGGGGATGGGGGGAGGGGGGAATGAGCAGTGGGGGAGGGGGGAATGGGGGGAGGGGGGGAATGGGCAGTGGGGGAGGGGGGGAATGGGGAGGGGGGGAATGGGGAGGGGGGGAATGGGCAGAGGGGGAGGAATGGGCAGTGGGGGAGGGGGGGAATGGGCAGTGGGGGGGGGGGAATGGGCAGTGGGGGAGGGGGGGAATGGGGAGGGGGGGGGAATGGGGAGGGGGGGGGAATGGGGAGGGGGGGGAATGGGGAGGGGGGGAAATGGGGAGGGGGGGGAATGGGAGGGTGGAGGGGGGGAATGGGGGAATGGGAGGGGGGAATGGGCAGTGGGGGAGGGGGGGAATGGGCAGTGGGGGAGGGGGGAATGGGGAGGGGGGGAATGGGCAGTGGGGGAGGGGGGAATGGGGAGGGGGGAATGGGCAGTGGGGGGAGGAGGGGGGTGGGCAGTGGGGGAGGGGGGGTGGGCAGTGGGGGGAGGAGGGGGGTGGGCAGTGGGGGGAGGAGGGGGTGTGCAGTGGGGAGGAGTAGGGGATGGACAGTGGGGGAGGAGGAGGGGATGGACAGGGGGAGGAGGAGGAGGGGATGGACAGTGGGGGAGGAGGAGGGGATGGACAGTGGGGGAGGAGGAGGGGATGGACAGTGGGGGAGGAGGGGGGATGGGCAGTGGGGGAGGAGGAGGGGATGGGCAGTGGGGGAGGAGGGGGGATGGGCAGTGGGGGAGGAGGGGGGGATGGGCAGTGGGGGAGGAGGGGGGGTGGGCAGTGGGGGAGGATGGGCAGTGGGGGGGAGGAGGGGGGGATGGGCAGTGGGGGGGAGGGGGGGGATGGGCAGTGGGGGGGAGGGGGGGATGGGCAGTGGGGGGGAGGGGGGGATGGGCAGTGGGGGGGAGGGGGGGATGGGCAGTGGGGGGGAGGGGGGGATGGGCAGTGGGGGGGAGGGGGGGATGGGCAGTGGGGGGGAGGGGGGGATGGGCAGTGGGGGGAGGGGGGGATGGGCAGTGGGGGGGAGGGGGGATGGGCAGTGGGGGGAGGGGGGGATGGGCAGGGGGGAGGGGGGAATAGGCAGGGGGAGGGGAGGAATGGGCAGGGGGAGGGGAGGAATGGGCAGGGGGAGGGGGGGAATGGGCAGGGGGCAATGGGCAGGGGGGAGGGGAGGAATGGGCAGGGGGAGGGGAGGAATGGGCAGGGGGGAGGGGAGGAATGGGCAGGGGGGAGGGGAGGAATGGGCAGGGGGGAGGGGAGGAATGGGCAGGGGGGAGGGGAGGAATGGGCAGGGGGGAGGGGAGGAATGGGCAGGGGGGAGGGGAGGAATGGGCAGGGGGGAGGGGAGGAATGGGCAGGGGGGAGGGGAGGAATGGGCAGGGGGAGGGGAGGAATGGGCAGGGGCAGGGGAGGAATGGGCAGGGGGAGGGGAGGAATGGGCAGGGGGGAGGGGAGGAATGGGCAGGGGGGAGGGGAGGAATGGGCAGGGGGGAGGGGAGGAATGGGCAGGGGGGAGGGGGGGAATGGGCAGGGGGGAGGGGGGGAATGGGCAGTGGGGGAGGGGGGGAATGGGCAGGGGGGGAATGGGCAGGGGGGAGGGGGGGAATGGGCAGGGGGGAGGGGGGGAATGGGCAGGGGGGAGGGGGGGAATGGGCAGTGGGGGAGGGGGGAATGGGCAGTGGGGGAGGGGGGAATGGGCAGTGGGGAGGGGGGGAATGGGCAGTGGGGAGGGGGGGAATGGGCAGTGGGGAGGGGGGGAATGGGCAGTGGGGAGGGGGGGAATGGGCAGTGGGGGAATGGGCAGTGGGGGAGGGGGGGAATGGGCAGTGGGGAGGGGGTGTATGGGCAGTGGGGGATGTATGGGAAGTGGGGGGAGTGGGCAGTGGGGGAGAATGGGCAGTGGGGGGGAGAGGGGGAATAGTGGGGGGGGAGTGGGCAGTGGGGGAGAATGGGCAGTGGGGGGGGAGAGGGGGAATAGTGGGGGGGAGAGGGGGAATAGTGGGGGGGAGAGGGGGAATAGTGGGGGGCAGAGGGGGAATAGTGGGGGGCAGAGGGGGAATAGTGGGGGGGGAGAGGGGGAATAGTGGGGGGGGAGAGGGGGAATAGTGGGGGGGAGAGAGGGGGAATAGTGGGGGGGAGAGGGGGAATAGTGGGGGGGAGAGGGGGAATAGTGGGGGGGGAGAGGGGGAATAGTGGGGGTGGGTGGGCAGTAGGGGGGGATGGGCAGTGGGGGGGGTAGGGGGGAATGGGCAGTGGGGGGAGGGGGAATGGGCAGTGGGGGGGGAGCGGGTTGTATGGGCAGTGGGGGGGAGGGGGGTGTATGGGCAGTGGGGGGGAATGGACAGTGGGGGGGAAAGGGGGGAATGGGTGGGGGGGAAAGGGGGGAATGGGTGGGGAGAGAGGGGGGAATGGGTGGGGAGAGGGGGGAATGGGTGGGGAGAGGGGGGAATGGGTGGGGGGAGAGGGGTGAATGGGGGGTGGGGGAGGTGGGAATGGGCGGTGGGGGGGGAATAGTGGGGGGGAATAGTGGGGGGGGAGAGGGGGAATAGTGGGGGGGAGAGGGGGAATAGTGGGGGGGAGAGGGGGAATAGTGGGGGGGAGAGGGGGAATAGTGGGGGGGAGAGGGGGAATAGTGGTGGGGGAGAGGGGGAATAGTGGGGGGGAGAGGGGGAATAGTGGGGGTGAGAGGGAGAATAGTGGGGGGGAGAGGGGGAGGGGAGAGGGGGAATAGTGGGGGGGGAGAGGGGGAATAGTGGGGGGGGGAGAGGGGGAATAGTGGGGGGGGAGAGGGGGAATAGTGGGGGGGAGAGGGGGAATAGTGGGGGGGGGGGAGAGGGGGAATAGTGGGGGGGGAGAGGGAATAGTGGGGGGGGGAAGAGGGGGAATAGTGGGGGGGAAGAGGGAAAATAGTGGGGGGGGAGAGGGAATAGTGGGGGGGAGAGGGGGAATAGTGGGGGGGGAGAGGGGGAATAGTGGCGGGGAGGGGGAGGAATGGGCAGTGGGGGGGGAATGGGCAGTGGGGGAAATGGGCAGTGGGGGGGTAGGGGGGAATGGGCATGGGGCGGTAGGGGGAATGGGCATGGGGGGTAGGGGGAATGGGCAGGGGGAGGGGTAATGGGCAGTGGGGGGGGAGGGGGGCGTATGGGCAGTGGGGGAGGGGGAATGGGCAGTGGGGTGGGAGAGGGGGGAATGGGTGGGGGGAGAGGGGGGAATGGGGGGTGGTGGGGGGGGAGAGGGGGGAATAGTGGGGGGAGAGGGGGAATAGTGGGGGGGAAGAGGGGGGAGAGAGGGAATAGTGGGGGGGGAGAGGGGGAATAGTGGGGGGGAGAGGAGGGGAATGGGCAGTGGGGGGAGGGGGGAATGGGCAGTGGGGGGGGAATGGGGAGGGGGGGAATGGGCAGTGGGGGGGAGAATGGGCAGTGGGGGGGAGAATGGGCAGTGGGGGGGGAGAATGGGCAGTGGGGGGGGGGAATGGGCAGTGGGGGGGGGGAATGGGCAGTGGGGGGGGGGAATGAGGGTGGAGTGAGATATGCACTGGGGGTGTAATGGGCAGTGGGGGAGAATGGGGACAGGGGGGAATGGGCAGTGGGGGGGGAATGGGCAGTGGGGGGGAGGGAATGGGCAGTGGGGGGGGGGGGGAATGGGCAGTGGGGAGGAGGGTATGGGCAGTGGGGAGGAGGGTATGGGCAGTGGGGGGTGGGAGGAAATGGCAGTGGGGGAGGGAATGGGCAGTGGGGGGGGGGGAATGGGCAGTGGGGGGGAGGGAATGGGCAGTGGGGGGGAGGGAATGGGCAGTGGGGGGGAGGGTATGGGCAGTGGGGGGGAGGGTATGGGCAGTGGGGGGTGGGAGGGTATGGGCAGTGGGGGGTGGGAGGAAATGGCAGTGGGGGAGGGGCAGGCCCGGGCGCCACCACGTGGTCGGTGTGAGGGGGGGAGGGGAGGCGGTCACGTGGTGCGGGGCCGCTGCGTGTTCTTTAGAGGCCTGGGCGCGCGGACAGCAGCTACCGAGCGGCCCGGGGGATAGAGAGAGTCCGCGCTGAGCCCGGGGCCGCCGCAGCGGCAGGGGTGGGGAGTGAGGGGTCGGGGGACACACCGCCCCGGGGGAAAGGGGCAAGCACTCGGGGCCCAGGCGCCTTTTGTTCGGCGGGGCCCCGCCCTCGCCCGCCATTCTCGCCGCGGGGATGAGGCCGGCCCCCGGCTGAGGAGGCGGCGGGCCCGGCCGCTCGCTGTGTGGGGGATGGAGCGGGCCGCTCCGCCGGCCGCCCTGGGCCCGGGCCTGGGCGCCGCGCTGATGGAGTCGCCGCCCTCCTGCCTGCGCTCGGGCAGCGTCAAGGTGCACCTGAAGAAATGGAGCATCTGGGACAAGTTCTACAACCTGGGCACCGAGATGCGGATGTCGAAGCGCGGCCGCTTCATGTTCCCTTACTGCGAGTACTCGGTGTGGGGGCTGGAGCCCGCCAAGAACTACATCATGGCCATGGACATCTCCCCGGTGGACAGCTACCGCTACCGCTACAACGGCAGCAAGTGGCAGCTGAGCGGCAAGGCCACGCCGCATGTGATGGGCCGCCTCTACTTCCACCCCAAGGGCAGCGTGCCGGGCCGCGAGTGGATGCTGGCGCCGCTCTCCTTCGCCCGGCTGCGCCTCACCAACTGCCCGGCGGCCGCCGAGGGCCACGCCATCCTGCACTCCATGCACCGCTACATCCCGCAGCTGCACATCATCGTGGCGGACGGCGTGGCGCCGCGGCCCAGCCTGGACGACCCGCGGGTCTACACCTTCGTCTTCCAGCAGACCGAGTTCTTCGCCGTCACCAAGTACGAGAACAAGTTCATCCGGCAGCTCAAGCACTTCTACAACCCGTACGGCACCGCGCTGCGGGACGTCAAGGGCTCCAAGCAGGTAACTGGGGCTTAGTTTGGGGGGTGGGGGGGAGGGGGGGTGGGGGTGAGAAGATTACAACAAAAAAGATTCACAGTGCACCAAAACGTTGGCCAAGGGCCTCCTCCCTTAATTGGAGCCTGCTGAATGTAGTCAAGCATGCAGGCATCAGGCAGTGAAATGCCATTTCAACTTTTTCACATGCACAAATCTACACTACCCAATTCTTTTTCTCTCTCTCTCTCTCTCTCTCTCTCTCCTCCCCCCCCCCCCCCCCCCGCACATCTTTTTTTTGGGGGTGCAGCATAGCTTCGGGGACCCAGGTTCGATTCCCATCTCGGATGGATGGGTTTCCTCCGGGTGCCCCGGTTTCCTCCCACAGCCCAAAGAAGTGCAGGTTAGGGGGATTGGCCATGCTAAATTGCTCCCCTTCCCGTTAGTGGTGAGCACTGTTGCTTCACAGCTCTACGGTCGCACGTTCGATTCCCGGCTTGGGTCGCTGTCTGTGCGGAGTCTGCACGTTCTCCCCGTGCCTGCGTGGGTTTCCTCCCACAGTCCAAAGACGTGCCGGTTAGGTGGATTGGCCATGCTAAATTGCCCCCTTAGTGTCCATGTGGGTTACGGGGACAGGGTGGAGGTTTGGGCTTAAGGAGGGTTGCTCTTTTCCAAGGGTGTGTACAGAACTCAAGGGGCCGAATGGCCGCCTTCTGCACTGTAAATTCTATGATTCTTTTGGGTTGTGGGGGTGAGACCCATGGGGAGAATGTGCAAACTCCAAGCGGACAGTGACCCGGGGCCGGGATTGAAACATTGCACCACCATGCCGCCCTGATGCTACTCCACATTCTGATGTCTCATGCATTCAGCTTGCCAATTTTCGACCTCTTCCATTTTTTCTTTCTGGCAATGTTGTGATTTAAATGTGTCTGATGTGATTTGAGTGTATTCTTGATTGTATTGACTTCAGATGCATTCAATGGATCCATTCTTCGTGGTTAAACTATTGGCATGTAATCCAGATGACAACTTTATCTAGGCTTACACAAATTTTGATGTTTAACTGTCATATTATTTGTAAGCTGAAATGTTGTGCCACTTTACACTTACCGAAGGTTGAAAGAGGTTTTCCCAGCTGTCCAGTCTTTGACCTTCTGTACGCCATGCTGTGTCAGCAGCTATCAACTCATGTGTTGCCTTCGCGAGTCATGTCCCTTCCCAACAAAACCCTGAACTCTTCCACCACGGTCATTCCTTCAGCATGGCACTCATCTATTTTGCATTAAATCGAAGGACTGCAGACTTGAATGTCAACAGTAATTTAATTCATTGCCAGATCTAGCTGGGCCACATTAAGCGCTGTTGGGCCACATTAAGCGCTGTTGGGCCCTGCTCTGCACCACACATCAGCTCTGGGATAATCTTGCAACTTTTCTCAACTACCGACTTTGTGATTTACCTCCCTCCCCTGCATCTTCCACTTTACAAAGAAAAGTACAGCACAGGAATGGACCCTTCGGCCCTCCAAGCCTGTGCCAACCATTCTGCTTGTCAACCTAATATATCCTGAAACAGTTTGCCTTCTTGCCTCTGCGCCATTGCCTGTGGACCCTTGGGCTCTCTTATTTTTCATCTCGTGTTTTTCATCTTGTGTTGTCTATCAGACATTTTTTTTATGGGATGTGCACATCGCTGGCTAGGCCCAGCATTTGTTGCCCATATCTAGTTGTCCTTGAGAAGGTGATGGTCAGCTGCCTTCTTGAACCACTGCAGTCACTGAGGTGTAGGTACACCCACAGTGCTGTTAGGGAAGGAATTCCAGGATTTTAATTCACCGACTGAAGGAATGGCAATATATTTCTAAGCCAGGAGGATGAGTGACTTGGAGGGGACCCTCCAGGTGGTGGTGTCCCCATGTATCTGATACCCCGTCCTTCTAGATGGTAGTGGTCGTCCTTTTGGAAGGTGCTGCCTCAGGAACCTTGGTGAGTTGCCTCCGGAACCTTGGTGAGTTGCTGCAGTGTACCCTGTAGATCAGTGTTTTTCAAACTTTTTTCCATGGGGTCCAATTTTTACCAACCGGCCAACCTTCGCAAACCATGCAGGTCGACTTTCGCAACCACGCTGCCCAAACTTTGTGACCCACCATTTTCTTTTTTGATAAATTGAGTATTTTTTTTTTTTTT
The DNA here is from genome assembly GCF_047496885.1 of Scyliorhinus torazame. NCBI lineage: Eukaryota > Metazoa > Chordata > Chondrichthyes > Carcharhiniformes > Scyliorhinidae > Scyliorhinus > Scyliorhinus torazame. The sequence continues at coordinate 34,346,516 of NC_092731.1, forward strand.
GAATTAAGGGGAAAATTTAGCATAGCCAATCCGCCTAACCTGCACATCTTTGGGTTGTGGGGGTGAAACCCCGCAGACACTGGGAGAATGTGCAGACTCCACACGGACAGTGACCCAGGGCTGGGATTCGAACCCGGGTCCTCAGCGCCGCAGTCCCAGTGCTAACCACTGTGCCACCGTGCTGCCCATGACCCACCATTTTCGCTTGCCTTTCATGCGACAGGTGAGCCTGCTTGGTCCTCACTTATCTCACTTGTTTTGTCATTCAATGTTACATTGTTCATCTGAGGTCCTGGTGCTCACGCCACCACTCCTTTTTCCTGCTGTGGATTCCTCTGAGCCACTAGCTCCAGCAGGTTTAGTTCTGAGATCCTGGCCTGTTTGTGTGTCTGGTCTTCTCTTTCTTATTACAAAATGATCCATTAAAAAAATTTCAGTCCTGTTGCTTGTTTGCTGCAGACAAAATGGAGGAATCGCAATCATTCCCAGAGCACATGACGTCCGTGTTCGAGGCACATGATCTGCTCTATGCCTTGCTTGAGGCAGGAATACTGATTGAATTTTTAAAAAAATCTCCTGAGTCATGGTGCCGAGGTCCAGAAGAGGCGGTGCTTCTCGCTGGGCTCCGGGCATGCGCACTGATGAATGGGCACAAATGCGTCTGCATTTTTAAAGTCGGCCGCGGCCGTCATTTGTAAAGCCGTTTCCCAGCCGGCATTTTTAAAAGCCCGCTGTTGCGCGTTAATTCCCACGATCGGGAACGCCGCAATGGATGGTTCCGCAACCCTCCCGACTTTGAAAATGATTGTTGTAGATGGTGCACATGGCTGTTACTGTGTGTGGTGGTGGAAGGTTTGAATATTTGTGGAACAGGTAGCAATCAAGCGGGCTGCTTTGTCCTGGATGGTGTCGAGTTTCTTGGGTGTTGTCGGAACTGCACTCTTCCAGGCAAGTGGAGAGTATTCCATCACACTCCTGACTTGGGCCTTGTAGATGGTGGACAGGCTTTGGGGAGTCGAGAGGTGAGTTACTCGCTGCAGGATTTCAAGCCTTTGACCTTTCCTGGTAGCCACAGTATTTATATGGCTAGTCCAGTTCAGTTTCTGCTCCATGGTAACCCCCAGGATGTTGATAGGGAATTCTGTGATGGCAATGCCATTGAATATCAAGGGGCGATGGTTAGATCCTCTCCTGTTGGAGATGGTCATTGCCCAGCACTTGTGTGGCGTGAATGTTATTAAGATATGAGATCAGCTGCACACTGGTGACACCGAGATCTACTGCACCGTCTTTCTCATCCCATTTCACTATCTGTGTTGTCAGCATCCTTGTCATGGATATGACTGAATGCTCCAGTGGGTGACACAGTGGTTAGCACTGCAGCCACACAGCGGCAGGGACCCGGATTCAACTCCGGTCTTTAGTGACTGTGTGGAGTTTGTACTTTCTCCCCGTGTGTGCGTGGGTTTCCTCCAGGTACTCTGGTTTCCTCCCACAGTCCAAAAATGTGCAGGTTAGTTGGATTGGCCATGATCAATGTGTAGGATTAGCTCCCTTGCGACCAATTCCACCCTGCTTTTTGAACTGCACTGCACTCTTGGTTGTATTTGACCCTGAACTGAGCTTCCAACAACATGTCCTCTCCTCTATATGACCATAAGATATAGGAGTAGAATTAGGCCATTCGGCCCATCGGGTCTGCTCTGCTATTCGATTGTGGCTGATATGTTTCTGATCCTCATTCTCCTGCCTTCTCCCCATAATCCCTGATCCCCTTTATTAATCAAGAACCGATCTATAAAGGCGGGAGCGGCCGGGGTCAACAGGAGTCAGCTGCCTTACGGGAGAGCAATGGGGGGAGCAAGGGGGCTAGACGGTAGTCTAGCTGGGGGCTGGGGGGGAACTGAGTTGCAGTTGTACTGACCGAAGCAGAGCTGGAGGTAAAAGGGAGAGTCTGGGCGGGGGTTTGAAAGGGATGGGTAGGGCAGGTCTTTCATTCAGGGCTGGATGCGAAGAACAGAGGGGTCGCAATACTAGTGGGGAAGCGGGTGTCGTTAGAGGTGCTGAATATTGTGGCGGATAATGGAGGTCGATACGTGATGGTGAGTGGTAGGTTGCAGGGGACCCGGGTGGTAATGGTGAATGTGTATGCCCCGAATTGGGACGATGCAGGGTTTATGAAGCGCATGTTGAGTCGGATCCCGGATCTGGAAGCGGGAAGCTTGATAATGGGGGGGGGGGGGGGGGGGACTTTAATACTGTACTGGACCCAGCAATGGACCGATCCAGCTGCGGCCAAGGTGCTAAGGGGTTTTATGGACCAGATGGGGGGAGTGGATCCATGGAGGTTTTCCAGGCCGGGGGCCAGAGAGTTCTCCTTTTTTTTTCTCTCCCATGTACATAAGGTCTATTCACGGATCGACTTCTTTGTGATGAGTAGGGCACTGATCCCAAGAGTGGAGGGAACGGAATATTCGGCTATAGCGATTTCGGACCACGCCCCGCACTGGGTGGAGTTGGGGGAGGAGAGGGACCAGCGCCCGCTGTGGCGCCTGGATGTGGGACTGTTGGCGGATGAGGAGGTTTGTGGGCGGATCCGGGGGTGCATTCAGAGATACATAGAGGCCAATGATAATGGGGAGGTGCAGGTGGGTGTGGTTTGGGAGGCTCTGAAGGCGGTGGTTAGGGGAGAGCTCATTTCAATTAGGGCTCACAGGGAGAAGAGCGAGAGGTTGGTGGGGGAGATAGTAAGGGTGGACATGAGCTATGCCGAAGAGGGGCTGCTGAGGAAGCGACGGAACCTCCAAACGGAATTTGATTTACTGACCACGGGGAAGGCAGAGGCTCAGTAGAGGAAAATGCAGGTGGCAGTGTAGGAGTATGGGGAGAAGGCGAGTCGGATGCTGGCGCATCAGCTACGTAAGAGGGAGGCAGTGAGGGAGATTGGAGGAATCAGGGATGGGGGGGACTATGGTGCGGAGTGCGGTTAAAATAAATGAGGTATTTGGGGATTTCTATGGGGACCTGTAGAAGTCAGAGCCCCCGGAGGGGGGAGAGTGAATGCGGCGGTTCTTAGATCAACTGAGGTTCCCGAGGATGGAGGAAGAGCAGGTGGCTGGCCTGGGGGCCTCGATGGGGCTGGAGGAGCTGGTTAAGGGATTGGGGAGCAAGAAGGTGGGCAAGGCCCTGGGACCGGATGGGTTCCCAGTTGAATTTTCCAGGATGTATGTGGATCTGTTGGGCCTGTTGCTGGTGAGAACCTGCAATGAGGCGAGGGAGGAAGGGACTCTGCTCCGGCAAGCGGGATAAGGACCCGCTGCAGTGCGGTTCGTATAGGCCGATCTCTCTCCTTAACGCAAGTTGCTGGCGAAGGTCCTCGCTTTGAGGATTGTGTCCCGGGAGTGAAACATGAGGACCAGACGGGGTTCGTGAAGGGCAGGCCGTTAAATGTGAATATGCGGAGGCTCCTGAACGTGATTATGATGCCCTCGGTGGGAGGGGAAGCGGAGATGGTGGCGGCTATGGACGCGGAGAAGGCCTTTGATCAGGTGGAGTGGGAGTACCTATGGGAAGTGCTTAGCAGGTTTGGGTTCGGGGAAGGGCACATAGGGTGGGTCGGGGTGTTAAACAGGGCCCTGGTGGCGAGCGTGTCTACGAACCGGCGGAGATCGGAATATTTCAGATTGTACCGGGGGACGAGACGGCTGTTCGTGCTGGCAATTGAGCCGCTGGCCACGACATTAAGGGAGTCTAGGAACTGGAGGGGGTTGGTCCGTGGAGAGGAGGAACACCGGGTGTCGTTGTATGCTGATGGCCTGTTGTTATATATTGCAGATCCAGTGGAGGGGATGGCGGAGGTCATGCGGATCCTTGGGGAGTTTGGGGACTTCTCGGGCTACACGCTCAACGTGGGGAAGAGTGAGCTCTTTGTAGTGCATGCGGGGGGCCAGGAAAGGGGGCTAGAGGAGATGTCGTTGAAGAGGGCAGAGAGGAGCTTTCGATACCTGGGTATCCAGGTAGCTAGGAGCTAGGGGGCCCTGTATAAGCTTAATTTGACACGGTTGGTGGACCAGATGGAGGAAGACTTTAGGAGATGGGATGTGTTGCCACTTTCCCTGGCGGGTAGGGTGCAGTCGGTCAAGATGATGGTCCTCCCGAGGTTATTGTTCGTGTTCCAGTGCCTGCAAATCCTAATCCCCAAGGCTTTTTTCAAGTGGGTAAGCAGGAGTATTATGGGGTTTGTATGGGCGAGCAAGACCCCGAGGGTGAAGAGGGTGTTTCTGGAGTGCAGTCGGGACAGGGGCGGGCTGGCGCTGCCGAATCTGTGTGGTTATTATTGGGCAGCTAATGTGGCGGTGATCCTTAAATGGGTAATGGAGGGGGAGGGGGCGGCGTAGAAGAGGCTAGAGGCGGCGTCTTGTGTGAGTACTAGCTTGGGGGCGCTGGTGATGGCACCGTTGCCGCTACCGCCGACGCGGTACACCATGAGCCCGGTGGTGGTGGCGACATTGAAGATCTGGGGGCAGTGGAGGCGACATAGGGGTGAGGTGGGGGCCTCAATTTGGTCCCCAATACGCGATAATCATAGGTTTGTGCCAGCAGGATTGATGGGGGGTTCCTAAGTTGGCATCGGGCAGGAATTAAAAGGATGGGGGACCTGTTTATAGATGGGACTCTTGCTAGCCTGGGGGTGCTGGAGGAGAAATTCGGGTTGCTTTTAGATATATGCAGCTAAGGGCGTTTGTGAGACGGCAGGTGAGGGAATTTCCGCTACTTCCAGCACGAAGGATTCAGGACAGGGTGATTTCGGGTGTATGGGTTGGAGAAGGCAAGGTCTCGGCGATTCATCAGGAGCTGCAGGAAGCGGAGGAGGCCTCGGTGGAGGAGTTGAAGGACAAGTGGGAGGAGGAGCTTGTTGAGGGCCTCTGGGCTGATGCCCTGCGCAGGGTCAATTCCTCCTCCTCATGCGCCAAGCTCAGTCTAATACAGTTCAAAATATTACATCGGGTGCATATGACAGGGGCGAGGATGAGTAGGTTTTTTGGGGTGGAGGACAGATGTGTGAGATGTTCGGGGAGCCCAGCGAATCACGCCCATATGTTCTGGACGTGCCCGGCGTTGAAGGGGTTCTGGAAGGGCTTTGCGAGGGCTATGTCCAAAGTTGTGAACACCCGGGTCAAGCCGAGCTGGGGTATTGGACGAGCCGGGAGTGCAGGAGCCGAAAGAGGCCGGAGTTCTGGCCTTTGCGTCGCTGGTAGCCCGGCGGAGGATCCTGCTAATGTGGAGAGATGCAAAGCCCCCGAGCGTGGAAGCTTGGATCAATGACATGGCAGGGTTCATTAAGTTGGAGAGGATAAAGTTTGCCCTGCGAGGGTCTGTGCAGGGGTTCTCCAGGCGGTGGCAACCGTTCCTAGACTTTCTCGCGGAATGCTCGGTGGAGGTCGAAACAGCAGCAACCCGGGGGGGGGGGTTAATGTTCTTGTTCAAAGGGGGCGTTTTCCCCACTTTTGTAGTTATTGGTTCAATGGGGTTAATGTATCCTTGTTTGATTTCCTATGTACAATTTTGTTTTTCTTTCTTTCTTTCTGGAGTGTTTGGTTGAAAATTGTTAAATTTTGAATAAACCTATTTACAAAAAAAAAAGAAACGATCTATCTCTGTCTTAAAGACACTCCGTGATTTGGCCTCCACAGCCTTCTGCGGCAAAGAGTTCCACAGATTCACCACCCTCTGGCTAAAAATGTTCCTCCTCATCTCTGTTTTAAAGGATTGTCCCTTCTGCCTGAGGCTGTGCCCTCGGATTCTATCTCTTCTACTCGTGGAAACATCTTCTCCATTCCCAATCTATCTAGGCCTCTCAGTATTCTATGTTTCAATGAGATCCTCCCCCTCATCCTTCTAAACTCCAACGAGTATAATAATAATAATCGCTTAATGTCACAAGTAGGCTTCAATGAAGTTACTGTGAAAAGCTCCTGGTCGCCACATTCAGTACAGACCCAGAATCCTCAACCTTTTTCATACGACAAGCTCTTCATTCCAGGGATTATTCTTGTGAACCTCCTCTGGACCCTTTCCAAGGCCAGCACGTCCTTCCTTAGATACGGGCCTTAAACTGCTCCCAATACTCCAATGGGGTCTGAGCAGAGCTTTATACGGACTCAGCAGTCCATTCCTGCTCTTGTAATCTCGCCCTCTTGATATTAGTGCTAACATTGCATTTGCCTTCTTAACTGCCAACTTAACCTACATGTTAACCGTAAGAATATCCTGAACTAGAACTCCCAAGTCCCTTTCTGCTTCAGATAGTCTATGCCTCTATTCTTCCGACCTAAATACATAATCTCAAACCTTTCCACATTGTATTCCATCTGCCACTTCGTTGCCCACTCTCCTAGCCTGTCCAAGGCTTTCTGCAGCCTCCCCGCTTCCTCAGCACCACCTGTCCCTCTACATATCAACAGATTTGTCAGAAATGACCTCCCTTGAAGAAGCCGTGCTGATCCAGTACTATTTTATCATGCACTTCCAAGTACTCTGCAATCTCATCCTTAATAATGGACTTTAAAATATTAACAACACCTGAAGTCAGGCTAACTGGCCTATAATTTCCCGTCTTTTGCCTCCCTCGCCTCCTTCAACGGCGGTGTTACATTAGCCATTTTCCAGTCGTCTGGGACTCTCCCTGACACCAGTGATTCCTGAAAGATCATCACCAATGCCTCCACAATCTCCTCAGGTGGCGACCGTCCGATCCAGGTGATTTTTCCACATTCAGAACTTTCAGCTTCCCCAGCACCTTCTCCTTAATGATGGCCACTACACACCCCTCTGCCCCACACTCTCGAAGTTCTGGTACGCCACTGGTGTCGCCCACCGTGATACAGAGTACCTATGGGCTGTACGGTAGCATACTGGTTAGCACTGTTGCCTCACAGCACCAGGGACCAGGATTCGATTCACAGCTATGGTCACTGTCTGCACGTTATCCCCGTGTCTGCGTGAGTTTCATCCTGATGTTCCGGTTTCCTCCCACAAGTCCCGAAAGATGTGCTGTTAGGTAATTTGGACATTCTGAATTCTCCCTCGGTGTATCCGACCAGGCGCCGGAATGTGGCGACTAGGGGCTTTTCACAGTAACTTCATTGCAGTGTTAATGTAAGCCTACTTGTGACAATAAAGATTATTATTATTCAGTTCCTCTGCCATTTCTTTGTTTCCTATTACTACATACATTAACGCTGCAATGAAGTTACTGTGAAAAGCCCCTAGTCACCACATTCCGGCACCTGTTCGGGTACGCTTGAGAGAGAATAATATTTAATACAACACCCTCTGTCCTGCATTAGTTTAAAGCCCTAGTTATGCGATTTGCCAGGACTGGTACCAACATGATTCAGATGAAGACCATCCCATCAGAACAGGTCCCCTCTTCCCCAGTACTGGAAATGTCCCATGAGTTCAAACCCATTTCTCCCGCACCAATCTTTGAGCCATGTATTTACCTTGTTAATCTTATTAACCCTGTGTCAATTAGCTCATGGCTCAGGTAGTGATCCGGAGATTATTACCTTTTTGGTTCTGCTTTTAAATTTAGCTCCGAGCTGCTCATTCCTTCAGCAGAACCTGTCTTTCTTCTACTTATATCATTGGTACCTACGTGGACCACGACAACTGGATCTTTACCCTCCCACTCAAGTTCCTCTGCAGTCCAGATCACTTGAATGGCTCCCTGTGCAACAGTGCTGTGGTCAGTTTGCTCATCCCTTCCAGTCTCCGCTCTCATCCATACAGAATCTCGGACCTGTTTGTCAAGGCTAAGGGCTGAGGCTCCTGCCACTCCACCTGCTGGATCCCTCTACCTACCTCCCTCGTAGTCACACCCTCCTGTTCCTGACCACTGACTGAATTCAAGGTAGTTAATCTCAGGATGTGCCTGCCTCCTGGAACACAGTGCCCAGGTATCTCTCCCCCTCCCTGATGTGTTGCAGTGTCCGAAGCTCAAACTCCAGCTCATCAACTCTCAGCAGAAGTTCCTCAAGCAATCAACACTTTTTACAGATGTGCTCACTAGGAACCACAATGGGGTCCACCAGCTCCCACATCATGCAGGTGCAACACATCGCCTGGCCCTGCATCTCTCTTTTATTTATTTATAATTTGTTTTTTTTAATTTTAAATAGTTTTTAGTCTTTCTAATCTGTAAAATATTTCCAATTTGACCTTTTTAATCTGAAAGCAATTCCGAATAGGTAATGCTTCTGCTCCTTTAAAACCGCCACTCCCCCTCTTACCTTAACTCCCGACACGCAAAGCAAAGTGGCACTCCGTGCAAGGCTCTGAACAAGCTTGTTTTATAGCCTCTGCCCCCCCCCCCCCCCCCGTTTAATCCCCTGCATAAAGAAGCCAGTCTGAACCGGTTTACTAACTGCCCTAATTTGCTCCCCTGCCGAGTCCCACTTTCTTCAAATTCTTCATATCTGAAGGATTTTTAAAACGTCTACCAGCAGTTTAGTTTGTAAGCGCTGTGCTGTTCGAAATCTGACATCACTCATCTCTGCCCCTACTTTAACCCATCTTGGGGCAGCACGGTAGCATTGTGGATAGCACAATTGCTTCACAGCTCCAGGGTCCCAGGTTCGATTGCGGCTTGGATCACTGTCTGTGCGGAGTCTTCACATCCTCCCCGTGTGTGCGTGGGTTTCCTCCGGGTGCTCCGGTTTCCTCCCACAGTCCAAAGTGTGCAGGTTAGGTGGATTGGCCATGATAAATTGCCCTTAGTGTCCAAAATTGCCCTTAGTGTTGGGTGTGGTTACTGGGTTATGGGGATAGGGTGGAGGTGTTGACCTTGGGTAGGGTGCTCTTTCCAAGAGCCGGAGCAGACTCGATGGGCCGAATGGCCTCCTTCACTGTAAAATCTATGATAATCTGTTGAAGCACTCATTTGTGCATTCAATGCCTCAGACCTAATTATTCTAATGCTCTCCTGGCCAGCCACACAGCTTATCCAAAACTCTGTTGCCAGCACCCTAACTTAACATCAGTGAGATAGGTTTTAAGGTGTGCTTTTAATGGAGGGAAGAGCGGTAGACAGGTGTAGGGAGGATCTTCTAGAGCTTGGGACCCAGGGATCGGAAGGCAGTCACAAATGGTGGAGCTGTTGTACTCTGGAAAGCTTTGCTCAGTCTTTGAGATATTTAGAGTGAAGCATTATGAGCATACATCAAACTCAACCATTTTTTGTAAGTGTTTTTTTAATATATGCTCAAGTGAAAACCCGATTAATGTCCTCAACCTGTATCAAATTAAACACAATTTGAATGTAATTATCAGGATGTTCAAGAGGCAGAAGGCGAGAAGCATACATATCTAGGAAGGCTGTGGTTTGAAGCAGTTTACTGAAATGGTGAGGGGTGTGGCCGTGGAGGGATTTGAAAACCAGGGTGAACATTTTAAAATCAAGATGTTCTTTGACTGGGAGCCAATGTAGGCTAGCAAGCACGGGTGATAGACGAATGCAAGCTAAAGATACAGGCAACAGAGTTGGAGTTTAGAGGGTAGAATGTCAGACACCAGCCAGAAGTGTGTTGGCTCAGTGGCGTCTAGAGGTAAAGCCATGAATGGTGGTTGTAGCAGTAGATGGGCAAAGTCGGGCGACGTAGAGGTGGAAATGGACAGTCTTGGTGATGGCACGCGTATGAGGTTGGAAGCTCATCTTGAGATCAGATGTGCCACCTAACTTGTGAACAAATTGGTTTAATCACAGCCTGTTACCAGGAAGAGAGATGGAATCGATACTGAGGGAATGGAATTTGGGCCAGGAAGGAAAAGAGTGGCTTCGGTCTTCCCGGTATTCAATTGGAGGAATTTTCCACTCATCCAGGACTTGATGAGAACCAGGAAGGAAAGTTGGGTGGAAGTCGATTCACCTTCATCTTTGTAAGGAGAGCTGGATGGGTTGTAGTATTGTCACTGGACTAGTAATCCAGACACTCTGGAGATCCAGGTCCAAATCCCACAAAGGCAGATGGTGAAATTACAATTCGGTAAAATCTGAAATTAAAAGTCTAACGATGACCATGAAACCATTGCAGTCTGCCATTCTTGGCCTACATGTGACTCCAGACCCACTGCAACCTGGTTGACTCTTGGGGATGAGCAATAAATGTCCAGCTGGCAACAACCACATTCCAGGAAATAATTTTTAAAAACTGACTTACTTTGGCTTCAATCCACAAATGCCTTTTTAAAAAGTCTCATCCTCCTGTTTTGATCCCTCCATGACCTCAACCCTCCATATCCCTTTAACCTTCCAATGACTTTAAAAATCCTCTCTCTGCTCCTTTGGCTGCTGTGCCTTCAGCCTTCTGGGCCTTGAACTCTCTGCAGCTCAACTGTCTCTCCTTCCCCAAAACCTTCCTTAAGATCAAGATCTTAGTTAGCCACCTACCCCAATATCTTCTTTGGGTAGGTGTCAATTTTTATTTGTGTTCCGCTCTTATGGTCTACTATAATGCACTTAATGGAGTGCAGAAACAAAACTCTGGACTCACCAAGCATTCATTGCCTATTAATTATACGGAGGACAATTGTGACAAATTACAAGATCTTGACACACTTGCAGAATCATTTCTCATTTTCCTCCACCTCCAGCATGATGTCTCCACCAAACGCATCTTTTGCTGAGTCACAGTGACTCAAAATAGAATCCCAACAGTGCAGAAGGAGGCCATTTGGCCCATTGAGTCAGCACCAGCCCTTGGAAAGAGCATGCTACTTAAGCCCACTCCTCTACTCCATCCCCGTAATCCAGCAACCCCATCTAACCTTTTGGACACTGAGGGGAATTTGATCATGGCCAGTCCACCTAACCTGCACATCTTTGGACTGCGGGAGGAAACCGGAGCACCCGGAGGAAACCCACACAGATATGGCGAGAGAGTGCAAACTCCACACAGTCACCCGAGGCTGGAATTGAACCCGGGACCCTGGAGCTGTCAGGCAGCAGTGCTAACCACTGTGCTGCCATGCCGCCCATAATGTTGACTCTCTTTCGCTTCCCACAGATGCTGCCAGACCAGTTGAGTTTATCCAGCATTTTCTGTTTCTACGTTTTCCCCCTCCCGTACCTGCCTCCCCGAACAGGCGCCGGAATGTGGCGACGAGGGGCTTTTCACAGTAACTTCATTTGAAGCCTACTTATGACGAGCGGTTTTCATTTTTTCATTTCCCCTTTCAGCGGGGACAGTTTCCTCCATGAAACCCTGGTCTTCCACCCTATCACTGTCCTTTTGTCCTCCAAAACCTATCACATCTCAAACTTTTCCCTGTCACAGTCATGGAATATTAACTCTGCTTCTCCCTCCACAGATGCTGCCATATCCTGGTGAGTATTCCCAGCGCTCAGTTTTTCTTTCAGGCTTCCAGCAACATCAGTATTCTGCTTTTTCTCTGGTAGCATAACCACTCTGCTACCATACCCCCGTGCATGGATGGTGCAGCATCCTAACCCTAACCCATGCCTCCTCCTTGCTCAGCATTGCATGAATAGCGTTTACTTTATTGTTTCCTAACAGGATGCTGCAAATAGTCGAAGGCCGAGGAAACGGTGTGAAAAAAAGCCCCACTTCAATGCCGTACAAATCCACGGTGCCACGAATGACCAAGAGTCGAAGAAGACCATTGTTCCCAGAAGGGATGGTGCAATAAAAATCCACGAGAATATGAATAATCAAGGGCCCATGAAACAAATGCAAGAAATTACACCAGTTGAAAATGTGTTGCAAAAAGAGTCATTCAGTGCTAAAGGTCAGTAACGAATGTGCAGTTTTATTTACACAGATTCCACCTATTTGTGCAGACATTGTGGAATGATGTTGATGCCTGTTTACATCTCCTCCACTTAACCTGGTGATTGCAATTTGCCTCTTGCTTGCTTGTTCTGCCCCCCCCCCCCCCCTCTATAAATCTCTTGGAGCCCATCTCTGAAGTTGGCTGCTATGCGGTACCTTGTACCCTATATAAAATCCTAGAATTTACAGCGCAGAAGGAGGCCACGTGGCCCATCGAGTCCGCAAAGCCCCCCTGAAAGACCACCCGACCCATGCCCCCACCCCATCCCCATAACCCAGCAACCCCCCCCCCCCCCCCAAATCTCTTTTGTCATTTAAGGGCCAATTTTATTTTGAAATTTAGAGTACCCAATTATTATTTTTCCAATTAAGGGGCAATTTTGCGTGGCCAATTCACCTAACCTGCACATCTTTGGGTTGTGGGGGTGAAACCCGTGCAGACATGGGGAGAATGTGCAAACTCCACACGGACAGTGACCCAGGGCCATCATTCGAACCTGGGTCCTCAGCGCCGCAGTCCCAGTGCTAACCACTGCATTAAGGGGCAATTTAGCATGGCTAATCCATCTAGCCTGCATTAGTTAGATTTCTTACCTGGCAGCTTGCGTTTAACACAATTGACCAGGTGTTCTACTGTGCAAGTTCTTTCAACTTGGAATTCAGGCTTGTATAATTTGATCAGTGCTGCAAATTATGCATTTTAAAAATTGCAAAGAAAAAAGTAGAAAGGAGGCAATAAACAATGAAAACAGGTGCAGTACAGAACAAGAATTATTGCAAATATAGGAACAAACAAGACAGGATAGGTTTAGAACCATGCACTCAAGGAACTAGTGCCTCCAGTTTTGATACCAGATAAATCCAATAACAGGTTAATAACGGATTACAATGGAGGGGGAATTGAGGTTAAGGCCATATAAGTACAGGAGGATAACAGTTCAGGGCGCACAACCTTGTGTATTGCCAGGTTAAGACAAACAATACCATATAATCATGCAATATGACTCATGGAAAGTCCAAAAGGAGCAAGGCGGACAAGGTTAGAGCCTATAAATTTGAGATGGAGGCCCAACAATCTATCAGATTTAGAATGCATCACAGATGTCAAGAATGCCATAGGAATACATTCCATAACTAATTTATGCCCATTTTGAATTGAAAGATATCTGTCACTAATCCAGGAGCATAGGATATTTTTACAAGCTGCAAAGGACAAAATGATGTACAGCCGTTTTTCATTAGTATCCGTAATTCTCTCATCTGGAAGACCCAGAATTGGGAATAAAGGATTAAATTCTTTTTTTTTTTTTAAATAAACTTGGGAGTACTCCATTCTTTTTATTGCCCAATTTTTTAAGGGGCAATTTAGCCTGGCCAATCCACCTCACATGCACATCTTTGGGGTGTGGAGGTGAAACCCACGCAGACACAGGGAGAATGTGCAAAGTCCACACGGACAGTGACCCAGGGCCGGGATTCGAACCCGGGTCCTCAGTGCTGTAGTCCCAGTGTTAACCACTGCGCCATGTGTCGCCCCAACATTTCTAGGGGATATAACTATCTAAGCAATCATGGCATTCCTGCCCAGCCATGAAAACGGCAGGGATGACCAAGGAACCAAGTCCCACCTAACACAAACTAGCCCATGCAACTGTCTGAAACTGGGTGATCGTGACACCAGATACTTGAACCCCAAAACGGACCACCGAAATTAGTTGGCCGGGGTGGGGAGGTGCTTCTGGAGGTTGGGTTGAAATGGTAATGGCTAAGAGCAATAAACAAGAGAAGGAAGGAAGGAATTTCCCTTTTCTTAACTGCCCCATCTAACTGGCTTCCTCTTCTGAGAACCTTGCATGGTGGAACATTTGCAACTAATTATCAGGAAGAAATTAATGTGACAAATTGTGGGGGGACAAGTATCTTGAAGTCCTAGAATGTAAACCTGAAGAAATTAGTTGCAAAATCTATATATTCTAAGACTGCCTGAAGAACATCAAGGCCCATGGAAGGTCCTTCCAAAACTTGGCTTTCTGAAATGCAGAGGCAGCTTTCCAGTTATGCTGGCAATCTCGGATTCCTGACTGTCAAACTTTTACCCAGGTGACTTGGCAGAGCTTGAAAACCTTGAGCAGAAACTACGGGAGGAACTGAGATGGAATGGGACACATGAAATACTTCATCCAACGCTTCAGAAATGTTAGTACATTTTCTTTCTGTTGGGTCCACTTGTGATTTGTTAAATTTGCTTCCCACCCATTGCAGATGGGCAGAAGTGTAGACGGCAATGACCCTTCGTTTCAGATCTGGGTTAAAATCCAATCTAGACATCGGACTAAACAGTTGTCTGCTGGCTGCCTAGGAAAGCATTTGACATGTGCGGTGAGTCCCACAGGCCCACATCGGCACCCAGAGCCAATGGAAAGTGTCACTGGTGAAGTAGGAGTTTTTTTTCTGTATCAGCATTTATCTCCTACCCTTAATTGCCATGGGGAAATTGGTGGTGAATCGCTGCATTTTGTGCGCTGAAGGTGCTCCCTAGGTGCTGTTCGACGTCACAGTTTTGGGGGGTTTGCTCGGCCATTTCAGAGGTCACCAAGGGTCCACAGCGATGAAATTCACTCTTAAATCTCACACTGGCACCTGTTTGGGTACACGGAGAGAATTCAGAATGTCCAATTCGCCTAATAAGCACGTCTTTCAGGTCTTGTGGGATGAAACCGGAGCACCCTCGGGAAACCCACGCAGACACGGAGAGAACGTGCAGACTCCGCACAGACAGTGACCCAAGAAGGGAATCGAACCCGGGTCCCTGGTCCTGTGAAGCACCAGTGCTAACCACTGTGCGACCGCGAAGGTCATAAATAATAACAAACTTTGCAATAAATTCTGACCCAATATCTTTGTTTCAGTTTTGTACGGTTTTCCCCTTCTCCACTTGCGTTTACGTAGGATAAGTGTAGTCCTGGCCATACTTTCCAAAGGACACTTGGTTAAAGTGGCTCTCCTTGTGCATCATTTGAGTGGCGCAATCAGTGAGCCAGTACGCAGGGGTCACTGGCATAAATCCATGCTGTACCAAAAGTCCAGAAATTGGTAATATCACCTTCAAAACTATTCTTAAACTGAACTAAGTGACCTTGATATAGTTTCAATATTCTTTAAAATTGTTATGCATTGTACTTATATGGTCCTTTTTTTTTTTTACATCTAGCTGGAATAAAATTAAGTGACCTCCAACTCACCGAATGTCTAAATGTGAAGCATTTAGGATTGGCTTCTGTGCAAAATATTGAGTTGAATTCCTCTTTTCCTGTAAACGAGTCTCCTGGAATTCGGGGTAAGGGTTTAATTTATATTTCGAAGTAGACTAATTGGCCTAAACACAATTATAAGGTCTGTTGATGTTTAATCTTCTAGCCTGCGCAGTTAAGATGAGGATGTGGTGTTGCTAACTTGCTGTTGTCTCTTAATTTGGCTCTGTTTAATTACGTTTGCTCAAGAGTCGCCAGGTATCTTTCGACACCACCACAAGGTTCAAAACCGAATACTGATCAAAGACTCGATACGCCAGTTAGTAAGTTCAAAAGCAATGCTCATTTATTTACAGACAGTCAAATCTACTCATGCATAAAACTCTACAAACTAAACTATCACTATTACTAAAAGCCTATACTTAGCTTCGGGTGCCCACTCAGTCAGAGGAACAATGGCCGTTGCTCGGTTCTGAGGCTGCTGGGTTGAGTTGTTTACAGGATAGCAACTAGGGGCGTCTATCTCGTAGCGTGCATTGACTTGGAACTTACTTGGTCTGGCGTAGCTGCTAGGCAGGTCTCTCCTCGCTGAGAGCCAAGGCCAAGAGAGCGATCCTCTCGGGGAGTCGTTTTTAATACCCCAAAAGGGCTTTGCACGCTTTTGGGCGGGCCTTGGACTTGGCCCCAATTAATTGGGCCGCTTCCCAATTGTCCTTATCGATTTTCCTCCAATACAGGGGTGGGTTCCCTGGTTGCTGGGCGTGTCCTAGGTGGCCGTTGGTTTGCTTTGTTTTAGTCTCCTCTGGCGCCGGGATGTCTGGCTTAGCATTGTTTACCTAAATGTTGCCTTTTGTTCCCGGGGATGGCTTATTAGTACGTAGATGATTCTGCAGTACCGGTCCTGTCTGAGAGCTAAGGCTCTAATCAACAGACAGACCTTGCACCTGCTTGCTTTTTTGGTATTGTCCAATTTTCCCTGCATTCTTTGCAAGTGTCCATTTTGTAATCGGGACGTGGCCATCCCAGATGGCTGCAGCCTCCGTTCTTGCATTGCTCACCCATATTGACCAGTTACATGATTATTCCATTAGCAGTGTTTGCATGTAGGAGCACCAAGCCAGAAGTTTCCATGAAGTTCATCTTGTGGAGCCCTGGCCCACTTTGGTTAATATTCCCATGAATTTGAGTAAATTTCAAGCCGTTTGGAAATCAATCACAATGTTGTGGTGATCCACCAAATAACCAAAGATAGTTCTTTCTAAACTTCATGAAACTGAAATGATGCAACCAGCAAGTGAGAAATTAAGGTGCAAATAGAACTGTTGACGGAGCCTGGAGGTAGATTGACAGAATCCTCTGCCTGTTGTTTGGTTCCACTTGCTGAAGTAAGAAGTTTCTTCTTTAAGAAGAAACCGATATTGGTGACCATGTCTTCATCACTGTATTTGTGATTGTTAATCCAGTGGTTAAAATGGGCCCGAACTTGTACCAATTAAGATGTTGTTGTTCTTTGAGCCCTCGTCTATGGGTGACATTGGCATGGTGTTCAGATCCTGGACCCAGACCCCCAATGTTTGTTAGGATACTGGAAAAGAACCCCAAACACTTTTTTAAAATGTTAAAACTGTGAGGAAAGGATACTTCACCCCATGAGTAATAACTCTGACCAATAGGTGTCTTTTATATTAAAAAACACTCTTTGGAGTTTGTGAGCAGCATTTGGGTCCGTATCTAAGGAAGGATGTGCTGGCCTTGGAAAAGGTCCAGAGGAGGTTCACCAGAATGATCCCTGGAATGAAGAGCTTGTCATATGAGGAACGGTTGAGTATTCTGGATCTTATTGAAACTTACAGGATACTGAGAGGCATGGATAGAGTGGACGTGGAGAGGATGTTTCCACCAGTAGGAAAAACTAGAACCCGAAGGCACAGCTTCAGACTGAAGAGACGATCCTTTAAAACTGAGATGAGGAGGAATTTCTTGAGCCAGAAGGTGGTGAATCTATGGAACTCTTTGCCGCAGAAGGCTGTGGAGGCCAAATCACCGAGTGTCTTTAAGACAGAGATAGATAGGTTCTTGATTAATAAAGGATCTGGGGTTATGGGGAGAAGGCAGGAGAATGAGGCTGAGAAATCAGCCATGATTGAATGATGGACCAGACCCGACGGGCCGAATGGCCTAATCCTGCTCCAATCCAAACACAGGATTAAATACATTAACATCAGAGAGAGAGAGAACAAAAGTCCATTAAGCCTCTCCTTGTAAACACATACATGGTTGGAATCATTGATGATCTCACACTTACGATATCTTGATTACACGTTTTGAGGCAGCACGTGGCGCAGTGGTGGCCCTGCTGCCTCACGGCACCGAGGTTCCAGGTTCGATCCCGGCTCTGGGTCACTGTCCGTGTGGAGTTTGCACATTCTCCCGTGTTTGCGTGGGTTTCACCCCCACAACCCAAAGATGTGCAGAGTAGGTGAATTGGCCACGCTAAATTGCCCCATAATTGGAAAAAGTAAATTGGGTACTCTAAATTCAAAAAATAAAAATAAAAAAAAAAAAAATTACACGTTATGCAGACACCGCCCGTCTGTTGGTTAAACCAGGATTTTTAAAAAAACTCCAACTGATACCATATCCCAGGCTTTAAATAACATTACTTCAACAGATATTTATAATACAATCTATATAAAAATGTCCCACATTCATCACACATGGCAAACTTAAAAGACTTAATACATTATCCAGATGTACCTTGATCTGAGATGCTGCATTTACAGTTTACTAATATGCAAAACCACAAGCCTCTAATATGAATCTGTGATAATATTTACTTTAGTTTCTGATTACGGTATTGTTTTGGCAGGTGAGTTTTGGCACTGCATAGACAGAAAAATCCCCAAGGACAGGGCTATTAGGAAAGAGTATAGCTGATCCCTTCAGCCCATACACATTCCCTTATGAGTGTTTAAGTACCTTGTGACTTATTTTCTTTCAGAAACCGGGATTCCATTTATCTCCCGGACAGGAAAAACAAATGATCTCACCAAGATTAAGGGCTGGAAGCACAAGTTTAATCTACAGCCTGGGTCACCCGAGGACAAGCCTAGTCCACCACCTTCAAGTAAACAAGAATATTTATCCTGTTTTGTTCTTCTTTCATAATTGCTGCATATGCGCAGGTCCGGAAAAACTCCAAAGCAGGAAGAATGTTATTCCAGTTTACTAGCCCATTATTAGTACAAAGAAAGATCCGAAGAAATAATTTTGCTGAATGATGTGATGAATGTTTATGAAAATGTGTATCAAACATGTAATCCATAGTACTCTACACTTGAAAACACCTGTGAATGATTTTATCTTGTTCTGTTGGTCTTTCCTTCTCCTTTTCCAAGTTTGTAGAACTTCTGGCAAATTCATTTTTCATTCACTACTCCAGGACCAACACCAGTGTTTGAGCATTGACTCTCTGTACTGTATTTTGTTTGGGGGAGGGGGGGGAGTAACAATACTTCAGCAGCAAGAAGAGTGTGGGACTTGCACTCCTGAATCGGGAGGAAGCCCTCCCCATGAGAGCTACCAACCAATCTGAGTAGCTGGCAGCTCTTGCAATCCTGACAGCACCAGTGCTCCGTAGTGGCCGCTGCCAAGACTAAACAAGCCCAAGATAAAGGCCCCAATGCATCCTGCATGCAGGTAAGTTGAGGGTATTGGGTGGGGAGGGATCAGGCACCTGACAAAATGGAGTGATAGGTGTGGATTTTGTGGAGACGAAGGAAGGGATGTGCCCTCCATGTGCACAGGCTACCTCTACACCCTCTCAAAACGTTTCCTAACAAAACTGCCCACTTCCACTGGCCGTCCCACCCCAACTGTGGTATAACATGGAGTTAGTTGGCTTCTTAACCAAGCTCAATTAACCTGGAATAATTTACCTATGATGTCTACTCCCTTGTATCATGGGATCAACTTAGGGGTGGGCTAGCCACCCTCGTATGTTGTGTGTCCCCATGCTGAAAACAGCATGACGCGGTAAAATCCAGCCCCCTCTGGTCAGAGTCAGTAAATGTAACGGTAAAGCACTGGAGTCTGAAACGTTTCAGTATGGTTTCAAATCCTATCCCATTCAGAAGAGAATCCACTCGGCCTATTAAGTGGAATGCCCTGTGGGGTAGAGTGCAGACTCAATGGGCCAAAAGACGACAAAGAACAAAAAACAGCTCAGGAACTGGTCCATCGGCCCTCCAAGCCTGCGCCGACCATGATGCCCGTCTAACCTAAGACCGTCTACACTTCCGGGGTCCGTATCCCTCTTCCCATCCTATGCATGTATTGCTCAAGACGCTCCTTTGCACTATCGTACCTGCTTCAACCACCTTCTCCGGCAGCGAGTTCAAGGCACCCACTACCCTTTGTGTATATATATTTTTAAAACTCCCTCGCGCATATCCTCTCAACTTTGCCCGTTGCACCTTAAACCTATGCCCCCTAGTAATTGACTCTTCCACACTGGGGGAAAAAGCTTCTGACTATCCACTCTGTCATGCCCCTCATAATTTTGTAGACTTCTATCACGTCGCCCCTCAACCTCAGTCGTTCTAATGAGAACAAACAAGTTTATCCAACCTCTCCTCATAGCTAATGCCCTCCATAGCAGGCAACCTGGGTGGCACAGTGGTTAGCACTGCTTCCTCACCGTTCCAGGGTCCGACCTTGGGTGACTGTGGAGTTTGCACATTCTTCCCACGTCTACGTGGATTTCCTCCGTGTGCTCCGGTTTCATCCCACAGTCCAAAGATGTGCAGGTTAAATTGATTGGCCATGCTAAATTGTCCCTAGGTGGGGTTCCAGGAATAGGGTGGGGATTGGGCCGAGCTAGGGTTCTCCTTCGGAGGGCCGGTACAGACATGATGGACCAAATGACGTCTTTCTGCACTGTAGGGATTCTGTCATTCAATGAATATCCTCTTAAACCTCTTCTGTACCCTCTCCCAAAACCTCCACATCATTCTGGTAGTGTGGCGACCAGAATTGAACCGTATATACCAATATGTATATGCCTGACTAAGGTTCTATACAGCTACTGCATGACTTGCCAATTTTTATACTCAGTGCCCCGGCCAATGAAGGTAAGCATGCCGTGTGCCTTCTTGACTACCTTCTCCATCTGCGTTGCCACTTTCAGTGACCTGTGGACCTGTACACCCAGATTCCTCTTACCCCTCTCTTTCCGTACACGCCTTTGTTGGTTAGAAGTTGTGTGTGGATGCATTTGGGAAGAGGTTTTTCAGATGCAATCCCATCTTTAAAAAGCTCTATTGTACAAGAGCGAGATACATATGCTGAAGTTAAATTAGGAGGATTCTTTCTGTGCAAATTATTGATATTGTAACATTTCAATATTGGCTCTTGCATAATTTGGCACTCTTTCTGAAAAGTATCCCTCCCTCTCTTTAACAGGTGCCAACACTGCAATTATTAAAAATAGATCAGCATTTGTTAGTGACTTGCTTGATGAATATTTGGAGAAAGAAGGGAAGATAATTGAGCAACAGTCACTGTTGTATGATTTTGAGATGCCCGAAATTGGTCGTCAAACTCCTACCATGTTGGACTCGTCGAGCAACATTCAGCAAAACACTACCCGTTCCCCTGACTATGGCACAACAGTCAAAAACAAACCTTCACATTTGGAAATGTCTCCCGTGTTAGAGAAGCATTTTAGTGTTACAAACAAAGGGATTTTCATCAGAGATATGCGAAACACCAGCATGAATCCGAAGGCTAGGTGTAAAACACAGAAGAAGGACATCTCGGCAGCTAAAAGATCCAAAGATTCCAGTCCATACTCCAACACTTCAGAATTATCGAATAACAATAAACCGTCTGGAATTTATAACACATCCCCACAGAAGGTGAGTCTTCACCTATTGCAAAATAAGATTTATTCCGTGCTTCCCCCAACAATCTTGGAAAGATCACTTTCTTCTGCACCAGTGAGACACTTGTCACCAGCCATCTCTGGATGAATGTCATTTTTGTTTCACTGACTTGGGTAGCTTGTTGGTAAGAGTTTATAATTATTTAGAACAAATGAGTTTATTTTTGAAAAGCTTAAATAATTCATAGGATTCAGCAGTGAGAATTTTTGTGGACATCATTGTTGGCTATTTATTTGGGATTGCAGTATAAACAGACTGGAAGAGTGAATTGTTATCGGTACTGTAAACTGCCTCTGTCTACCAGTGGCACAGTGGTTAGCACTGTTGCTTCATAGCGCCAGGGTCCCAGGTTCCATTCCCGGCTTGGGACACTCTGTGTGGAGTTTGCACTTTCTCCCCGTGTCTGTGGGTTTCCTCCGGGTGCTCCGGTTTCCTCCCACAGTTCAAAGATGTGCAGGTTAGGTGGATTGGCCACACTAAATTGCCGTGTCCAAAAAAAGTTTCGGTGGGGTTACTGGGTTACGGGTATAGGGTGGAGGTGTGGGCTTAGGTAGGGTGTTCTTTCCATGGGCCGGTGCAGACTCGATGGGCCAAATGGCATCCTTCTGCACTGTAAATTCTATGATTCATGATGTGACTTCAGTAATAAAGTTTATTTAGATTGAAAAGCTTAGCCCAAGTATGCCATCTGACTGAGGGGCAGTCTTTTTAAAAATAAATTTAGAGTACCCAGTTATTTTTTTCCAATTAAGGGGCAATCTAGCGTAGCCAATCCACCTACCCTGCACACCTTTTTTGGGTCGTATGGGTTAGACCCACGCAGACACTGGGAGAATGTGCAAACTCCACACGGACAGTGACCCAGGGCCTGGATCGAACCCGGGTCCTCGATGCTGTGAGGCAGCCGTTCCAGCCACTGTACTGCCCCGACCCTGTCTTTTAATTTTAGTTTAAAAACATTGGAAGTATTTGCCTGTGAAATGGTATCCTGTAGAAGGAAAGTGATTTTAAGGTAGCTTTCCGTGTTGTAGGCATGTTCTCGTTCTAATCCAATGTCCGTGATGTCTGGTGGATGTTTTCTGGACCTGTTCCAGCTGCCAGAGCTTTATTCCCATGTAGGTTGGAATATTTTGGTCAATGTGGAAAGGATGTTGGAACAATGGGACGATTGTGGTGTCCGTTTAACAGGGTGGCATTAGGGTTGAGAGGAGATGGTTTATTATGGGGATCAGAAAGCATTGGAGAAGATAAAGGGCAGCACGGTAGCATTGTGGATAGCACAAATGCTTCACAGCTCCAGGGTCCCAGGTTCGATTCCGGCTTGGGTCACTGTCTGTGCGGAGTCTGCCCATCCTCCCCGTGTGTGCATGGGTTTCCTCCGGGTGCTCCGGTTTCCTCCCACAGTCCAAAGATGTGCAGGTTAGGTGGATTGGCCATGCTAAATTGCCCATAGTGTCCAAAATTGCCCTTTGTGTAGGGTGGGGTTACTGGGTTATGGGGATAGGGTGGAGGTGTGGATCTTGGGTAGGGTGCTCTTTCCAAGATCTGGTGCAGACTTGATGGGCCGAATGGCCTCCTTCTGCACTGTAAAAAAAATTCTATGATAAAGTGGGATCGAGTGTTTGTATTTGCTGTTCAATCAATGATTATTTCCAATGATAATGAACAAAAGGATATAAGTGACACTCCTGCTGGATATATAACAGGAAAGGTTAGAAGTTTTTCTTTGATTCATTCATTAATTTCAAACTTCAGCTGAGCATTGAAAAAAATAATTTGATACATATTTGAAGAACGATAAAAGATTTGGGGGCCAGCAGAGATATGGGTGGATGGTCCCAGTAAGTAGCTAACATCAGCCCAGTGCAGTGAGCTAAGTGGCCACCTGTGTCCTTTTTAAGTATGATTATTTGAACTCTCTGAAAGATAGTTTCTGTAATGCAGGTTATTGTACTGTTTTCTTCCCCAAGAAACAACAGAAGCCAGGTTCGACCAGCCTCAAGAGTGTCCATGTGGTATCGAGTCTTAAAGGAGGAAAAAAATCCAACATTTCAGGAAATCAAACTGAAGCAATATACACTTCAGGTGAGGACAATGAAAAACAGAATTTCACAGGATTCAGAAGTCCAGCCTGTTGAATTGTCAGTCCTGTCTTGAAATGCAGAAAAGAAAGAGTGGAAATCTGGAAGAACCAGTTATTTCTCAGCTCGTGGGTTGAATCTTCTTATCTCGGGGGATTTGGGCTGTGGAACCACCTCTCGTGACTCCTGCACAGTTACTGCTAGGCTATCAGGCTCCCGATCTGACATCCAGTACTGAATCATGGAACAAAACAGTTACATCACCGAGGAGGCCATTTGACTCATTGTATCTGTGCTGGCTCTTTGAAGGAGCAATTTACCAAACACCACTCCCCAGCCTTCTCCACATAGCTCTGCACATTCTTCCTTTTCAGATAATACTCCAATTCGCTCTTGAATGTCTCTATTGAATCTGCCTCCACCGCACTCGGGCAGTGCCTTCCATATCCCAACCACACTCTACTTGAAAATGTTTTTCTTATGTCTCCACTTGCTTCTTTTCCCAGTTACCGTAAATCTGGATCTCCTGATTCTCGATCCCTCCCCCAGTGGGAGCAGCTTTTTCCTAACTTTGTCCAGACCCCTCATGCTTTTGAATACCTCTATTAAATCCCCTCTCAATCTTCTCTTCCCCAAGAAAACAGTCCCAGCCTCCCCAATCTATCTTCATAACTTTCTCATCCCTGGAACCATTCTCATGAATCTTTTCTGCCCTCTCTCTAACGTATTTACTTCTTTCTTAAACTGCGGCACGCAGAACTGGAACATGAAGCTCCAGTTATGAGGCTGAACCAGTGTTTTGCATAAGTTTTACGAGATCAGTAGAAATTCTCCTCCAATTAAATATTGGTAAAACTGAAGCCATCATTTTTGGTCCCTGCTCCAAACTCCATTCCCTAGCTACTGACTCTAACACCCCTTACTCTGCCTCTCACTTGAGCAGTGTTTTTAAAAATAAATTTAGAGTACCAAATTCATTTTTTCCAATTAAGGGGCAATTTAGTGTGGCCAATCCACATAACCTGCACATCTTTTGGGTTGTGGGGGCGAAACCCGCAAACACGGAGAGCATGTGCAAACTCCACATGGACCACTTGAACAAAGAACAAAAGGAACAGGCCCTTCGGCCCTCCAAGCCCGTGCCGACCATGCTGCCCGACTAAACTACAATCTTCTACACTTCCTGGGTCCGTATCCCTCTATTCCCATCCTATTCATGTATTTGTCAAGATGCCCCTTAAATGTCACTATCGTCCCTGCTTCCACCACCTCCTCCGGTAGAAAGTTCCAGGCACCCACTACCCTCTGTATAAAAAAAAAAAACTTGCCTCATACATCCCCTCTAAACCTTGCCCCTTGCACCTTAAACCTATGCCCCCTAGTAATTGACCCCTCTACCCTGGGGAAAAGCCTCTGACAATCCACTCTGTCTATACCCCTCATAATTTTGTAGACCTCTATCAGGTCGCCCCTCAACCTCCGTCGTTCCAGTGAGAACAAACCGAGTTTATTCAACCGCTCCTCATAGCTAATGCCCTCCATACCAGTCAACATTCTGGTAAATCTCTTGTGCACCCTTTCTAAAGCCTCCACATTCTTCTGGTAGTGTGGCGACCAGAATTGAACACTATACTCCAAGTGTGGCCTAACTAAGATTCTATACAGCTGCAACATGATTTGCCAATTCTTATACTCAATGCCCCGGCCAATGAAGGCAAGCATGTCGTGTGCCTTCTTGACTACCTTCTCCACCTGTGCTGCCCCTGTCAGTGACCTGTGGACCTGTACACCTAGATCTCTCTGACTGTCAATACTCTTGAGGGTTCTACCATTCACTGTATAGTCCCTACCTGCATTAAACCTTCCAAAATGCATTACCTCACATTTGTCCGGATTAAACTCCATCTGCCATCTCTCCGCCCAAGTCTCCATACAATCTAAATCCTGCTGTATCCTCTGACAGTCCTCATCGCTATCCGCAATTCCACCAACCTTTGTGTCGTCCGCAAACTTACTGCTCAGACCAGTTACATTTTCCTCCAAATCATTTATATATACTACAAACAGCAAAGGTCCCAGCACTGATCCATGCGGAACACCTCTAGTCACAGCCCTCTAATTAGAAAAGCATCCTTCCATTGCTGCTCTCTGCCTTCTATGACCTAGCCAATTCTGCATCCACCTTGCCAGCTCACCCCTGATCCTGTGTGACTTCACCTTTTGTACTAGTCTACCATGAGGGACTTTGTCAACGGCCTTACTGAAGTCCAAATAGACAACATCCACTGCCCTACCTGCATCAATCATCTTTGTGACCTCTTCGAAAAACTATCAAGTTAGTGAGACACGACCTCCCCTTCACAAAACCATGCTGCCTCTCACTAATACGTCCATTTGCTTCCAAATGGGAGTAGATCCTGTCTCGAAGAATTCTCTCCAGTAATTTCCCTACCAGTGACGTAAGGCTCACCGGCCTGTAGTTCTCGGAATTATCCTTGCTACCCTTCTTAAAAAGAGGAACAACATTGGCTATTCTCCAGTCCTCCGGGACATCACCTGAAGACAGTGAGGATCCAAAGATTTCTGTCAAGGCCTCAGCAATTTCCTCTCTAGCCTCCTTCAGTATTCTGGGGTAGATCCCATCAGGCCCTGGGGACCTATCTAGCGTAATATTTTTCAAGACGCCCAACACCTCATCTTTTTGGATCTGAATGTGACCCAGGCTATCTACATACCCTTCTCCAGACTCAACATCTACCAATTCCTTCTCTTTGGTGAATACTGATGCAAAGTATTCATTTAGTACCTCTCCCATTTCCTCTGGCTCCACACATTGATTCCCTTGCCTATCCTTCAGTGGGCCAACCCTTTCCCTGGCTACCCTCTTGCTTTTTATGTACGTGTAAAATGTCTTGGGATTTTCCTTAACCCTACTTGCCAATGACTTTTCGTGACCCCTTCTCGCCCTCCTGACTCCTTGCTTAAGTTCCTTCCTACTTTCCTTGTATTCCACACAGGCATTGTCTATTCCCAGCCTTTTAGCCCTGACAAATGCCTCCGTTTTCTTTTTGACGAGGCCTACAATATCTCTCGTTATCCAAGGTTCCCGAAAATTGCTGTATTTATCCTTCTTCCTCACAGGAACATGCTGGTCCTGAATTCCTTTCAACTGACACTTGAAAGCCTCCCACATGTCAGATGTCAATTTACCCTCAAACATCATGGGCAGCACGGTAGCATTGTGGGTAGCACAATTGCTTCACAGCTCCAGGGTCCCAGGTTCGATTCCGGCTTGGGTCATTGTCTGTGCGGAGTCTGCACATCCTCCCCGTGTGTGCGTGGGTTTCCTCCGGGTGCTCCGGCTTCCTCCCACAGTCCAAAGATGTGCAGGTTAGGTGGATTGGCCATGATAAATTGCCCTTAGTGTCCAAAATTGCCCTTTGTGTAGGGTGGGGTTACTGGGTTATGGGGATGGGGTGGAGGTGTTGACCTTGGGTAGGGTGCTCTTTCCAGGAGCTGGGGCAGACTCGATGGGCCGAATGGCCTCCTGCACTGTAAATTCTATGATATCCACCCCCAATCTAGGTTCTTCAGTTCCCGCCTAATATTGTTATAATTAGCCTTCCCCCAATTTAGCACATTCACCCTAGGACCACTCTTATCCTTGTCCACCAGCACTTTAAAACTTACTGAATTGTGGTCACTGTTCCCGAAATGCTCCCCTACTGAAACTTCTACCACCTGGCCGGGCTCATTCCCCAATACCAGGTCCAGTACAGCCCCTTCCCTAGTTGGACTGTCTACATGTTGTTTTAAGAAGCCCTCCTGGACGCTCCTTACAAACTCTGCCCCGTCTAAGCCCCTGGCACTAAGTGAGTCCAGTCAATATTGGGGAAGTTGAAGTCTCCCATCACCACAACCCTGTTGTTTTTAGTCTTTTCCAAAATCTCCCGCTGGCTGTTGGGAGGCCTGTAGTAAACCCCCAACATTTTGACTGCCCCTTTCTTGTTCCTGATCTCTACCCATATAGCCTCACTGCCCTCTGAGGTGTCCTCCCGCAGTACAGCTTTGATATTCTTCCTAACCAGTAGCGCAACTCCGCCATGCCTTTTGCATCCCCCTCTATCCCACCTGAAACATCTAAATCCTGGAACGTTTAGCTGCCAATCCTGCCCTTCCCTCAACCAGGTCTCTGTAATGGCAACAACATCATAGTTCCAAGTACTAATCCAAGCTCTAAGTTCATCTGCCTTACCCGTAATACTTCTTGCATTAAAACATATGCACTTCAGGCCACCAGACCCGCTGTGTTCAGCAACTTGTCCCTGTCTGCTCTGCCTCAGAGCCATACTGGCCCTATTCCCTAGTTCTCCCTCAATGCTCTCACCTTCTGACCTGTTGCTCCTGTGCCCACCCCCCTGCCATACTAGTTTAAACCCTCCCGTGTGACACTAGCAAACCTCGCGGCCAGGATATTTATGCCTCTCCAGTTTAGATGCAACCCGTCCTTATATAGGTCACCTGCCCCGGAAGAGCTCCCAGTGGTCCAGATAACGGAAACCCTCCCTCCTACACCAGCTGTTTAGCCACGTGTTTAGCTGCCCTATCTTCCTATTTCTAGCCTCACTGGCACGTGGCACAGAGAGTAATCCTGAGATTACAACCCTAGAGGTCCTGTCTTTTAACTTTCTGCCTAGCTCCCTGAACTCCTGCTGCAGGACCTCATGCCCCTTCCTGCCTATGTCGTTAGTACCAATATGTACAACGACCACTGCCTGTTTGCCCTCCCCCTTCAGGATGCCCTCTACCTGTTTGGAGACATCCTGGACCCTGGCACCAGGGAGGCAACATACCATCCTGGGGTCTCTTTCACGTCCACAGAAGCGCCTATCTGTGCCCCTGACTATAGAGTCCCCTATGACTATTGCTCTTCTGCGCTTTGACCCTCCCTTCTGAACATCAGAGCCAGCCGTGGTACTACTGCTCTGGCTGCTGCTGTTTTCCCCTGATAGGCTATCCCCCCCCCCCGACAGTATCCAAAGGGGCATACCTGTTCGAGAAGGGGACAACCCACAGGGGATTCCTGCACTGACTGCCTGCCCTTTCTGGTGGTCACCCATTTCTCTGCCTGCACCTTGGGTGTGACCACATTTATATAACTGCTATTTATGACGCTTTCCGCCACCTGCATGCTCCTAAGTGCATCCAACTGCTGCTCCAACCGAACCATGCGGTCTGTGAGGAGCTCCAGTTGGGTGCACTTTCTGCAGATGAAGCCACCCGGGACGCTGGAAGCCTCCCGGACCTGCCACATCTCACAGTCAGAGCACTGCGCCCCTCTAACTGACATTGCGTCAATTAATTAGTAAATTAAAGTTAAAATTTTTTTTTTGAAGTTACTGTTAACTATCTGTTTCCTAGCACTAGATTTATACTATAAATGTGAAAGCTAAATACAGTACTCTCCATTCTCTGGCTTAGATACCCCTCTAAATTATAATTAAGTAATGATGTTTAATTAGTTTACCAGTGCTTAATTTTTTAAATTTAGTGTAGATTCCCAATCAGCCAATCTGGTCACAGCTTTTCTGTGATGTCATTTCAGTCCCCCCCCCCCCCCCCCCCCCCAACACCCCCACAATTTGAAAAGTTAAAAATCACTTACTTACCTTCTGAGAGTCTCCGGTTCTTTCCCTGCTGATTAAAAGTTACAGGCCAGAAGAAAGAGAGAGAACAAAACAGTAGGGGAAAAGCACCTTCTCCCACTCTGCACCGAATTACCTCACTGCACCAAATTACCAAGTTTCAAATTCCCACTCTGGATGTGTCTCACTCACTCAGGCTGTGTCTCTTTGACCTGCGCAATGCTTGTTGACCTTGCAATGTTGATCTTGTTTTCAAATCCGTCCTTGGTCACCCCTCTCTGTCTCTATAATCTCCTGCAGCCACACAATCCCACCAGATTTCCAGTGCTCCTCCAATTCTGGCTCCTGAGTATCCTGGATTTTAATTGCTGCACCATTGATTGCTTGGGCCACTTGGCCTGAAATCCACTCCCTACAATCCACCTCTCTACCTCACATTCCTGCTTAGGTCATTCCTTACAATCCATCTCTTTGACCAAACTTTGTTAATCTGACCAAATATCCTTCTGTGGCACACTATCATATTGTTTTGTTATACTTTAGACCCAGGACGTGTTTTGTTTCATTAAAGGTGCTTTTAAACGAAAAAATATTTGTTCATGGGATTAGACCGGCAGTCCTTGCCGATTTCTAATTGCTCTTGAAAAGGTACGGCATGCCACCTTCTTGAACGGTGCAGTCCATGTGGTGTATGTAGGTACACCCACAGTTCTGTTAGGGTGTTTCAGGATTTTGACCCAGCGACAGTGAAGACTGTGGTGTTTCTATGCATCTGTTGCCCTTGTCCTACGAGATGGTAGATGTTGCAGGTTTGGACGGTGCTGTTGGAGGCGGTCAACTTGGTGATTTGCTGCTGTGCAGGCTTTGGGGAGTCAGGAGATGTGTTCGAGAATTCCCAGCCTCTGGCCTGCTCTTGTAGCCACAGTATTTAAATGGCTGGTTCGGCGCAGTTTTTGATCAATGGTAATCCCCAGAATGTTGATCGTGAGGGATTCAATTATGCTAATGTCATTTGAATGTCAACGGGCGATGGTTAGATTCTCTCCAGTTGCAGATGGTCATTGTCTGGCACTTGTGTGACACAAATGTTAGTTGCCACTTACCAGCCCGAGCTTGAATATTGTCTAGGTCTTGCTACATTTGGACACGGACTGCTTCAATGTCCGAGGAATCATGAATGGTGCTGGACATTGTGCAGTCATCAACGAACATCCTCATTTCTTTTTTTTTTTTAATTTTTGAAAAAATAAATTTAGAGTACCCAATTATATATTTTCTTCCAATTAAGGGGAAATTTAGCATTGCCAATTCACCGAACCTGCACATCTTTTGGTTGTGGGGGTGAAGTCCACGCAGACATGGGGAGAATGTGCATACTCTGCACGGACAGTGACCCAGGGCCGGGATTCGAATCCGAGTCCTCAGCGTTGCAGTCCCAGTGATAACCACTGCGCCACATGCTGCCCTGAACATCCTCATTTCTGACCACCTGATGGAGAGAAGGTCATCGATGAAACAACTGAAGATTATTGAGCCTAGGACACT
This sequence comes from Scyliorhinus torazame, assembly GCF_047496885.1. Classification (NCBI taxonomy): domain Eukaryota; kingdom Metazoa; phylum Chordata; class Chondrichthyes; order Carcharhiniformes; family Scyliorhinidae; genus Scyliorhinus; species Scyliorhinus torazame. The sequence continues at coordinate 34,376,835 of NC_092731.1, forward strand.
ATCCTGAGGAACTCCTGAAGCGATATCATGGGACAGAGATGATTGGCCTTCCAACAAGTAAAACCATCTTTGTGCCAGGTATTACTCCAACCAATGGAGTGTTTCCCCTCTGTTTCCCAATGACTCCAGGCTTGCTAAGGCTTCCCGATACCACATTCGGTCAAGGGCGATCACTCTAGCCCCACTCTGGAGTTCAGCTCTTTTGTCCATGTTTGAATCAAGGCTGTAACAAGGTCAGGAGCAAGGGCGGCACGGTGGTACAGTGGTTAGCACTGCTGCCTCACGGTGCCAAGGACCCAGGTTTGATCCCGGCCACAAGTCACTGTCCGTGTGGATTTTGCACATTTCCTCCCCCCCCCCCCCCCCCCCCCCCCCCCCCCAACCCCGTGTCTGCGTGGGTCCCACCCCAACAAACCCAAAGATATGCAGAGTAGGTAGATGGATACTCTGAATTTTTTAAAAAGCTGAATCAGGAGCTGAATGGCCTTGGCGGAACACAAACTGAGCATCAGTGAGCAGGTTATTTCTCAATCAGTGCAACTTGATGGTACAGTTGGTGACACTGTCCATCATTTTGAGGAGTGGGAGTAGACTGATGAGGTGATAAATTGCCAGGTTGGATTTGTCCTGCTTTTTATGGACAGGTTATAACTGGGCAATTTTCCACATTGGCGTGCAGATGCTAGTGTTGTAGCTGTACTGGAACAGCTTGGATCAGGGTATGGCTAGGCCTGGATCACAAGTATTCAGTACTATTTCTGGGATGTTGTCAAAGCCCATAGCCTTTGCAGAAGTGCCTTCCTTCTCTTGGTGTGAATCAAATTGTCCGAAGACTTTCTTTAATGATGCTGGGGACCTCAGGAGGAGGCCGAGACGGATCATCAACTTGGCACTTCTGGTTAAAGAAGGTTGCAAATTCTTCAGCCTTGTCTTTTGCACTGATGTGTTAAGCTCCCCCATCATTGAGATGGGGATATTTGTGGAGCCTTCTCCTCCTGTTGCTGTTTATTGTCCACCAGTATTCACGTAATGGTAGAGTGGGAGATATTCAGGACCATGAGGTTACAGATTGTGGTTGAATGCAATTTTATTGCTGTTGATGATCCACAGTGCTTCATGGATGCCCAGTCTTGAGCTGCTGGATGTCTTCTAAGGGATGGCATGGTGGCACAGTGGTTAGCACTGCTGTATCACAGCACCAGGGACCTGCGTCATACCCAGGACATACCCACAAATGGTGATTGTGGTGTCTGGGACATTGTCTGTAAGGTATGAATCGGTGAGTAAGACGATGGCTGTTCCAGATGACGAAGAGTCACCCAGATTCAAAACATTAGCTCTTGTTCTCTCTCCACAGATACTGTCAGACCTGCTGAGATTTTCCAGCATTTTCTCTTTTTGTTTCAGAGTCCAACACACGCATTAATATGCTTTTATTTTTGTAAAGCTATTGCTTGACCGGTGTGTGTGTGGTACAGTGCTCCCAATTTTGGCACAAACTCCTAGATGTTAATAAGGAGGATTTTGCACAGTCAAGAGTGGCATTGTTGTTTTCAGCACCTCGTTCAATGCGGTTTCATTACTTTTAAGACTTTTGTAGCGATTTGATACAACCGAGCGGCTTGCTGGGCTGATTCAGAGGGCATTAAAGAGTCAGCGACATTGCTGCGGGCCTGGAATCCCGTGTAGGCCAGACCAAAGTGAGGACTGCAAATTTCCTGTGAACCAGTTGCATTGCTATGACAAGTGACAACGTTTTCCTGGTCACCATTGCTGAGACTAGCTTTTAATTCACATTTATTAATTGAATTTAAATTCCACAAACTGCGGCGGTGGGATTTGAACCCTTGTCCTCCGAGCATGCGGCTGGGCCTCTGGATTACTAGTCCAGTGACAATACCACTACATCAATGTCTCCCTGTTACGCCTAGAGTCTAATTTGGAGCCTGACTTGATCCTGTAATGAAAACTATTCCATATTCACGATCCTGGCTGTATTCTATGTTGACCATTGGGCATAAATGGCAACATTATTTCTCTAAGCAACGATTTGGATATTAATTGGTGTTGAACCAGAAACTTTACCGGAGGCTTTCGGCCTTCAGAAACTAGAGATGTAAGACTTTGTATCAATGATTGTGCGAGTGAACAGAGATTATGTTGAGCCGTGGTTCTCAAACATTTTAGCCACAGATCTCCCTTATGTGGGGAGTCCCACAAGCTTTCACTTGCCCAAACGGGGGAATAAAACCTCATCCGAATTAATGAGGAGAACGGTGCTCCTTTTTCACCAGTGAGATGATAACCTGGTTCCAAACTAGTGAGCATCAGCCTCATGCCTTTCTCCACCTCTGGTGCCTCCTCCTTGTTTTCAGACTCTAAAGTGTTGAAAATCTGATCTCTCGGTTGTATGTTGGGAATGGAAGTAGGTGCTTTAAATCTATGCTGGTAATTCCAGGATACCCGGAATGTACATGGAGCCAAAGGTCCCTCAGACTGGCTAGTATTTCGGACCAGTGCATGGATCGCCAGGAAGAGCCTTGGGGACTGCTTGATGATCCACTGATCGAGTGAGCTAGATTCATGCTCATTGATTGTATTTCCTTTATAAGGAAGAAAACAGAAAGACCCGTTTCTCCTATGGGTATTGAATGACTCAATTTGTCCCTGTGTCAGACTTTGCTTTTGGATCTGCTTCCGTTCTGTTTACTGGTGCAATTTCTAGATATATCTTGCATGTCATAATTAATTTGCTACCTACTTCGCCATGTGCATTTTGGCTGAAGAACCTGTTATGTACGTATGTATGGAGTTGTATTTTTTTCCTAATTAAATCGGAGTCTGATTCACACACTTTACGAAAAGCTGGAGTACTATTTTGGGAAAACTATCAGTGGATTGGCTGTGTTGTTGACGGGAAGCAACTATATCCTGGATCTTTTTAAAAAATAAAAAAAAATCTCTACCCAAAGGTGTTTACCTCTTTTATACAGAACTTCCTCCAATCTCGCCCACTCCTTACACCTTGTTATTTCCACCCTTGAAATCCATCTTTTCCATTTGATTTTAATACTTACATTTCCTTCTAGCTCCTGTAGGAGGGAGGGAGGGAGGAATGAACTAAGTGGATTTGCAGTGAGTTTTTCCTGTATGAATTGAGAGAATTGTTTAATAACCCCTGACCAGTAACCAACAGTGATATTGTTGTCTTGCATGTACGACGACCCTTGTTTGAAGAGTAACACTCAAGGTCCAGATAAACACTTAATGTTTGAATCTTCTCTGTATTTGCACTGCCTAAAAACACTTTTGTAATAAATGCTGGTCAAGGCAAAGAGTTGCGAGCTTTTACTTATTTGGTATTTTTTAAAAATCTGATTCTACCCCCTCTCTCTCTCTCTCTCTCATTTTTTTATATATATATATATATATATATATATATTTTCTCAGTCTCTCTTTTCTCTCACCTCTCTCACCTGTTTTTTCTCTCCTTTCTCTCTCTCTCTCCTTTTTCTCTCTTCCTCTCTCTCCCTCTCTTCCTCTCTCTCTCTCTCTCTCTCTCTCTCTCTCTCTCTCTCTCTCTCTCTCTCTCTCTCTCTCTCCTTTTTCTCTCTCTCCTTTTTCTCTCTCTCCTTTTTCTCTCTCTCCTTTTTCTCTCTCTCCTTTTTCTCTCTCTCCTTTTTCTCTCTCTCCTTTTTCTCTCTCTCCTTTTTCTCTCTCTCCTTTTTCTCTCTTCCTTTCTCTCTCTTCCTTTCTCTCGCTCTCTTTCTCTCGCTCTCTCTCTCTCTTTCTGTTTCTCTCTCTCTCTTTCTGTTTCTCTCTCTCTCTCTCTCTCTGTTTCTCTCTCTCTCTCTCTGTTTTTCTCTCTCTCTCTCTCTGTTTCTCTCTCTCTCTTTCTGTTTCTCTCTCTCTCTCTTTCTGTTTCTCTCTCTCTCTCTCTCTGTTTCTCTCTCTCTGTTTCTCTCTCTCTCTCTCTTTCTGTTTCTCTCTCTCTCCTCTCCCCTCTCTCCCTTCTCTCTCTGTCACAGACCCTCTACCCGATTGCTATTTTCTTTTTTAACCAAATATTTTTCTCCTCCTCAGATGATAAAATTTCTGAAGAGCTAGAACCACGATGCGTCCAAGATGAATCAGCTCCCCCAGCCACTCTTCAACCTCCTTCAGGATTGGAGCATCCATCAACAACGGTGAACCGATCAACAGCTTCAAAAGCTGTTGAAGTAATCTCGTACTGTATTTGGAGTGAAAGTCGTGTTAAGATCATTAAGTTAATTGCTGAGTGTGCAATGGCCAATAAACTTCCCTGCACACAGCGATTAGACAAATTTGAGATTCATTTGGAAAAGAGAGATGGGACTTCGTTGTTTCCACCTAAGAAGAATGTTGATGTGCGAGCAACCATCCAGAATTTCACGGACTCTGAATGTGCATTTGATAAGCCTCTAGTGCAGACTATGGTGATCGAAGCTGTAGTGGGTAACACTGCTTTCAAAACACAGCTGAACAATTTAATATCCAAGGTGAGAGCATTGTTTCTTCTCCACTGTGACAGTTTCTGGAAGGGGGTGAGCTGCATGGGGAGAGAAAGGAGAATCGGTTCCTTCCTTCCCCTGTTTGGCTCTCCTGCTGTGTTCCATTCAGTGACCTCATAATAAATTAGCAAGACGAACTTGATTTTGAGAAGTTTCTTTCTATGCCATTAGTAGCTGAATAATGTTTGGGTTACATTGCACACGTTCGAACTGCTGAGCCTCCATATTGGCTGCTTTTAGAGTACCCAATTCTTTTTTCTCCCCCCCCCCCCCCCCCCCCCCAATTTAGCGTGACCGCTCCACCTACCCTGCACAATTTGGATTGTGGGGGTGAGACCCACACAGACATGGGGAGAATGTGCAAACTCCACACGAACAGTGACCCGGGGCCGGGATTCAACCCGGGTCCTCGGCGTCATGAGGCAGCAGTGCTAACCACCGTGCTGCCCCGTATTGGCTGCTTATTGACTTTGTGTATTTGATGGAACCAATTTCATGAATGTAGGTGATTTTAAACCGTCTAGTTTTTTGATGTAATTGGCAATGGAGGAACTGGTTTAGCACACTGGGCTAAATCGCTGGCTTTTAAAGCAGGCCAAGGCAAGCCAACAGCACGGTTCAATTCCCGTACCAGTCTCCCCGAACAGGCGCCGGAATGTGGCGACTTGGGGCTTTTCACAGTAACTTCATTTGAAGCCTACTTGTGACAATAAGCGATTTTCATTCATTTCATTCTTGTCATTTTACAGAGGACTTTTTTTTCCTGCATCTCGCCTTTGGAAAACAATACAGACTCGCCCGAGGTTGGAAACCTGGAAGTAACTGGTTATGGAATGATCATAAGTTGTGCAGATTGATTTGGTTTTGGGGGCGGGGGGAACAATGCACAGCAACCTTTTCTGTATAAAACGTTCACCTGCAGATGTCTCAACCGTATCGTCTTGCTGTGGAGAGGCCTCTTGCAGAAAATCTTTTTGTTTTTTAAAAAAAACTTTATTTTACGAGGTTTCCTAAGTTCCCATTTTGTATTTGTATCTTGTGCATTAGGCTTCCAAGTACAGCTCCAACCAACCGCTTACTTCTCCGGTTCGCGTTGAATTGGATTTAGAGAAAAATGCCTCCCCACCAGAAAAGTGCCCGAGTGAAACGAGTGGTGGTACTACCCTGCCAAACAGACTCACTGGTTAGTAACTGGACTTGTTTGTAATCCCAACACTTGAATACATGTGACTTGCCATGCGAACACCTATCCGAATTGGGGGCAGGACTAGGCCGCTACTATTCCTATTCCACCCTATCTTTCAGCATCCAGAGATACGATAACCTCAGGCCTGGATGCTGGGGCGGGGGAAAGAATCATGTTTAAAAGGTTTGAATATTGGTCGGCCACTGTTAAGCAGTTCACAAAGCCTGTTTGAACCTCTGAAATTATACCTGGGAGCCAAGGCTCCAGTCAGAGTGCCAGAACCTTTTCCAGAAGCTTAATGTCCATGTTTAAAAGTGAGATGGGTCATTATGAACCACACACGGCTGGGTCCCTGTCCCCCTCAAGGGAGGATTGAGTGCGAGTCGGAGACAATGAGCTCCGAGAGAGTGAATCATTGAATATTAAGGATATGAGCTAGTCAGAGAACCTTTTGTAAAGCCCGACCGGGAAGCCATCAAGACCCGGGGCCTTGCCAGGCTGCATCAGCCCAATACATTTTTATACCTCGTTCAAGCGTAATGGGGAGTCCAGCTTTGAGCTCTTGCCCACCTCAACACCTGGAATGTGCAGATCATCCAAAAAGGTCAGCCGTCATCGAATTATCTCTAGGGGGCGCTCTGACTTCTACATGTTGCAGTAATAAGATCTAATAGTTGCGTTGACCTAGAGAGGGGCAGAAACTAGGTTTCCGCCCGTATTGCGTGTCCGAGGGATCTCTCATGAGGAAGCGTGCCGTTTGAGTTGGTGAGGTGGAAGACGACTAACCTTCTCCCCATGCTCATAAAATGTACCCCTGGAGGGCAGTGACTGACGTACAGCCTTGCTATTGGACATTAGCTCGAACTGGGCCTGTAATTTTTTCTGTTTGTCAGTATCTCCGGAGTAGAATTCAGCGAATAACGGTGGTCAACCGCTAAGATGGAATCCAGCGGCCTCTGCTGCTGGAACTTCGATGTCCTCAGCATGTACACTCTGCAAGAAATAACCCCCCCTCCCCGCTCCTCCCCAGTGGTGGCCTTAGCCTCCCAGAGCGCAGAGGGAGAGATTGAGTCTGACTTGTTTAGTTTAATATAATTTTCTATGGAGGTGGACAAAACGTGCACAAAATTTATTATTTGCCAGCAGAGTAGTGCCTGGTCTCCGGGGTGGGCGATGGGCAGGGCCGGACTCTTAACAGCAGATCAACAAAATGTGGGGCGTGGTCAGAGATAACAGCTGCTGAGTATTCGGCCACAACCAGCGAAGGGAGGGGAGCCTAATCAAAAATTTAAAAATCAATAGCAAAATCTGTGGCGAGAGAAACAGAGTTTTTAGTATATGTGACAGAAGAGTTCTCTAGAAGAGTCACATGGACCCAGAATGTTAACTCAGTTTTTCTCATCACAAAGGCGGCCAGACCCGCTGAGTTTATTCAGTATTTTCGGTTTTTATTTTAGATTTCAAGGTTAACAAGGGCTGTCCCACCCACTCGCATAACTGGTTGGCAGTTAAGTGTCAGTCACCTTAATCTACTTTGATCTAAATGCAGGTGGGGGGGGGTGTCAACTCAGGCCAATTTAAAAGAGCAACGTGTAACTCACTCCCAGTGAGCCAGAGAAGACACAGCCAGAGTGAGACAGCAAAGAGTGAGTTTGAAGCTAGGTGGGAATTCGAAGCTGGGTGGGGAGGAGGTGCTTTTTAACCCTGGTAAGTAATTGGTAAGTAGTTTTTGTTTTCATTGTCTAATTTATTGATTTATTCTTTCGTTTTTTGGAATTGTAGCTGTATAAGTTAACCTAAGGTTTAAGACATGGCAGGAGATCCCAGACCCGTGCCATGCTCCTCGTGTGCGATGTGGGAGCTCAGGGACACATCCACTGTCCCTGGCTCCTTCACGTGCACGAAGTGTGTCCAGTTGCAGCTCCTGTTAGACCACTTGACGGCTCTGGAGCTGCGGATGGACTCACTTTGAAGCATCCGCGATGCTGAGGACGTCGTGGATAGCAAGTTTAGCGAGTTGGTCACACTGCAGGTGAAAGTTGAGGGATATAGAAAATGGGTAACCAAAAGACAGAGCAAGAGTAGGAAGGCAGTGCAGGTGTCCCCTGCGGTCATCTGCCTGCAAAACAGATATGCCGTTTTGGATACTGTTGAGGGAGATTGCTCACCAGGGGTAGGCAGCAGCAGCCAGGTTCATGGCACCGTGGCTGGCTCTGCTGCGCAGCAGGGCAGGAAGAAGAATGGCAGGGCTATAGTGATGGGGGGACTCAACCATAAGGGGAATAGACAGGCGGTTCTGCAGACGCAATCGAGACTCCAAGATGGTATGTTGCCTCCCTGGTGCAAGGGTCAAGGATGTCTCGGAACGGCTGCAGGGCATTCTGTGGGGGGGTGGGGTGGGGGGGGGGGGGGGGGGGGGGGAGGGTGAACAGCCAGCTGTCGTGGTGAATATAGGCACCAACGATATAGGTTTAAAAAAAATGGGCCGAGGTCCTACAAGCTGAATTCAGGGAGTTGGGAGTTAAACTAAAAAGTAGGACCTCAAAGGTAGTAATCTCAGGATTGCTACCAGTGCCACGAGCTAGTCAGAGTAGGAATGTCAGGATAGATACGATGAATGCGTGGCTCGAGAGATGGTGCAAGAGGGAGGGATTCAAATTCCTGGGCATTGGAACCGGTTCTGGGGGAGGTGGGACCAGTACAAACCGGACGGTCTGCACCTGGGCAGGACTGGAACTGATGCCCTGGGGGGGGGGTTTGCTAGAGCTGTTGGGGAGGGTTTAAACTAATGTGGCAGGGGGATGGGAACCAATGCAGGAATTCGGAAGGTAGCAAAACAACAGGGACAGAAACAAAAGGCAGTAAGGGGGAAGTGTAAGGCAGAGAAGCCATAGTCCAAAATCAAAAAGGGCGACAGTACAAGGTACAGTGACTGAGGGGAGCTCAGTGAATAGGCCTAGTAATACTAAAAGGAATAAAACGAGAAGTAAAAACATAAATGGTAAGCAACGCGGCAGGTTGTTACATGAAGATATGGGTTCAACGACATCGAAAATTAGGAGAAATGTTGATTCAAAACAGAGGTATAAAAGCTAACATAAGTGTACTTTACCTGAATGCTCGTAGTATTCGGAATAAGGTAAATGAGTTGATGGCTCAAATCATCGTGAATGACTATGATTTAGTGGCCATTACTGAAACATGGTTAAAGGATGGTCACGACTAGGAGTTAAATATCCGAGGGTATCAAACTATTCGGAAGGACCCGAGTGGATGGTAAGGGAGGTGGTGTAGCTCTGTTATTTAAGGATGACATCTGGGCAATAGTAAGGGATGACATTGGTGCTATGGAGGATACGGTTGAATCCATTTGGGTGGAAATCAGGAATAGTAAGGCGATCAAGTCACTGATAGGAGTAATCTATAGGCCACCAAATAGTAATATTATGGTGGGGCAGGCAACAAACAAAGAAATAACTGATGCATGTAGAAATGGTACAGCAGTTATCATGGGGGATTTTAATCTACATGTCGATTGGCTTAACCAGGTCAGTCAAGGCAGCCTTGAGGAGTTTATAGAATGTATCCATGATAGTTTCCTAGAACCGTATGTAATGGAACCTACGAGGGAAGCAAGCGGTCCTAGATCTGGTCCTGTGTAATGAGACAGGATTGATTAATGATCTCATAGTTATGGATCCTCTCGGAAGGAGTGATCACAATATGGTGGAATTTGAAATACGGATGGAGGGTGAGAAGGTAAAATCAAACACTAGTGTTTTGTGCTTAAACAAAGGAGATTACAATGGGATGAGAGAAGAACTAGCTGAGGTAGACTGGGAGCAAAGACTTTATGGTGAAACAGTGGAGAATCTTCCAAGCAATTTTTTTCACAGTGCTCAGCAAAGGTTTATACCAACAAAAAGGAAGGACTGGAGACAGAGGGAAAATCGACCGGGATATCTAAGGGAAAAAGGGAGAGTATCAAATTGAAGGAAAAAGCATACAAAGTGGCAAAGATTAGTGGGGGACTGGGAAATCTTTAAGAGGCAACAGAAAGCTACTAAAAATGCTATAAAAAGAGTAAGATAGATTGAGAGTAAACCTGCTCCGAATATAGAAACAGATAATAAACGTTTCTTCAAATATATAAAACAAAAAAGAGTGGCTCAGGTAAATATTGGTCCTTTAGAGGATGAGAAGGGAGATTTAATAATGGGAGATGAAGAAATGGCTGAGGAACTGAACAGGTTTTATGGGTCGGTCTTCACAGTGGAAGGCACAAATAACATGCCAGTGACTGATAGAAATGAGGCTATGACAGGTGAGGACCTTGAGATGATTGTTATCACTAAGGAGGTAGTGATGGGCAAGCTAATGGGGCAAAGGTAGACAAGTCTCCTGGCCCTGATGGAATGCATCCCAGAGTGCTAAAAGATGGCTAGGGAAATTGCAAATGCACTAGTGATAATTTACCAAAATTCAGTAGACTCTGGGATGGTCCCGGCGGATTGGAAATTAGCAAACGTGACACCACTGTTTAAAAAATGAGGTAGGCAGAAAGTGGGTAATTATAGGCCAGTGAGCTTAACTTCGGTAGTAGGGAAGATGCTGGAATCTATCATTAAGGAAGAAATAGCGAGGCATCTGGATGGAAATTGCCCCATTGGGCAGAAGCAACATGGGTTCAGAAAGGGCAGGTCGTGCCTAACTAATTTAGTGGAATTGTTTGAGGACATTACCAGTGCGGTAGATAACGGGGAGCCAATGGATGTGGTATATCTGGATTTCCAGAAAGCCTTTGACAAGGTGCCACACAAAAGGTTGCTGCATAAGATAAAGATGCATGGCATTAAGGGTAAAGTAGTAGCATGGATAGAGGATTGGTGAATTAATAGAAAGCAGAGTGGGGATTAATGGGTGTTTCTCTGGTTGGCAATCTGTAGCTAGTGGTGTCCCTCAGGGATCAGTGTTGGGCCCACAATTGTTCACAATTTACATAATTGATTTGGAGTTGCGGACCAAGGGCAATGTGTGCAAGTTTGCAGACAACACGAAGATGAGTGGTAAAGCAAAAAGTGCAGAGGATACTGGAAGCCTGCAGAGGGATTTGAATAGGTTCAGTGAATGGGCTAGGGTCCGGCAGATGGAATACAATGTTGACAAATGTGAGGTTATCCATTTTGGTAGGAATAACAGCAAAAGGGATTATTATTTAAATGATAAAATATTCAAACATGCTGCTGTGCAGAGAGACCTGGGTGTGCTAGTGCATGAGTCGCAAAAAGTTGTGATTAAGAAGGCAAATGGAATTTTGTCCTTCATTGTTAGAGGGATGAAGTTTAAGACTAGGGAAGTTATGCTGCAATTGTATAAGGTGTTAGTGAGGCCACACCTGGAGTATTGTGTTCAGTTTTGGTCTCCTTACCTTACCTGAGAAAGGACGTACTGGCGCTGGAGGGTGTGCAGAGGAGATTCACTAGGTTAATCCCAGAGCTGAAGGGGTTGGATTATGAGGAGAGCTTGAGTAGACTGGGACTGTACTCGTTGGAATTTAGAAGGATGAGGGGGGAATCTTATAGAAACATATAAAATTATGAAGGGAATAGATAGGATAGATGCGGGCAGGTTGTTTCCACTGGCGGGTGAAAGCAGAACTAGGGGGCATAGCCTCAAAATAAGGGGAAGTAGGTTTAGGACTGAGTTTAGGAGGAACTTCTTCACCCAAAGGGTTGTGAATCTATGGAATTTCTTGCCCAGTGAAGCAGTTGAGGCTCCTTCATTAAATGTTTTTAAGATAAAGATAGTTTTTTGAAGAATAAAGGGATTAAGGGTTATGGTGTTCAGGCCGGAAAGTGGAGCTGAGTCCACAAAAGATCAGTCATATTCTCATTGAATGGCGGAGCAGGCGCGAGAGGCCAGGTGACCTACTCCTGCTCCTAGTTCTTATGTTCTTATTTCCAGCAACCGTGGTATTTTGCTTTTATACATTGTGAGCACAGGTTGCCTGGACTAGGCTGGTGTTCCCGGAGTACAGAGGATTAAAGCAAGATAGATTTGAGCTGACTGAGGATTTGAAGGATGGAAAGAGGAAGATCTATTTCCTGTTGTTGGACTATCCAGAGCATGGGGAGGCGTTACTTCAAAATTAGGGTGGGGGCGCACATGGTCCAAGTGTGGGAATAGCAGTGTTTCCGTGGGCTCTGGCACTACTCCTCCTTCAATCCTCTCATTGCACTTACATGGCCCATACTTACCTAATCTGGGTGTGAATACTCCATATTATGTCTGGCTAAATATTAGTGACAAAATACCGAGGAACAAAAGACAGTTAACAAAAGACAGCAGTCTGAAGCAACGGGTGGAGCCGACTCCTCAACATGGCGATATGATCCTTGAGCGGGCTCTCCATCCGGCACACTCAAAAGGTATTACAGTTGATGACTGCTAATATTATTAAAATTATTGATGACAAATGCGGCTGGTCGGCGCAGAATATCAGTGCTCATGAGGTTGAACTGCAGAATACTAGTAAGAGGCTCGATGAAACAGCTTAGAGAATCCTTACTATTGACAATGTAACTCTTTCAGTTGAGGCCAATTTCCAATTTGTGGAAAATCAGTTACGTGGTATGTCAGACTTTTATGTAGGGAAATTGTCTTGTTAATAAATATATACAGTCCACCAAACTATTTTCCTGATTTTTGTTACTCAGGTCTTCATGGACTTTGCTGAATTGGCGTCTACTAATTCCTTTAGCATTGGGGACTTCGATTGTCACCGTAACCCCATAGCGGACAAACTTTCAGTAATCAGAAATCACCCTCCCCATCCAACAGACTAGAAAGAGCTTTAGCATCGGCTTGCGAGGAGGTGGGGGTATTTGGATATGTGGAGAACACTGCATCCTAAGGATAAAGACTTCACTTTTATTTTCTGCTCCCCATCAATGTCAGACTAGAATTGACTCTTTCTTCCTGCCAAAAGCAATCCTACATTCGGTGGCTTCCTGCTTTATAGGTGATCTCCCAACTATGCTCCAAGAGTGAAGTTTGCCAAACAAAAGTGTGTTTGGGAACAAACCAGAGTGGATACCTGGCTTTTCTTAGTAGGAAGAGAGCTGACTCCATGTTGATGGACTGCTCCCTGCATGTGTAGTTCCAGCAATACTCTAAGCTTGACACTATCCTAAACCATGCAGTTGCTTCAATTGGCACCCCATCCACTACTTGACCCCCTCCATCACCGACACATCGTGGGACAAGATACATAGAAGCAACTTGCCAAGTACCTTTGAGGGTGCTTTCTAAATCCATAATATCTGTAACATAGAATAAGAGGGTCAACAGTGTTAGGGGAGCACCACCACCTGCAAGTCACATGCTATCTTGATTTGGAATTATGAAGCCATTCCGTTAGTATCACTGGGTCAAAATACTGGAACTCCATCCTTAACACCTCTTGTGGGTTCAAGAAGGACAGGTAGGGATGGACGATAAATGTTGGCCTTGCCAGCAACACCCACAATCCCATGAATAAAAAAGGGTTTGAACACAAGTAATTTTACCATGGCAAGAGGTTATAATGTTAATCTAGTATTATGAAGTCTTTACCTCCAATTCCCTCTTTGTTCTGCAGCTGAAGATAAAGCTCAGTCGTCTCCAACAGCCGCAACCCAGAAAAGGGAACAAGAAGCAGTTACTGACACTACTGTGAAAAATGCGTCCAAAGCCCCCTGTCCTCCTATTAGATACGCAGTCACTACATTCCAGAAAATCGGGGCTTTGAGTACATTGTTGACCAATACACAGCCAACACCAACTCCAAGCTGCTTCGTCAATCCTGTTGCATCTCAAAACAAACCTGAGACCCCATCTACTCCTGCAACCCGTTATCTGCTGTGTAAGACCAATTCTTCTGCACTGTCTTCAGGTAGGTTTGAGACTGAGCATTTCTGACCAGACCCACCTGACCCACAGAATGTGTACGCATGTATGTGGAGTAAGGGAAATTTGACAATTCTGTTGTAAGCTTTAATGGTGCAGAACTAGCAAGGGTTGCAAGTGGTGGTGTGAGGAAGAGGAGATTTGGTTGTTTCATGTCTTAATCAGCAACATGGAACCCACTTAAGGGCAACATGGCGGTGCAGTGGTTAGCACTGCTGCCTCACAGCACCGAGGACCTGGGTTCGATCCCGGCCCTGGGTCACTGTCCGTGCGGAGTTTGTACATTCTCCCCATGTCTGCGTGGGTCTTATCCCCGACAACCCAAAGATGTGCAGGGTAGGTGCAGTGGCCACGCTAAATTGCCCCTTAATTGGGGGGGGGGGGGGGGAAATGGGTACTCTAAATGTATTTAAAATAAATATGGAACCCACCTGGAAAACTACCCATTCAGTTTGACTCATTAATTCAGCCAAAATATGATATCTAAAATAAAAGTAATATATTGAGAAGGAGCAGAAAATAGCAGGAAAACAATGCAGTCTTTAAGTTGTGATATCAATTTTGATTAGCAACTTGCATTTATAAGAAAATGAAAGCAGAAAATGTTGGAAATACTCAGCTGGTCTGGTACGATCAATGAAGAGCAAAACCGTTACCATTTCAGGTCAGTGATCTTCCGTCAGACTGGAATTTTTATAGCAGCTTTGAGTCCTGAATTAAATGGATTGTCTGGCAGAAGTAGATAAAAGTCGCTGGAAATCTATTTTAAATCCGTATGTAACACCTGCCTTCTTGTCAGGTTCCATTCACTCTCTGGATCAAGACAGCCGTCGGCATTGTGTTGCTCTCCCAAATACCTTGAAGCTACAGCCGGGAGAAAACCTAATGCTTCGGCCGATCAAGGCAGCTGATGGCCGACAGTTATACAAACACTCCAGTGGAAAGATATTCCAGCTAGTTTACACAAAGACTCCAGAACAAGCCCCAATGCAACAGCTCAACGTTCCTCAATCACCCGCACTAGGTACGGCCTCTAGAAACAAATACTTGCAATCTTGCTTTGTAGTAAAATGTCTGTTGTTCAAAATCTGTTTTCCTTTGCTTGTCTTTCTCACCCAACTTGACCTTATTGCAATAATGCAGATTCTTGGAACTTGTGCAAACAGTGATTGGAGGATTGCAGAGTCAGTAAAGGTTCTCTAAGTTCATGTCACATCATATCTTTAATCTTTATTCGTGTCGCAAGTAGGCTTACATTGGGCAGCATGGTATCGCAGTGGTTAGCACTGTAGCCTCACGGTGCTGAGGACCCGGGTTCGATCCCGGCTCTGGGTCCCTGTCCGTGTGGAGTTTGCACATTCTATCTGTATTTGTGTTGGCTTCGCCCCCAGAACCCAAAGATGTGCAGAGTAGGTGAATTGGCCACGATAAATTGCCCCATAATTGGAAAAAATGAACTGGGTATTCTAAAAAAAATTCTCAAGTAGGCTTACTGCAGGGTAGTTACTGTGAAAATCCCCTAGTCGCCACACTCCGACGCCTGTTCGAGGGAGAATTCAGAATATCCAATTCACCTAACAGCACGTCTTTCGGGACTTGTGGGAGGAAACCGGAGCACCCGGAGGAAACCCACGCAGACTCGGGGAGAACGCGCAGATTCAGCACACAGTGACCCAAGCCGGGAATCGAACCCGGGTCTCTGGCGCTGTGAAGCAACAGTGCTAACCACTGTGCAACCGTGCCACCCTACTACAGGCAGTCGATGGCCCCAAAACCTTAAGCCCAGCAGTCAGGATGCATTTAAGGGCACTGACAATTACTCCATGCACTCTGCTGGAGGAAATATGAAACCACCAACATCGCAAACGATGGTCACATCGGTCATTGTCACTTTGCTACATGCAATTCAGCTGCTGCATTTTCTACATTACAGCAGTGACTACAATTCAATAGTACTTCACTGGCTGTAGAGTGCTTTGAGATATCCGATTGTTATGAGAAGTGCCACCGAAAATTTTTTGTACTTCACCGGAAAGGAAAGTCTTGAATGTTGGGGAAAGAGATTTCCTTTTTACCAATTTAATGTATAATTTTGAAGATTAATGACCAGAATGTTTCAATTACAGTAACATCTCCACTGGTTGAAATCCTAACATCTACAGCTGCTCCTACTTTGGTAGGTGCCACCAACACTCCTCATTGTAACACAGCTGCTAGAAGTTCAGAACTGGGTGCCAAAACTGGTTCATCAGAAACGGCTGCTGGGGGAGGTTTGCGCACTTCCACACCTCTGTGCGACGTTGACGCCGATAGATCAACCAAGCCGCAACTTCAGATTAGCCCAACAATTTGGAAATTGGTAGATCAAGTTTCTCCACTCCAGCCACTACGTATCTTTCCAGAGACCACGCAGGAGGCTGGGCAACGCAACAGACCATCCAGCATCATTCCTTCGACTGAGTCCCAATCAAAAGCAAATGTTGATGAATTGAACAATGACAAGTTTGACTTAAAAATGGAAACGGATCCAGTGAAATCACCTGAGCCAGATAATCAAAGAGTTGTTCAAACCTTTCCTGTCAAAAGTAAGACCATTGCCGTTACTGGAGCTTACAAAACCAAATGGGCACCAGAGATTCGCAAAGGGACAGCTAGCACGGAAAGAATTAAGCATGAACTTAATGTAGACCAGCCCAGTGAAACCCACGTTAAGGTTGAAAGAGGTTTGTCAGAAATAAATGCCGGTGAGCTCGTTGATCCTCACAGCTCTGAAATTTGCACCGTGACCATAAAAGAGGAGCCTTTGAATGATGAGGAGGACCATGCCTTTACTGCATTGAGAGAAGAGTCCTTTAGAAGCTCCAAGTTTTGGAACCGTTCATTCAATTTAAATACAGAAGCTGTGACTGAAGCAGAGTTGGGTGTGCAGGTACGTACGCAATAATTAATAGTTCTTAAGGAAGTTTAAGCTTTTTTCTGGTTCATTGATTTTCCAGATGAATGGGTAGGAAAATAAAATCCAGAAACTAAACTGACTGCTCGGTAAGTTGGGACTTGCAATCTTTAGTAACACCCCGACTAAACAATGGTCCATTGCATTCAAAGGTCAGACTGTGACTGATGTGGCTTGATCCATGCTTAGTAACAGTTACTTTGGAGCATTGATAAAGGGCTTGAAAGTATTTAGTTAATTTTATGGCTGGTTAAACAGCCATAATGTGTGGTGTATTTATCTTTCCTTCTACCCTCTTAAGGGAAGTGAGAAAAGGTTATAGCTGAGAAATAGGCCATTTGATAGTCCAGTTTGGACTGCTATCTTTCTCTTAAGCCTCCTAGTCTAATCTTCACTCATCTTTTTCAAGCAACTATCAAAGAGTTCCTTGTATGGAATGGCTTTGGTGAGACCACACCTGGGTGCAGTTTTGGTTGGTCTCCATATCTAAGGAAGGCCATACTTAAATCGGCGGCAGTACAGTAAGTTCACTGGGTTGGCTCACAGAATGAGAGGCTGAATAAATTGGGTCTAGGTTTTCTGGAATGAGTGGTGATCTCATTGAAACATACAGGATTCTGAGGGGTTTGACAGGGTCAAAGCTGTTTCCGTTGGCTGGGGAATCTACAACTTGGGAGCACAGTCTTGGGATAAGGGACTATCGTTTAGGAACAATTGTATAGGACTGATGAGGAGAAATTTCTTCACTTGAGAGCTTGGCGACATGTAGGGTACTTTAAATATATTTAAGCTGAGATGGACAGATTTTTGTTGTCTCGGGGATTCACTGAAAAATGAAGACAACAGGAAAATGGCTTTGAGGCCCAAGATCTGTCATGGTGGAGAATGCTCATGGTCTGTATTATCTACTTCTCATTCTTATCTAAAATGTCCCTAAATATCTGTCGTATTTGACATACTCCCCTTGATAGGAAAAATAAACCTGGAACAAGGCACAAAGGTAGTGGAGAGTTAAAGCAGTGAAGGACAAGATTCGGACCGACATCAAACAATTTACACGGCAAAATTGATAACTGGCAAGGGTTACCAGGACACCAAATACATTTAAGAACTAACTTCTTTTTTTTTAAATTTCGAGTACCCAATTATTTTTTCCAATTAAGGGGCAATTTCGCGTTGCCAATCCACCTATCCTGCCCATCTTTTGGGTTGTGGGGGTGAAACCCACGCAGACACGGGGAGAATGTGCAAACTCCACACGGACAGTGACCCACGGCCGGGATTCGAACCCGGTTCCTCAGCGCCGTAGGCAGCAATGCTAACCGTGCGCCACCGTGCTGCCCTTTTTAAGAAATAACGATGTTGTTGTGAGACATGCAGGTGGGTTATCCTGTTTGACCTGATGATGTGAGAGTTCATGTGGTCCAGGGTTCAGAATGAATGTTGAGGTCAATGTTACTCTGTGAGCGAAACCTGCCCCCCCCCCCCCCCCCCAACTGTGCCACCAGTTCAGGTGGGTCCAGAAATACCCGGATGGAGATGGTGGTGCCTGGGACATTGGCTGCCAGGTACGATTTGGTGGGACAGGGCAGGGGTAATAACATATGAAATGGAAGAGGCGAAGGCCATTTACCCTTTCAAACTGCTCTGCCATTCAATTAAATCCTGGCTTATTACCCACCTCAACTGCTTCCTGCACTATCCTCACCCCCTAATTCCCTCAGTACCCCAAAATCTATCCACCTCGATCACGAAAATACTCAATGACTGAGTCTCCACAGCTGCCTGGGTAGAGAATTCCAAAGATTCACAATCCCAGTCTTAAATGGTTTAGATCTTCTTCGGAGAGTGAGTCACACGGACTTTTCAGCCAATAGAAACATCTTCTAAGCACCTACCCTGTTGAGATCCAATAAAAAATTAGATCACATCTTATTCTGCTAAATTCTAAGTAATATGGGGATGTGTTGCAGTTCACTCGGAGTCTTAGTTGCTATGGCAACACGTGCTTTTGCATGCAAAGAGCAATGGATAGTGATGATAGTGGCTCCAATGTTCTCTCCATCACAAGGCTGACCAGGAATCTCTCCCACTCTTACCACCTGCCATTAGAAACATAGACAACAAGAGCAGGCCAGGCCTGTTGGAAGGATTTGCAGCTTGATACAATCTGTTTTGGCCACGTTATGAAGTCAACTCCTTGGGTGGGACTTAAACCCACAGCTTCTGGTTTAGAGGCAAGGACATGACTCACTTCGCCACAAGACCTCTCTAGGGAATGTGGGACTAATGTATTTAATTTCTCCTCCAAGAACAATCCTCTGATTTCAGGAATCACTCAAATTAACTTTTATCTCACTCCCAAGTGTGCCCTTCCTTCGGTCAGGAGACCAGAAATGGCGTACACTGCTTTTGGTGTGGTCTCTCCAATGCTCCATATGATTGAGAAGACTGATTGATTGTATAAGGGGGGAGGCAGTGGCATAGTGGTAATGCCATTGGGCTAGGAATACAGAGACACAGGCTAATGCTCTGGGGACAAAAACAGAAAATGCTGGACAATCCAATCTCAGCAGGTCTGACCACCTTTGTGGAGAGAGAACAGAGCTAATGTTTCCAATCTGGATGACTTAAAAGCTAGCCTCAGTAATGCTGACCATGAAACCATCATTGATTGTTGTAAACACTGTCTTGTTATGCTGTAGGTGTAGCATAAGCGGCTTCCTTGTGGTGCACTTGACAAAGGAAGGTTCAGATGTGGAGATAACTTCAACACGTTTATTAAACTATTTACACTTCTATTACTCGGGTTCGACACTACTGCTAATCCTCCTATAGCTACCCAGACTGACTAACCAGTCTGCTACAACCAACGTGGTGGGAGTGATATTGAATCAACCCTGTGTCTGTGCTCACTGACTGTCTCCACTGGAAAGAGGAAGATCATGTGTGCAGTGTCTTTATATATGGGTTGGTGTAATGCCCCCCTGTGGTAGTGTCACCTCTGTGTGTATCGTGAATGCCCATTGGTCGTGTCCTATCTTACTGATCTATTGGTTGACTGTGTGTGTGTGATGTCTCTGGTGCTCCCTCTAGTGTCTAGCTAGCCTACATGTATTTACATTAACCCCTTGTGTATTTACAGTGATGCACATCACCACATCCCCCTTTTTTGAAATGTTACATATTTTCTGTACACTTTAAGAAAATTGAACAAAAAACAGGTAGATAAGTTAAGGTATATACAAGTCATGGGAACAGTGATTAAACAATAAGTCTAAATTATTTGTGTGAGTCCAAAAACCATCAATCATCATGGTCAAATGTCTCTCGTCGTTATGAACGCCATCAACGCCCCTGTGCCACAGGAACCAAGAAGTGGTCAAATCACTTCACTGTCTGATTTGGAGTCCCTTTCTTTTACAATGTTTATGATGGTGCTGTCGGATGGCATCTTGTAGCTGATAAGGTGTTGACTTTGAAGAGGTACCATCAACCGTATCATTCGAGGTCATGGATGTGCCATATGTTGAACTTGGATAAGATTGTACATACTGGTTCTGGCCACACACTGTGCAGGAAGGGTGATCCTGCTGAGAACCGTTGAAGCTTGTTGAATTGGAAACCAAATTGCTGCTCGCATAAATACCTGGTGATGATGTGAAACTAGAACCTTGCATCTGATCGGAATATGCCGTCTGGCCAGGCTGGGGTGCAGCAAATCCGGGGCTGTAACTAAGGCATCCAGTCTGTAGTGCAGATTGCGCTTGCGGTAGTCCTCCTTCGGTCTTGATTCCATTAGTGGGCAATCCGTAGTGCTGGCCTGTTTGAGAATATGCTGCATAGACTGCTGGCTGCTGCATGCCTGAATACTGGGTTTGTCCAGCATGAGCTGTCATTGGCTGCACTGCTGATGTGGAAGAAATGTGTGGATATAGCTGTGGTGAATATTAGTGTACTCCTCTTGGACTGTAGCCGCTGCTTGTTATTACTGACCCAGTGTAATTGTTAAGTGATCCATCTCCTGTCGTTGTGGCATCTGCTGTCACCCTGAGCGTGCCATCACTGAGGTTGCGGCACTCCCTGTCTGGAGTAAAGTCCGGCTTACGTGATTCAGAGTCGGCGCTTGGTTGCTCCCCATCTGGAGTCTGGTCTGTTTTAACGGAGTCAGTGTTGGTATGTTGATGCTCCTCGTCCGGAGTCTTAGCAGGTTCACTGGGGTCAGCTGAGATTTCTTGAAGCTGCACGTCTGGAGTGGGAACATGCAGGAATGCATTGACTTTGGAGAGGT
Source organism: Scyliorhinus torazame (assembly GCF_047496885.1). Taxonomy (NCBI): domain Eukaryota; kingdom Metazoa; phylum Chordata; class Chondrichthyes; order Carcharhiniformes; family Scyliorhinidae; genus Scyliorhinus; species Scyliorhinus torazame. The sequence goes on from NC_092731.1 coordinate 34,397,744, forward strand.
TCGAGCGAATGAGGGTGGAAGTATCGTGGTGTCACCAGTGGTCTCACAGTGATCGTCGAGTGCCTCTGTACACACTAGCTGAGGTCTGTCACTTTGCACATCTTGCATGGGAAGTGGCATGCTGTCGTCACTCGTCTTGCATACCGTGGGTAGATCCTCAGTAGCTGCTTGTTGTTCACTTGGGTTGAGTAAATTGTCAGTCTTCATCTGGTGGCGCAAACTATGTGGGTGGACTGTCATTGTCTTGCTGTTGTCCTTCATTTGGGCTTGGACTGTCATCGTCGCTTTGTTCTTCACTGTAGCATGATAGACCGTCATGGTCGTCCTGCTGTGCACTGGAGCGTGGTAGACTGTCATAGTCTTCTTGCTGTTTACTTGAGCATGGCAGACTTGCATCGTCTGCCACTAGTTGGTCAGAGGAGGTTGCTAGACTCTCATGGTCTTGTTCCTGCAAGGACTGCGCATCGGAGTCTTGCGTTGCTTCTATCGTGGAGGCTGTCCATGAGCTCGCTGCGGAGGCTTGTGATACTGGAGTCATGTCTTGTGTGTGCAAGGACTGCGCTCTGGAGTCTTGCGTTTCTGCAATTGTGGAATCTGTCCACGAGCTCACTGCGGAGGCTTGTGACACTGGAGTCACTTCTTGTTCATGCAAGGACTGCGGTGTGGAGGCTTGCGTGTCTTCTTTCGTAGAGTCAGGAACCCTGAGCAGTGCGTGGACCACTCTGTGTGGCAGCAGGCCACTCTCTGGGCTTGTACCGCTCTCTGTCTCTTGGTTTCGGGCCGCAGCATAATCCTGCACTCACGAGTCGGGATGTCATATCTGCTGGGCTGAAGATCCTCAAATGCAAAGAATGAATCCGCGTCTGCGTCTGATTCAGTACGGGGTTCGCCATTTCTAATGAAAAAACCTTCGTCCGAGTCGTAGTCTTCTAGGACCACGTCATCACTGTTTGCGTCGGAGCTAGCATTGGGCTCGCGAGGTCCAGAGAAAATGTCAAGGTTGGTTTCGAAGTAGTCAAGTTCAGAATCACTGTTTGGGTGTCTGTAACTGCTTGTTGCAGGGTTCTTAGGAGGTTAATTTCATTTCCTGGTTCAATTTGAGGCATTGTGCTGTCATTCCAGGTGAAAGAAGGATGTTTTACAGCTTTAAAAGATTTTTTCTTTGATTTGGGGCGTTTCCCCTTTAAATAGGCGTGGTCCGGGGCCTCTGACATCATGACGCATGTGACATCATGCGTAGGAAGTGTTCACGCATGCGCATATCACTGTTCCTGTACCAGGGGCTGTTTTCGCGATTGCGCATGCGCGGCGTCTCGCGCATGCGCAGACGGACCTTCCCGTTCTGTGCGCTTCTCGCGCAACTGCGCAAGTGCAGTCCCTTTAGAAAGGTGGCCGCCGATCAAAATTGTTCTCTGCTCCAGGATCTCGGCCTCATGGTGAGTACTGGCGCTTCTCTTGCCTTTTCTTGCTGGTTGGGAGTGTGTTTTCCTCTCCGTATTTGCCAAATTTGTCCAGGACTGCCTGGAAGTTGCTCCTGTGTTGCTTTTTGGAGAAGTTGAATTTTTAAAAGATTTCTTCTGCTCTGGCACCGGCGACGGTGAGCAGAAGATTTGTCTTTTCAGCATCGGCCACGTCTTGTAGGTCGGCTGCTACCAGGAAGATTTCAAACCTTTGCCGGAATGCGCGCCAGTTTCTGCGCTGTGGCACTGGAGCTGCTGCGGAACCGGGATCTCGAACATCTTGCCTGGGTATCGTTGCTGGTTGTCACTGTATGCTGAGGTATGGCTATATGGATTGAAACAGTATATGCTGGTACCATGTCTTGTTATGCTCTAGGCGTAGCATAAGCGGCCTCCTTGTGGTGCACTTGACAAAGGAAGGTTCAGACGTGGAGGTAACTTCAACACATTTATTAAACTATTTACACTTCTATTACTCGGGTTCGCCACTACTGCTAATCCTACTATAGCTACCCAGACTGACTAACCAGTCTGCTACAACCAACGTGGTGGGAGTGATATTGAATCAACCCTGTGTCTGTACCCACTGACTGTCTCCAGTGGAAAGAGGAAGATCATGTGTGCAGTGTCCTTTTATATGGGTTGGTGTAATGCCCCCCTGTGGTAGTGTCACCTCTGTGTGTATCGTGAATGCCCATTGGTTGTGTCCTATCTTACTGACCTATTGGTTGACTGTGTGTGTGTGTGTGATGTCTCTGGTGCTCCCTCTAGTGTCTAGCTAGCCTACATGTATTTACATTAACCCCTTGTGTATTTACAGTGATGCACATCACCACAAACACCACCTGTTTCTCTGACGTCCTTTCGGGAAGGAAATCTACCATCCTTACCTGGTCTGGCCTACATGTGACTCCAGACACAGTCTTAATCTTAACTCTGAAATGGCCAAGCAGGCCACTCCGTTGTATTAAATCAAGATGAAGCCTGAAAAGGAATGAAACTGGAGGGACAACCCGACATTGACCGAGGCACCAGAAACCACCGTAACCCAGCCTTGTCAATCCTGCAATGTCCTGCTTACTAACCTCTGGGGATTTGTGTCAAAATTGGGAGAGCTTTCCCACCAAATCATACCTGTCAGCCAGTGTCCCAGGCACCACCATCTCCATCCGGGTATTTCTGGACCCAGCTGAACTGGTGGCACAGTTGGGGGAGGGGGGGGTGCGGGTTTCACTCACAGGGTAACATTGGCCTCAATATTCACTCTGGACCACATGAACTCTCTCAACATCAGGTCAAACAAGATTACCTGCTGATTACCACTCAGCTGGTGAATCCGTACTCCTTCATGTTAGACACCAGTGGGCAGAAGCACGTAGTATGGCAAGGGAACAATGTATTGTGGGTGGAGGATTTGAACGTTGAGCACCCAAGAGTGGCTTGGTAGGACCACTACTGACCAAGCTGGCTGAGTCCTGAAGGACACAACTGCTACGGGTATCTGCGACAGGTGATGAAGAAACTAACGAGGGAAAATCTTCCATAAGAACTAGGAGCAGGAGTAGGCCATCTGGCCCCTCGAGCCTGATCTATCTTTTTCTTAAAAACATTTAATGAAGGCGCCTCAGCTGCTTCACTGGGCAAGGAATTCCATAGATTCACAACCCTTTGGGTGAAGAGGTTCCTCCTAAACTCAGTCCTAAATCTACTTCCCCTTATTTTGAGGCCATGCCCCATAGTTCTGCTTTCACCCACCACTGGAAACAACCTGCCCGCATCTAGCCTATCGATTCCCTTCATAATCTTACATGTTTCTATAAGATTCCCCCCTCATCCTTCTAAATTCCAACGCGTACAGTCCCAGTCTACTCAACCTCTCCTCGTAATCCAACCCCTTCAGCACTAGGAAGGATTAACCTAGTGAATCTCCTGCACACCCTCCAGTGCCAGTACGTCCTTTCTCAGGTAAGGAGCCCAAAACTGAACACAATACTCCAGGTGTGGCCTCACTAACACCTTATACAATCGCAGCATAACCTCCCTAGCCTTAAACCCCATCCCTCTAGCAATGAAGGACAAAATTCCATTTGCTTTCTTAATCACCTGTTGCAGCTGTAAACCAACTTTTTGCAAACATACACTAGCACACCCAGGTCTCTCTGCACAGCAGCATGTTTTAATTTATCATTTAAATAATAATCCCTTTTGCTGTTATTCCAATCAAAATGGATAACCTCACATTTGTCAACATTATTTTCCATCTGCCAGACCCTAGCCCATTCACTGAACCTATCCAAATCCCTCTGCAGACATCCAGTATCCTCTGCACGTTTTGCTTTACCACTCATCTTCGTGTTTTGTGCAAGTTTGCAGACAACATTGTCCTTGGTCCCCAACTCCAAATCAACTATGTAAAAAGTGAACAATTGTGGGCCCAACACTGATCCCTGAGGGACACCACTAGCTACAGATTGCCAACCAGAGAAACACCCATTAATCCCCACTCTGCTTTCTATTAATTCACCAATCCTCTATCCATGCTACTACTTTACCCTTAATGCCATGCATCTTTATCTTATGCAGCAACCTTTTGTGTGGCACCTTGTCAAAGGCTTTCTGGAAATCCAGATATACCACATCCATTGGCTCCCCGTTATCTACCGCACTGGTAATGTCCTCAAACAATTCCACTAAATTAGTTAGGCACGACCTGCCCTTTCTGAACCCATGCTGCGTCTGCCCAATGGGACAATTTCCATCCAGATGCCTCGCTATTTCTTCCTTAATGATAGATTCCAGCATCTTCCCTACACCGAAGTTCAGCTCACTGGCCTATAATTACCTGCTTTCTGCCTGCCTACCTCCTTTTTTAAACTGGTGTCACGTTAATTTCCAATCCGCGGGACCACCCCAGAGTCTAGTGAATTTTGGTAAATTATCACTAGTGCATTTGCAATTTCCCTAGCCATCTCTTAGCACTCTGGGATGCATTCCATCAGGGCCAGGAGACTTGTCTACCTTTAGCCCCATTAGCTTGCCCATCACTACCTCCTTAGTGATGACAATCATCTCAAGGTCCTCACCTGTCATCGCCTCATTTCTATCAGTCACTGGCATGTTATTTGTGTCTTCCACTGTGAAGACCGACCCATAAAACCTGTTCAGTTCCTCAGCCATTTCCTCATCTCCCATTATTAAATCTCCCTTCTCATTCTCTAAAGGACCAATATTTACCTTAGCCACTCTTTTTTGTTTTATATATTTGTAGAAACTTTTACTATCTGTTTTTATATTCTGAGCAAGTTTACTCTCATAATCTATTTTACTCTTCTTCATAGCTTTTTCAGTAGCTTTCTGTTGCCACCTAAAGATTTCCCAGTCCAATAGTCTCCCACTAATCTTTGCCACTTTGAATGTTTTTTCCTTCAATTTGATGCTCTCCCTTCTTTCCTTAGATATCCCGGTCGATTTTCTCTCTTTCTACCGTCCTTCCTTTTTGTTGGTATAAACCTTTGCTGAGCACTGAAAAATCACTTGGAAGGTTCTCCACTGTTCCTCAACTGTTTCACCATAAAGTCTTTGCTCCCAGTCTACCTTAGCTAGTTCTTCTCTCATCCCATTGTAATCTCCTTTGTTTGAGCACAAAACACTACTGTTTGGTTATACCTTCTCACCCTCCATCTGTATTTTAAATTCCACCATATTGTGATCGCTCCTTCCGAGAGGATCCCTAACTATGAGATCATTAATCAAGCCTGTCTCATTACATAGGACCAGATCTAGGACCGCTTGTTCCCTCGTAGGTTCCATTACATACTGTTCTAGGAAACTAGCGCGGATACATTCTATAAACTCCTCAAGGCTGCCTTGACCGACCTGGTTAAACCAATTGACATGTAGATTAAAATCCCCCATGATAACTGCTGTACTATATCTACATGCATCAGTTATTTCTTTGTTTATTGCCTGCCCCACCATAATGTTACTATTTGGTGGCCTATAGACTACTCCTATCTGTGACTTTTTCGCCTTACTATTCCTGATTTCCACCCAAATGGATTCACCCTTATCCTCCACAGCACCGATGTCATCCCTTACTATTGCCCGGATGTCATCCTTAAATAACAGAGCTACACCACCTCCCTTACCATCCACTCTGTCCTTCCGAATAGATTGATACCCTCGGATATTTAACTCCCAGTCGCGACCATCCTTTAACCATGTTTCAGTAATGGCCACTAAATCATAGTCATTCACGATGATTTGCGCCATCAACTCATTTACCTTATTCTGAATACTACGAGCATTCAGGTAAAGTACACTTCTGCTGGCTTTTATACCTCTATTTTGAATCTTAACACCTCGATCAGTAACCTCTCCTAAGTTATATTTCCTCTTAACTTTTCTCCTAAATTTCCTTGTCGTTGAACCCATATCTTCATGTAACAACCTGCCACGTCGCTTACCATTTATGTTTTTACTTCCCGTTTTATTCCTTTTAGTAATACTGGGCCTATTCACTCAGCTCCCCTCAGTCTCTGTACCTTGTACTGTCGCCCTTTTTGATTTTTGACTATGGCTTCTCTGCCTTACACTTTCCCCCTTACTGCCTTTTGTTTCTGTCCCTGTTTTACTACCTTCCGACTTCCTGCATCAGTTTCCATCCCCCTGCCACATTAGTTTAAACCCTCCCCAACAGCTCTAGCTACCTACTTTATCATCTCCAATCTACCTGTCGCAAATGTATCTGACAATGACTGTATTGGTAGGAGTAACCACCACATCGTCCTGGTGGAGATCCCAACTTCAAATTCAGGATTCCCTTCATCGTGTTGAGTAACACTACCGCCATGCTAAATCGGGAAAAGCTCACAAAGAGGATGCTCAATCCACAAGCATGACCCTGACCTTCCAGTTACTTGCCATTTCAATTCACTATCTTGCTGTTATGCTCGCATTTCTGTCCTTGGCCTGCTACAATGTCCCAGTGAAGCCCAACACATATTGGAGGAGCAGCACCTTGTCTTCTGACACTTTACAACCTTCTGGATTCGGCATTGAGTTCAATAACTTCAGGACATGAACGGCCCTCCGTTTTGTTCTTATTATCCCCCCAAATGTACCAGTCGGTATCCTGTTCTCAAGTCTTTGCTTTCAGACATTGCTGACCTTTACTCTGCTCCTACTCTAGACCAGTGCTTTGTGTCTTTAATACTATTATGCCACTTCCTGTGCCATATGTTGCCTGACATCTTTTTTTAGTTTTATCTCCCCCTCTCCTCCACCTTCTTTTGGCCTACCTGCCCATCCCACCTTTGTCCAATAGCACAAAATCCATCACATGCCTCCCTCTCTTCAATTCCGATGACGAGTCAGTCATACTGGACTCGAAACATTCGCTCTGTTTCCCTTTCCACAGATTCTGCCAGACCAGTGGAGATTTTCCAACACTTGTTTCTATTTCCACGTTATTCCGAGTTGTACTTGGGTGATTGGTTTCTTGGCTGACCATGGCAATTGGATCTCTTTCCTCCCACTCAAGTCCATATCCAGCCAGTCTACAATTCCCGCTGCCTCGGAAAGGCAGCCAGCATAATTAAGGACCCCACGCACCCCGGACATACTCTCTTCCACCTTCTTCCGTCAGGAAAAAGATACGAAAGTTTGAGGTCACGTACCAACCGACTCGAGAACAGCTTCTTCCCTACTGCCATCAGACTTTTGAATGGACCTACCTCGTATTAAGTTGATCTTTTCTCTACACCCTAGCAATGACTAACATTACATTCTGCAGTCTCTCCTTCCTTGTACGGTACGGTATGTACGGTACGTGTTGTCTGTATCGCATGCAAGAAACAATACTTTTCACTTTGTACTAATACATGTGACAATAATAAATCAAATCATGAGATGTCTTTAACCTTAACACTTGGTATGCGACAACCTTTCAAACTCCCGGTTGCTATACTGTCCTCTTACCACAGCCTCATTCATTTTATTATCCCCGTTTGAATGGCCTCAATAAGATCTTGGGCAAAAAAGCATTCCAAGAGCATGTTGGACAATGATGTTGAGCTTGAATAATTACCAGCAGAGTCACCTCACAAAAGAAATGCCTGACTTCAGTTTCTTTGATGTTTTGTGATGCAAGAATACTGATGCGCTTTCACTCTATGGGATCATTTTTAAGACAGGGACACCATTTTTCTGCTACTTCTGTCATTCTTGTTAAGATTTCTACCCTTCCTCCTTGCAGACTCATTCAAACAGCAGAAGCAGAGATGGGTTTGGAAACCTGGTATCGCCATCAAGAACTCCAAGAGATTCATTAATTGTCAATGACCTCACTGCACCGCACAGGTCAGTAACAATTCTCAGAACTGTTAAAAGCTTATTCTAACTACTCACAGCATGGAGGATACTCAATTGAACCTGAAATAATATTTTCATACATACCAGAACAGGAGGGTGAAAAGTTGTAATTGTAAAGAATACGTTCAGGATGGCATCAACGTATTTCATTACATTCAGTACCTGGAAAGAGTTAAGAAACCGCTAACTGGAACCACAAGACTGGAATTGGCATTCAAGAAGGGAGCAACCAACTGGGATAAAAAGTCTCTTCACCCAAAGTGATCTTTCATAAAGTTCAGCCTCTACGTTTATCATATCCTGTGTGTGAACACAGAACTGCTCCCAAACTAATTCCTTTCATGCAAGAGTTATTTATCGGGGTATTTACGTATTTAAGTTCTGCCTTCACCGCACATGCAAAGGGAATGTTGCTTGGCTGCTGCACACAGGGCTGTAAGCTGCACAGACAGTTTCATTAGATCTACTTTATTGGGACCGTTTGCATCTTTGTGGACACAGCACTCTGGGTAAATCCATTAATAAATACAAGCCAGGCAATAATGTAATGGTGATAACCTCCTCCCACTCTTTCCACCCATCAAAGCATAATAAAACATCTTTATCAACCATTCCATTTTGGGTACTACTTATTCAACTTCAGCAAGAACTTTGAATGTACAAACTTGTGAACCTGTGGCATTTCTAATTCGGTGCTTTTTAAAATTTCACGCTCTGTTACCCACCCATTTTGTTAAATTTCATGGCCCTGTTTCACTTATACTAATAGACTGCAGATGACTGTACGAACTATTCCTGTTTTCTAGGGGATTTTTCCAGAATTCGCCATCATTCAACCACTTGACGAAAAGAAAGGCGAGTTCAAGTAAATGTTTTGTTGCATGGTCATTTTAATGACACTGACTTCAAACCTGGTTTTAAACGTATCAAATCAGTTTGCTTGTGATAATTAGGGACGGCAAGATGGCACAGTGGTTAGCACTGCTGCCTCACGGCTCCAGGGCCCTTGGTTCAATTCTGTCCTCGGGTGATGTGTGGAGTTTGCACTTTCTCCCCATGTCTGTGTGGGTTTCCTCCGGGTGCTCCGGTTTCCTCCCACAGTCCAAAGATGTGCAGGTTAGGTGGATTGACAATGAAATAAATTGCCCCTTGGTATCCAAAAGGTTAGCTGGGGTTACAGGGATAGGGTGGGGGCATGGGCCGAGGTGCAGACTCGATAAGCCTCCTGCACTGTAGGAATTAGTTTATGATTCTATGAATTAAAACTGCCCACCCGAAGCTACACAGCTTTGAGGCCGAGCTCCAGCTCCTTTCTTAATGGGGGTTTATTGTTCTTAGGCATTTGAACCTCTGCTATGTGAAGCTAGAAAGAAGGCAATATTACACAACCTGAGAGAACGAGAGTCACGCAGGATGATGGAAAATCGTTTTAAAGTACTGAAGGACAAGCTTTTTGATGACAAACAAATTGCTTCAAAGGGTGCCATCCTTGATGAGGTTTGTGAATAATTAATTTAATATTCACATTGTAAGAAATACCAAGAATGTCTCCGCTGTTGTTCAATAAATATTTTTGCACTTTATTTTCCAATCCATATTGGACCCGTCACAGATCAAATAATTAAATATTCCCCTCCCGTTCTGTTGGGCACAGCTGCAAACTAATCTTTAAATCAGAAACCCAATCCCATTTTGTTGCTACAAAATCAATTGATTTGACTTTCCCGTTGATCGTTTCACATATATGAAGATCATATCTGTGGCTCGTGTTTGTTCATCGGATGGAGTGATAATCTGCAGAAGCATTGCAACCAGCCACCGGCATCGATTGGGTATTGATATTTTTGTGTATTCAAATGTGCTCGCAGGCCATCGATGCAATCACTAACCTGGATAGGCAGTCCAAAAATCTAACGATGGAGAAAGAACTTCTTTTGGGAAAACAAAAGATCCTGTTGGAAAAGATCTCGCTCTTATCTGGTAAGACTTTTGTCTGTTTAATTAGCAGTACTCTGCTGTCAAAGTGATTTGGAATTTGTTTATCGTCCTCCTTGAAATATATGAAATTCTGAAGTGGGCATGACCAGGTCGATGCTGGGAAGCTGCTTTCCTTGATTAGAGGGTCAAGAAGTAGGGGTCGTATTCTCGGGAAAAGGGGATTTAGGGACTGCACGACGGCGGAGTGGTTAGCACTGCTGCCTCACGGCGCCGAGGACCTGGGTTTGATCCTGGCCCCGGGTCACTGCCTGTGTGGAGTTTGCACATTCTCCCTGTGACTGCGTGGGTCTCACCCCCACAACCCAAAGGTGTACAGGATAGGTGGATTGGCCATGCTAAATTGTCCCTTAATTAGGGGGGGAAAAAAGAATTGAGTAATTTAGATTATTTTTAAAAAGGGGATTTAGGACCAAGGTAGAGAATTTATTCTTATAGGGTTGGGAATCTTTGCTTTGAGCATCCAAAACCTCAAGAGAACTCTAGTCATTGAATATATTCGGGGGTGAGATAGAATTTTAGACACTCTGAAATATTGGGGTAGAGTAGGAATATGTGGCTGTTCGGTCACAATCTCATTGAATAGTGGAGCAGGCACAAAAAGAGCCTTATGGTCTACCCGTGATCCTATTCTTTACATTCCTCACATAGCTTGGGCAAGGACAGTGGTCCAGCTGTAGGAATCTAGATTGTTTAGCCTTTAAACTGCTGATAGCTGCAGATAAGAAAGAAACTGGGATTGTTCTGCAGAGAGCAAAGGAGGTTCAGGAAGTTTGAGTTCTGAAGGGTTTTGATATATTTCTGCCAGTAGCAGACACTTTCCCAGGGGAAAGGTGAAATTTTAAAAAATATATAGAATGCACTGCCTGAAAGCAGTGGAAACAAATATAACTTCCAAAATGGTCGACTCTGGAGGGCTCCCACTCAGGAATAGGAATTTCGGAGTTTTATTGCCCGGTCCCGGGGGCAGCGGAGGCTGAAAAGGCTGTAAGAAGGCACAGGGAGGAGAAATGTCCAAGTTTGGGAGAAAAACGGCCGTGAAAATGGGGGTTAACGGAAGTCCGCCGGTGAGTGAAAAAGTCAGCGCAGAAACTGTAAGGAAAGCGGAGGCTGGAGCACCAGGGGAGGCCGCATCGCTCACAGCAGAAGAAATGACCAAGGAGATGGCTGTGGAACTTGAAAAACAGTTCACAAAACACATGGAAGCGATGAAGGAGGAGTAGGTGGCAGTATTGAAAGTGTTGGTCGAGGAGGCGATTGCCCCAGTGAGGGCGGCAGTATCAAGCGCAGCGGTGGAGGTGCAGAAGCAAGGTGAGACACTGAAGGAAGTGGCAGAGGCATTATCACAGCACAGTGATCAACTCACCTCGATGGGGAAGGAGTTGTGGAGGGTGATAGAGACCAACAAGGGTCTACAAGCCAAAATGGAAGGCCTGGAAACAGATCGAGGCAACAGAATCTGAGGATTGTGGGTCTGCCCGAAGGGGTGGAAGGCCTGAGGCTGACGGAGTATTTTGCCACGATGTTGGCAAAGCAATTGGGGGGGAGGGGGACGATCCCTCCCGATATGAACTGATCGGGCTCATCGGTCATGGAGGCCTATACCAAAGGCGAGTGAGCCGCCAAGAGTAGTAACTCTGTGTTTCTGTAGGTATAGCGTGAAGGAGAAAGTTCTGTGCTGGGCAAAGCAGAAGTGGGAGATGCAGTGGGCTGGAGCTGGTATACGTATATACCAGGAGTTTACGATGGAGCTGGCGAGGAGGTGGGCTGGTGAAGAAGGCACTGTACATCAGCAAGGTGCAGTGCGGCATAGTATATCCAGCTAAGTTGAGGGTGACCTACAATTCCAAGGACTTTTATTTCAGGATGGCGGAAGCAGCGGAGGAGTTTGCGAAGGCAGAAGGACTGTGGCAGAATTGAGAAATGGGACTGAGAGCTGGTCGTGTACCGATGTAGCGTCATGTAACTTTATTTTTTTCACTGCGTGTTGGTGTATGTACTAAATGAGTCGACGCTGTATATATTTGGACAAGGGAAGAGATGGGACTTTCATTTGCAATGATGGTTCTTTGGGGCTTGGGTGTGTATGCTGGGGTTGTGTGCCAAAGGGGATTTCTTGGTTTTCCTGGGACCGGGCAAGGGGGAAGGAGACCCGGGCGGGGGCCTCTACGCTGGTCGGTTTAAGCCTACCAGTGAACGGGAGCGAGGTGGGGGAGGGGCTGCGGCCATAGGGGCCTGGTAGAACAGGTTCCGGTGAGTCTAGCCAGTGAAAAGTTGGGGGAAGGAACTGAGGTTGGGCGGAGGAGTTTACAAGAGGAAGTGGAGGGAAGGAGTCTGGGAGGGGGATGTGTCTACAATGGCAGTGTCTACAATTCATGGGTGTCGTTCACGGTACTCTTTCGGGGATTGGATGGTATTGCATATTAGGGTGGGGGGGTTGGGGTGGACTGTATATGTCAATGATGACCATAGGCGATTCCTTTTTCTTTTTTCCTTTTCTTTCTTTTCCCACCTTGGGAGGGTTTGTTTTATTTAATGCTTATATTGTCAGGTGGGCCGTTGTTTGGGGTGGTGGGAGAATGGGATCGTTGTTGTTGATAAGGGGGTTGACATTGTATTTGTTACCGTTTACTGTTTGTTGGCGGGGTGTAAATTCTGAAGAAAATGTGAAAATGGAGAATAAATATATATATATATATATATTTATATATATTTATATATATATTTTTTAAACTTTCAAATAAATACTTGGTGTGAGAATTTCAGGGCTTTGGGGAAAGAATTAATTGGATGACACTTGTCAAAGAGGCAGCACAGTACAATGGGCCAACTGGTGGCTTCCTATGCTGTATTATTCTAGGTTCAGGGTGTTTTCCAGCAGATTTGTTTAATTTTTTTTTAAATGACGGATTGGGTGAAGTGCGCTAACATTAGGTTGTTCTGGATGCTGTGACTAGCTGCATTGTGTCACTGTCATAAACACAAGCCCAAAGTATTTATGTAAATCCATGGCATTTGCATCTACTGATAATGCATCAACGGTTTGGAAATGGTTTGCTGTAGTTATTGTTTGGGTGGGATTTTCCGAACCTTCTCGCTGGCGTGATCTTCCGATCCTGTCAAAGGCAGCCCCTGCGATGGGTTCCCTGGCGGCAGGAGGGGGTGAGTCAAGTAAAACATTGGCGGGGCTGGAAGATTCCGCCAGTGGTGAGCTGCCTCCGCCACTGGAAAACACGCTAAGTGGGGTTGGGGGGGGGGCGGGGGGGGGTCGTCATGTTTCTACTTGATTATGGTTTATATTATAGGAAGGATGTGGAAGCATTGGAAAGGGTGCAGAGGAGATTTACCAGAATGTTGCCTGGTATGGAGGGAAGATCTTATGAGGAAAGGCTGAGGGACTTGAGGCTGTTTTCGTTCGAGAGAAGAAGGTTAAGAGGTGACTTAATTGAGGCATACAAGATGATCAGAGGATTGGATAGGGTGGACAGTGAGAGCCTTTTTCCTCGGATGGTGATGTCTAGCACGAGGGGACATAGCTTTAAATTGAGGGAAGATAGATATAGGACAGATGTCAGAAGTAGGTTCTTTACTCCGAGAGTAGTAAGGGCGTGGACTTGCCAACACTAAGGGCATTCAAATGGTCATTGGATAGACATATGGACGATAAGGGAATAGTGTAGATGGGCTTTCGAGGGGTTTCACAGGTCGGCGCAACATCGAGGGCCGAATGCGCTGTAATGTTCTATATTAATTGAACAGCTATGTCTTCCTCCAGCAGAAATGGGACCTGTTGCAACACAAGGCGGCATTGAAGCTGGTGAAATAATTGACACCAATGAGGTGTTGAATTTCTTAAGTGGCAAAGTTCCCTCGTCTCCAAATTCCTTTGGAATGAAATGGTTTCCCGAAGATGGCCCTTTGGATGATCACAAGGGAGACTGCGACGAGACTGTGAAATATGAGGTGAATTCAACCAGTTCTGACGATATAGTTGCTGTCAAGGTCGGTGACGACTTCAGCGAGAAATACAACCACGAACTGGACTACTCTGGTGGCACAAACATCTTTACAGTGGAAGGTGAAGAGAATCCAAGCCAAGAAGATTGCTCCACCGTCAGCTCAGTCAATGAGGAATGTTCTGGAAGTTCCAAGTTCTGTAGCTTTGCAGATTTCAGCCCTGATATGGACGCTTTGAATAACATGAGTATGGATGTACTGGTATGTAGAAAAGTGAACTTTATTTAATAGACCTTGGTTTAATTTTGAATAATGCTCTGCAATTTATTTCTATTCTGAAAAAATTGACAGTTCTCTATTTTGAGAGGCAGATAGTTTCTCAGGAAGAGCCTGAATTTTCCATCAGACTTCTCACAAACATTAAAAACTAGCTTGACATTTTTTTTAAAAAATATATTTTATTGAAATTTTTTTCCAAACAACAATTTTTCCCTCTTACAAAGCAAACGAAACAATAACAAAACAGAAATTTTTAACAATACACAGGTAACAAAACCCCATTGTCTATTGACCTAAACTAAACTAACCCCCCCCCCCCTCCCCCTGGGTTGCTGCTGCTGGTCATCTGTCTTCCCTCTAACGTTCCCCTAGGTAGTCGAGAAATGGCTGCCACCGCGTGGTGAACCCTTGAGCCGATCCTCTCAGGGCAAACTTTATCTGCTCCAGTTTAATGAACCCCGCCATATCATTTACCCAGGCCTCCAGTCCGGGGGGTTTCGCCTCCTTCCACATGAGTAGGATCCTGCGCCGGGCTACTAGGGACGCAAAGGCCACGACATCGGCCTCTTTCGCCTCCTGCACTCCCGGCTCTTCCGCAACTCCAAATAGAGCTAACCCCCAGCCTGGTTTGACCTGGGCCTTCACCACCTGCGAAATCACTCCCGTCACTCCCTTCCAATACCCTTCCAGTGCCGGGCACGCCCAAAACATATGTGCGTGGTTTGCCGGGCTCCCGCCACACCTCCCACATTTGTCCTCCACTCCAAAGAACCTGCTCAATCTTGCCCCCGTTATGTGTGCTCGATGTAGCACCTTAAATTGAATCAGGCTAAGCCTGGCGCATGAGGAAGAGGAATTTACACTGCTTAGGGCATCAGCCCACATACCCTCCTCTACCTCCTCCCCTAATTCTTCTTCCCACTTTCCTTTTAGTTCGCCCACGACTCCTCCCCCTCTTCCCTCATCTCTCTATAAATCTCTGACACCTTGCCCTCTCCGACCCACACCCCTGAAAGCACCCTGTCCTGTATCCCCTGTGTCGGGAGCAACGGAAATTCCCTCACCTGTTGTCTAGTAAACGCCCTCACCTGCATATATCTCAAGAAATTTCCCCGGGGTAACTTATACATTTCCTCCAATGCTCCCAAGCTCGCAAAAGTCCCATCTATGAATAAATCTCCCACCTTCCTAATTCCCAACTGGTACCAGCTCTGAAATCCTCCATCCATTCTTCCTGGGGCGAACCTATGGTTGTTCCTGATAGGGGACCCCACCAGGGCTCCCCGCACCCCTCTCTGTAGCCTCCACTGTCCCCAGATATTCAGTGTTGCCGCCACCACCGGGTTCGTGGTAAACTTTTTAGGTGAGAACGGTAGCGGCGCCGTCACCAGCGCCTCTAAACTCGTCCCTTTACAGGACTTTCTCTCCAGTCTTTTCCACGCCGCTCCCTCACCCTTCATCATCCATCTACGTATCATTGCCACATTGGCGGCCCAATAGTAATCACCCAAGTTCGGTAGTGCCAGTCCTCCTCTGTCCCTACTACGCTGAAGGAACCCCCTCCTTACTCTCGGGACTTTCCCTGCCCACACGAAGCTCGTGATGCTCCTATCTATTTTATTTAAAAAGGTCTTGGTGATTAGTATAGGGAGACATTGAAATACAAATAAGAACCTCGGGAGGACCATCATCTTAATTGCTTGCACCCTGCCCGCCAGCGATAGAGGCTGCATGTCCCACCTCTTGAAGTCCTCCTCCATTTGTCCTACCAGCCGTGTCAGATTAAGTCTGTGCAAGGTTCCCCAGCTCCTAGCGATCTGAATCCCCAGGTATCGGAAGTTTCTTTCCACTTTCCTTAGCGGCAAGCCTTGTATCTCTCTACTCTGGTCCCCTGGATGTATCACAAATAATTCACTCTTCCCCATGTTTAGCCTATACCCCGAGAATTCCCCGAACCCCGTCAAAATTCGCATAACCTCTGTCATCCCCCCCACTGGGTCCGACACGTATAACAATAGGTCATCCGCGTATAACGAGACTCGGTGTTCTTCTCCCCCTCTAATCACCCCTCTCCATTTCCTGGAGTCTCTCAATGCCATGGCCAGAGGTTCAATTGCCAACGCGAACAACAATGGAGACAGCGGGCATCCCTGTCTTGTTCCCCTATATAATCGGAAATACTCCGATCTATGTCGACCTGTAACTATGCTTGCCGTTGGAGCCCCATAAAGAAGTCTAACCCAGCTAATAAACCCGTTCCCAAACCCAAACCTCCTCAACACTTCCCATAAATACTCCCACTCCACCCTATCAAATGCCTTCTCTGCGTCCATTGCCGCCACTATCTCTGCCTCCCCCTCCACTGGGGGAATCATTATCACCCCTAATAGTCGTCGCACGTTAACATTCAGTTGTCTCCCTTTTACGAACCCTGTCTGGTCTTCGTGCACCACCCCCGGGACACAGTCCTCTATCCTCGATGCCAGTACCTTTGCCAGCAATTTGGCGTCCACGTTCAATAGTGAAATAGGTCTATAGGACCCGCACTGCAACGGATCTTTGTCCCTCTTCAAAATTAGCGATATCGTCGCCTCCGACATCGTCGGGGGTAGAGTCCCCCCTTCCCTGGCCTCATTGAACGTCCTCGCCATCAACGGGGCCAACAAGTCCACATATTTTCTGTAATATTCCACCGGGAACCCGTCTGGCCCCGGGGCCTTCCCTGCTTGCATGCTTCCCAGTCCCTTAATAACCTCGTCCACCTCAATCGGCGCCCCCAGGACTGCCACCTCCTGCTCCTCCACTTTCGGGAACCTCAATTGGTCCAGGAACTGCCGCATCCCCTCCTCCCCCTCTGGGGGTTGAGACCTATACAGTTCCTCATAGAAGGTCTTGAACACCTCATTTATCTTTCCTGCCCTTCGCACCGTGTCACCCCTTTCGTCTCTAATTCCTCCTATCTCCCTCGCTGCTGCCCTCTTTCACAATTGATGCGCCAACAGGCGACTAGCCTTTGCCCCATATTCATACCTCCTCCCCTGTGCCTTCCTCCACAGTACCTCTGCCTTTCTGGTGGTCAGGAGGTCAAACTCCGTCTGGAGTCGTCTCCTCTCCCTGTACAATTCCTCCTCCGGGGTCTCTGCAAATTCCCTGTCCAACCTTAAAATCTCCCCCAGTAATCTTTCCCTTTCCTTGGCCTCTGTTTTCCTTTTGTGGGCCCCAATAGAGATCAGCTCTCCTCTGACCACCGCTTTTAATGTTTCCCAGACCACTCCCACAGGGACCTCGCCGTCGTCATTGACCTCCAGGTATCTCTCAATACACCCCCGCACTCTTGCACACACTCCCTCATCCGCCATCAGTCCCACATCTAATCGCCAGAGTGTTCTCTGCTCCCTGTCCTCTCCTACTTCCAGGTCCACCCAATGTGGGGCATGATCCGAAACCGCTATGGCTGAGTACTCCGCTTCTTCCACCCTAGAGATCAACGACCTTCCCAACACAAAAAAATCTATCCGGGAGTACACTTTATGGACATGGGAGAAGAAGGAAAACTCCCTAGCCCTAGGTCTAAGAAATCGCCATGGATCCACTCCCCCCATTTGGTCCATAAACCCCTTAAGTATCTTGGCCGCTGCCGGCCTTCTTCCGGTCCTTGAGCTGGATCTATCTAGCCCCGGGTCCAGCACCGTATTAAAGTCCCCTCCTAAAATCAAGTTTCCTGCCTCCAGGTCCGGTATACGCCCCAGCATCCGTCTCATGAATCCCGCATCGTCCCAATTTGGGGCATACACATTAACCAACACGACCTCCATTCCCTCCAGCCTACCACTCACCATTACATATCTACCTCCGCTATCTGCTACGATGTTCTTTGCTTCAAATGCTACCCGTTTCCCCACCAAAATGGCCACCCCTCTGTTCTTTGCGTCCAGTCCTGAGTGGAACACCTGTCCCACCCATCCTTTCCTTAGCCTAACTTGGTCCGTCACCTTTAGGTGCGTCTCTTGGAGCATAACCACGTCTGCCCTTAGTCCTTTCAAATGCGCGAGCACTCGGGGGCCCTTTTTATCGGCCCGTTCAGGCCTCTCACGTTCCACGTGATCAGCCTCACTAGGGGGCTACCTGCCTCCCTCCCGTGTCGACTAGCCATTACCTTCTCTAGGCCAGTCCCATATCCCGCCTCCGCGCTCCCGCTCGCTCCCCCAGCGTCGCACATCATCCCCGCCCACCCACTCTTTAGCCATTTCCTTTTGGATTTCCGCAGCAGCAACCCAGTTGTCTCCCCCCCCCCCCCCCCCCCCCGCTAGATCCCTATCTAGCATGATTGCTCCCTCCATATCACTTCCGTAAGTCAGCTGACTTCAACTGACCCCGGCTACTCCTGCTCACTCCTCGACCCCCCCCCGTGTGGGGGAACTCCCATCCGCCTTGCGCCTGTCTTCCTGCCTTATTCTTTCTGGCGCGGGAACATCCCTTTACCTGACCCGCCTCTTATGGCGCAGCTCCCTTTCCCCTCCCCCTCCACTTCCCCATTCTCCGACTATGTCCCGTCTTCCCCACTCACTGGCGCCCACATTTCCCCAATGTCTCCCCCCTTCCCTGTTTACTTCTCAATTAACTTCCACCGTAACATTAACAATAACATTTCCTGCAGCATATCAGTCCCTCAGTTCCGGTCCAATTTCTCTTCTTTGATGAAGGACCATGCTTATCCGCCGTCTCGAAATCATAGTGTCTCTCCTGATACGTGACCCATAGTCTTGCCGGCTGCAGCATCCCAAACTTCACCTTCCTTTTATGCAACACCTCTTTGGCTCGGTTGAAGCTCGCCACCTCCGCACTCCAATCCTGGTATATCCATACCACAGCATTCTCCCATCTGCTACTCCGCACCTTTTTAGCCCATCTCAGAACCTCTTCTCTGACCTTAAGGCGGTAAAATCGCACTATTATCGCCCTCGGTGGTTCTCCCGCTTTTGGTCTTCTCGCCGGAATCCGATTTGCCCACTCCACCTCCATGGGGCCCGCAGGGGCCTCAGCACCCATCAGTGAGCTCAGCATCTTACTTGCGTACTCTCCACAGTCCACTCCTTCCACAACCTCAGGGAGACCTAGTATCCGAAGGTTCTTCCTTCGCACTCCGTTTTCTAGGGCCTCGATCCTTTCAGTACACTTTTTATGAAGTGCGTCTGAGTCTTAACCGCTTTAAGCTTGCCCTTCCCCCGCCTGCATGCTGGAAGAGGCCCTGTTTAACCTGCAGTTGCAGCCAAATATTTTACTGTTTCTGCCGTGTCTGGCAACCAAGAGACATACCCTTCCTGGGGGACACTATCGGGGGAATGTTGCAGCCTTCTTCCCACACCGGGAAATTGCAAACAAATGCCGTGGGGGCCCTGTAACGAGCCCAAAAGTCCGTTCCAAGCAGGAGCTCCCGAATATGCGACCTAGCTCTGCATAGCCGCACCCGGAAGTGTCTAGCTTGACATTTTAACATTAGAAATAAGCCAGAGCTTATTGACAACTGGCTGGTGTTGCATTCAACAATATATACTCACTGGCATATCAAAGCATGTGGTATCTTAAACCTGGGAAGGGAAACTAATGTTATTCTTAACCGTGTTACAAGGTAGAATTTTAAAATGTTGTACAGGCCATTTTCACATTTGCAACATGGGGGCTGTTCTCAAACCTCCAGAAAAAGCCAGGTAGTTAAAGAGGTGAGAATTAGGGGTCATCGTTTGAGGATAAAGGGTAAACCTTTTCGGACTGACATGAGGAGAAATTTCTTCACCCAGAGAGTGGTGAATCTGGAATTCTCTATCACAGAATGAAGTTGAGGGCAAAACGTTGAGGAATTTTAAGAAGGAATTTTATATAGCTCTTGAGCTAAAGGGATCAAGGGTTATGGGGGGGGGGATGGCAGGATCAGGGTATTGAACTTGATGATCAGCCATGGGGTGACACGGTAGCAGTGGTTAGCACTGCTGCCTCAACACCAGGGACAAGGGTTCGATTCCAACCTTGGCCGACTATCTGTGTGGAGTTTGCATGTGTCTGCGTGAGTTTCCTCCGAGTGCTCCGGTTTCCTCCCACAATCCAATGATATGCAGGTTAGGTGGATTGACCTTGCTAAATTGCCACTTTGTGTCCGAATGTTAGGTGGGGTTACAGGGATGGGGCGTGGGCCGAGGCTGTTTGAGGGTTGGTGCAAACTCAATGGGCCGAATTACCTCCTTCCTGCTTCTATTTTCCATGTACAGATACATGGACGATCGGAGAAGGAGGAGGCCTTTTGGCCCTTCGAGCCTGCTCCATCATTCATCACGATCATGGCTGATCATCCAACCCAATAGCCTAATCCTGCTTTCTCCCCATAGCCTTTGATCCCATTCTCCCCAAGTGCTATATCTAGCTGCCTCTTGAATATATTCAATGTTTTAGCATCAACTACTTCCTGTGGTAATGAATTCCACAGGCTCATCACTTTTTGGGTGAAGAAATGTCTCCTCATCTCTGTCCGAAACGGTTTACCCTGAATCCTCAGACTGTGATCCCTGGCTCTGGACACACCTATCATTGGTGACATCTACCCTGTCTAGTCCTGTTAGAATTTTATACGTCTCCATGAGGCCCCCTCTCATTCTTCTGAACTCCAGTGAGAACAATCCCAATCTAGTCAATCTCTCCTCATATGACAGTCCCGCCATCCCTGGAATCAGTCTGGTAAACCTTTGCTGCACTCCCTCGAGAGCAAGAACATCCTTCCTCAGAGAAGAAGATCAAACCAGCACACAATACTCC
This sequence comes from Scyliorhinus torazame, assembly GCF_047496885.1. Lineage (NCBI taxonomy): Eukaryota > Metazoa > Chordata > Chondrichthyes > Carcharhiniformes > Scyliorhinidae > Scyliorhinus > Scyliorhinus torazame. The sequence continues at coordinate 34,418,611 of NC_092731.1, forward strand.
AGGTGTGGCCTCACCAAGGCCCTGTACAATTGCAGCAACACATCCCTACTTCTATGCTCTAATCCTCTCGCAATGAAGGCCATCATGCCATTAGCCTTCTTTACCACCTGCTTCACCTGCATGCTTACCTTCAGCGACTGGTGCACAAGGACACACAGTTGCACACTCCCCTCTCCCAATATACAGCCATTCAGGTAATAAGCTGCCTTCCTGTTTTTGCTTCCAAAGTGAATGACCTCACACTTATCCAAATTATACTGCATCTGCCATTGATTTGTCCACTCGCCCAACCTGTCCAGACCATGCTGTAGGATCCCAGCATCCTCGTCACCGTTCACCCTCCCACCCAACTTGGTATCATCTGCAAACTTGGAGATGTTACATTTTGTTCGCTCATCCAAATCATTAATATATATTGTGAATAGCTGAGGTCCCAGCACCGGTCCCTGTGGCTGCCAATTTGAAAAGGGCCTATTAATTTCTACTATTTCATAGAATTTACAGTGCAGAAGGAGGCCATTCGGCCCATTGAGTTTGCACCAGCTCTTAGTAAGAGCACCCTACTTAAGCACATGCTTCCACCTTATCCCAGTAACCCCCACCTAACCTTTTTGGACACTAAGGGCAGTTTATCATGGCCAATCCACCAAACCTGCACATCTTTGGACTGTGGGAGGAAACTGGAGCATCCAGAGGAAACCCACGCAGACACGTGGAGAAGCCAGGAATCGAACCTGGGATCCTGGAGCTGAGGAGCAACTGTGCTAACCACTGTGCTATCATGCTGCCCAGCTCTTTGTTTCCTCTCTGCCAACCAGTTTTCTATCCACCTCGATACACTTCCCCCAATCCCCAGCGCTTTAATTTTGCACAGTAATCTCTTATGCGGGACTTTGTCAAACTCCTTCTCAAAAGTCCAAATATACCACATCAACTGGCTCCCCCTTGTCAACTGTACTGGTTACATCTTCAAAGCATTCCAACAGATTTGTCAAGCATGATTTCCCCTTCATAGATCCATGTTGACTCTGACTGATCCCGCCACTACTTTCCAAATGTTCCTATAAAGTCCTTGATAATGGATTCAAGAATTTTTCCCACTACCGATGTTGGGCTTACTGGTCTATAATTCCCTGCTTTCTCTCTACCTCCCTATTTGAATATTGGAGTGACATGAGCTACCCTCCAATCTGCAGGGACCGCTCCAGAGTCTATAGAAAGAAGATGACCACCAATGCATCCACTGTTTCCAGAGCCGCCTCCTTGAGCACACAGGGTTGCAGATTCTCAGGCCCTGGGGATTGATCCGCCTTCAATCCCATCAGTTTCCCAGCACCATTTTTCTACTAATGTTGATCGCCCTCAATTTTTCCCCCTCACTAAACCTTTCATTCTCCAACATTTATGTCTGTTTCCATATCGCACTGATAATTTGATTGCGTAGCAAGTGAAATGAAGTGATTTACATGCTGTAAATCAGTGGCGATTGGTGTCATCTAGAGTTGGGAAAACCAGCAGGGGAGCACCATATAAAGGCAAAACTTGTATTTAAAAATAATAATAAATTTAGGGTACCCAATTCATTTTTTTTTCAATTAAGGGGGAATTTAGCGTGGCTAATCCACCTAGCCTGCACATCTTTGGATTATGGGGGCGAAACCCACACAAACACAGGGAGGGTGTGCAAACTCCACACGGACAGTGACCCAGAGTCGGGATCGGATCTGGGATCATCGGCGCCGTGAGGCAGCAAAACCTGTATTGACCTAACCCTTAAAATTCTCTTGAGAGGATGGATCCTCAATATTACACCAGGAGACTGGGGTCCCATTACTCTCCCAAATCAAAATTCAAGCAGGAATGGGAAGCCTATTTGCAAAATACAAATGGTGTCCATCAAAATGTGCACACGTGTTTAATTTGGTAGCGTTACTATATTTGCATTATAAAAGAAAATACTGGGAAAACCCAGCAGGTCTGGCAGCATCGGTGGAGAGAGAAACCTTTTGAAAAGGGAAGTCTGTTTCTCTCTCCACAGGTGATGCCAGGCCCGCTGAGCGTTTCCAGTATTTTCTGTTTTAGTTTCTGATTTCCAGCATCCGCAGTAGTTTTTATTTTACCGTATTTAGACTTTGCCATACTGAGGTACCTTGTGATTTCAATTCTACAGGGGGACAATGAGACACCTCTGAGTTGGATAGACAACAGGGCAACAACACCACACACGCTGAGAGAACGGGAATCTCGCAAGATGATGGAAAATCGTTTTAAAGTATTGGAAAGCACAGTTTTCAGTGACAAAAAGGCTCCAAAAAGTGCCATTCTCAATAAGGTTTGTTCAGATCAATTTTAAGGATTATTTTCTACTTTGCAAAGAGGAACTCTTCCACCCATGCTGTCCCTATGATAACAACTAAATATTTTGAAATTCGTATAACCACTATCTCCGAACAGCTCCTTTTTCACGAATAATTGCTTCCTCATGGACAGTGTTGGAAAGCATTGACCTCTGGCACCTTGGACCTTGGTGGTTATAATAATAATCTTTATTGTCATAAGCAGGCTTACATTAACACTGCAATGACGTCACTGTGAAAAGCCCCTAGTCTCCACATCCCGGCGTCTGTTCTGGTACACTGAGGGAAAATTCAAAATGTTCAAATTACCTAACAAGCTTTTGGGGCTTGTGGGAGGAAACCAGAGCACCCAAAGGAAAGCCATGCAGACACTGGGAGAACGTGCACTCTGCACAGACAGTGACACAAGCCGGGAATCGAACCTGGGATCCAGGTGTTGTGAAGCAACAGTGCTAACCACTGTGCTACTGTGCCACCCCCAGAACATGCTGCTGTAGGTTGGTGTAAGCGATGTATTCTTTTTATCCAAGGATCCCATTAAATGTTTGTGAAGACACTGCTTCAGTTGCCACGAGCAATTGTAAATCGTGCAAATAGTTCGTGAAAAGAAAGCTGTAACTATAACATTGTCGGGCAGTGATGGGCAACCGAGGCTAGTGAAGGGGCTGCATGAGAGGCCCTGTTTCATCTCAGTGGGCCGCAAGATTGAAATCAGGCTTGTTCACTAACTATGACCCTTGAATAAGATTTAATACATGCCAAATATTTCATAAGGATTTGTAGAAAATTCTTAATCATTAATATATTAATAGAACTGTCATCACGGCTCTCGCAGTCAATGTTGTGAGCAATCAGCACGCACCTCACTTCATGTGCCCTCGCTTTACGTGCGAATCACTTCAGTTATACAGGTGGATGGTTAGAAACCAATGGAATGCGTCAACTCTGCGTGGGGCCAACAGTCAACAAAGTGCCGCTCTCCGAACCCCTTGGGCAGCATGTGGCCCCCGGGCCCCAGGTTGCCCCACCACTGTTATCAGGGCTTTGGTGAGACTACATCTGCACGACTGCATGCAATTTACATCTCCATATTTAAGCAGTAATATACTTGCATTGGCAGCAGTACAAAGAACAAAGAAAAGTACAGCACATGAACAGCCTGTGCCGACCATGCTGCCCGTCTAAACTAAAATCTTCTGCACTTCCGGGGTCCGTATCCCTCTATTCCCATCCTATTCATGTATTTGTCAAGATGCCCCTTAAACGTCACTATCGTCCCTGCTTCCACCACCACCCGTCCGGCAGCAAATTCCAGACACCCTCTGTGTAAAAAAAACTTGCCTCGTACATCTCCTCTAAAGCTTGCCCTTCGCACCTTAAACCTATGCCCCCTAGTAATTGACCACTCTATCCTGGGGAAAAAGCCTCTAACTGTCCACTCTGTCTATGCCCCTCAATATTTTGTAGACCTCGATCAGGTCGCCCCTCAACCTCCGTCGTTCCAGTGAGAACAAACAAGTTTATTCAACCTCTCCTCATAGCTAAAAATAGTACAGCGAGGGTTCAGTAAATTGGGATGATGGGGTTGACCGATGATGATAAAGCAAGTAAATTGGGCCTGTTTTTCTGGAATTTGGAAGAATGCAAAGCAGTCTCATTGAAACCTACAAGATTTTGAAGGGGCTTGAGAAATGTTTTCTGCCGATTGGGGAATTTAGAACAGGGAGAACAGTCTCAGGATAAGTGGGGGCAGATCATTTGGACTGAGATGAGAAATTACTTTGCTTCAACGGGTTGTGAATCTTTGGAATTCTCTACCAAAGAGGGTTGTGGCTGCCCGCTCATTGAATGTATATAGCCAGATTTATGGTGTCTCAGGAAATCGAGAGGGATGGGAATTGGACAAGGAAGTGGAGTTGAAGTCCATGATCGTATTGAATGTTGGAGCCGACCCGATGGGCCAAATGGTCCAGTCCTACTCCTATTTCTTGTGTTCTAGTGTACTTGTGTCAGCACTTCTGAATTGGTTTGGTAGCCGGACAATGATCTTCGGTGTTCTCTCTGAAGCTTCCCCATGATCTATCCTTGCCCCCTCCTATTTCTTTTTTTTTTAATATGTTTTATTTAAATTTTTTTCCCAAACAACAATTTTTCCCCTCTTACAAAGCAAACGCAACAATAACAATACAGAAATTTTTAACAATACACAAGTAACAAAACCCCTTTATCTTTGACCTAAACTAAACTAAACCCCCCCCCCCCCCCTCCCCCTGGGTTGCTGCTGCTGGTCACCTGTCTTCCCTCTAACGTTCCCCTAGGTAGTCGAGAAATGGCTGCCACCGCCTGGTGAACCCTTGAGCCGATCCTCTCAGGGCAAACTTTATCTGCTCCAGTTTAATGAACCCCGCCATATCATTTACCCTGGCCTCCAGTCCGGGGGGTTTCGCCTCCTTCCACATGAGTAGGATCCTGCACCGGCTACTAGGGACGCAAAGGCCACAACGTCGGCCTCTTTCGCCTCCTGCACTCCCGGCTCTTCCGCAACTCCAAATAGAGCTAACCCCCAGCCTGGTTTGACCCGGGCCTTCACCACCCGCGAAATCACTCCCGGCACTCCCTTCCAATACCCTTCCAGTGCCGGGCACGCCCAAAACATATGTGCGTGGTTTGCCGGGCTCCCGCCACACCTCCCACATTTGTCCTCTACTCCAAAGAACCTGCTCAATCTTTCTCCCGTTATGTGTGCTCTATGTAGCACCTTAAATTGAATCAGGCTAAGCCTGGCGCATGAGGAAGAGGAATTTACCCTGCTTAGGGCATCAGCCCACATACCCTCCTCTATCTCCTCCCCTAGTTCTTCTTCCCACTTTCCTTTTAGTTCGCCCACCGACTCCTCCCCCTCTTCCCTCATCTCTCGGTAAATCTCTGCCACCTTGCCCTCTCCGACCCACACCCCTGAAAGCACCCTGTCCTGTATCCCCTGTGTCGGGAGCAACGGAAATTCCCTCACCTGTTGTCTAGTAAACGCCCTCACCTGCATATATCTCAAGAAATTTCCCCCCCCCCCTCCTATTTCTGATCTACATGCTCTCGCTCTACAACATCATCCATAAACATAATGTCACATTCCACTTGTACTGGTGATGACGTGCATCTCTACCTGCCGAGTGCCTCCATTGAATTCTGTGGTTGCTTTTTATTTGTCACACTGCTTATCTAGATGAGCAGAAAATCCCTCCAACTAAATATTTGGAAGACTACTGCTTTCAGTCCCCAGCACACTATTTCCTTACCACCAACCCCAATCGTTTACCTGGCCATTGAAGCTGAACCATCTTGCTATTCTGTTTCATCCTAAAATTCACTTCCAATCATAGGTCCATCACCTATGTCCGTCTCTAATATTGTCCATTTCCGCTGCTGTCTCAGCTCACCTGCTTGACCTTCTTCCATGCCTTTGTCACCTCCAGATTTGACTATTCCAAAGTTCTCTTGGCTGGTTCCCAGCTTCCACCCTCCATAGACTTATCAAAACTCTGTCCGTGCCTTTACAAAAGTTTGTTTATCTATCACGCTAAATTTACTGACCTACATTGGCCACCGCAATCATGCCTTCGGTTGCTTATGCCCTAAAGTCTGAAATTCCCTTCCTAAATTTCCATGACTCCCTACCTCCTTTTATGGCACTACATTAATCCTCCCTCCTTTTGGTCATCTGCCCTTGTATCTTCTAATGTGACTTGGTCACAAATTTTGTGTGATGTTGCACCGACCTACTTAAGCCCTCACTTCCACCCTACCCCCGTAACCCAATAACCCCTACTAACCTTTTTGGTCACAAAGGGCAATTTATCATGGCCAACCCACCTAACCTGCGTGTCTTTGGACTGTGGGAGGAACCGGAGCACCTGGAGGAAACCCACGCAGACACTGGGAGAATGTGCAGACTCCACACAGACTGACCTAGCGGGTTTACTGCACAAGAATTGTGCAATGTTCAACGGTATTTATTTAAATGCAAGGGAGCAAATAGACACGCAGCAGCATGATATTGTTATAATGGAAACTCGACTTAGAGGGCCAAAAATGGCAGCTTAACATCCCTGGATCTAGGATGTTGAGTCAGGATAAAGAGGGGGTTATAAAAGATGGGGGTGTCGCCTTACTGGTCAAAGAATCAGTTACAAATGTGAGGTTTGATGTGCTAAATGAATTGTCGAATGAGGCCTCATGGGTTTAGCCCAGAAATAAAAAGGAGGCAGCCATACTACTAGGAGTGCACTATAGACCTCCAAATAGTGAGAGGGACATAGAAGGGCAAGTATGTGAAATATTAGATAAACATTGCGAGAAAGTTTTGGAGGCACTGAATTCTTTGGTGGATATAATCACCAGGGACAGATGGATTGTTGAAGGGAGCCAGGAAGGAAATCGCAAATGCCCTGAAGATCATTTCCGAATCCTCACTAGACACAGGCAAGGTAACAGAGGATTGCGAACATTGCACCATTATTTAAAAAGGATGAGGGACAGGTCAAATAACTATAGGCCAGTCAGTCTGACTTTTGTGATGGGCAAATTCTGAAAGTCACTTCGAAAGGAACAGATTAATCAGGGTTAGTCAGCATGGTTTTATTGGAGGAAGATCTTGAGTCACTAATTAAGTCAAGTTTTTTTGAGGAAGTGATAGGGAGGGTAGTGCAGTGGATGTTGTCTACATGGACTTCAGTAATGCATTTGACAAGGTCTCACATGGCAAACTGGTGAGAGAAACAAAAGCCCCTCCTGGTGAGAGTTTAATACAGAATTGTCTCATTGACAGGAAACAAAGGCTCGATGGATGTTTTTGTGAATGGAAATCCGTTTCCAGTGGTGTTCCACAGGGCTGTGTTGGGGTCCTTGCTGTTTGTTGTATATATTAATTATTTCAACTTAAACTTGGGTGGCATGATTGTGAAATTTGGAGCTGTCACAAAAATTGGCCATGTAGTTGAGAGCGAAGTCCAGCTGCTGTCCCCAGAATAACTCGATGGTCTGGTTGGGTGGGTAGAAGAGGACACAAAAAATGTAATTCCGTCCGGAGAAGTGTGAGGTAAAACATTTGAGGAGGAAAAATAAAGCTCGGCAATACTTAATAAATGAGAAGATATTGAGAGGGGTAGAAGGAACGAGAGACCAGAGTGCATATCCACAGGTTCCTGAAAGTGGCAGGACAGGTGGATAGGCCTATGGAATGCTTTCCTTTATTGGACGAGGTATTAAATACTAATGCAGGGATGTAATGCTAGAACCGTATAAAGCACTGGTTATGCCACAGGTGGAGTTTTATGTACCGTTCTGGTCACCACTTACAGGGCACATGGTACTTCTAACAGTGCAGCACTCCCCAACTGCACTGAAGCACTTGCTTAGATCAAGCCTTTGCAGAGGGTGCTTGAAACTGCAACCTTCTGGCTTGGAGGTATTTGCTACCAGTGAGACACTGCTGACTGATTATGCCAGAATGTCAGCAAATTATATATTTATCACTGAATATATGGGACTATATGAACCAGGGGTTCTATGAATCTATGCTGTTAACTGACCTAAATCTGCGAGCATATGTAAGGGTACTACAATTAATCTCTTGCATCAATGGGTGAGTGGAGGGGGGAGTAGGGGAAATCATCCGAGGGACCTTGCTCCAGGAACATCTCCCCTGTACAACCACCTCCTGACCACACCACTTCTTTAACCGGAAGCATCTTGAGCAGGATTGGCAGATCAGGTGCCTTTGATGCGGCGGTGCAGACTCGATGGGCCAAAGGGCTTTTTCTGCACTGTAGTTTTCTGTGATCTGCAAATGCCAATGAATTGGGTGTGGCGAGGGGTGGGGTACGGTTGTTGATTTATGACCAGAGCTGCCCCAAATGATCTGTTTTTGAATTTTTTGCACATTTTTAATACTCCTACTTTCAGTGTCATGCAATAATTTAAATTTAAAGATTTCATGTGCTTCTTTGTGAACATTTTCTCTGGGGCAGTTTCCCCTTTTGTATTTACTGTTCATTTCTCTTCGGTTGTTACATTATTACAGTATTCGCGCCACAGGAAAACCACCTATGCTTCTGTCAGGAGGCTTGCTACATTGTGCTCTGTTGCAGGACTATTGGAATGATACCTAACTTTAGTATCTAATATTTGTCTTGGTTTTATCTTTACAGGCCATTGGTATAATCAGTGACTTGGATACGCAATCGGAAGAACTATTCCAGGAAAAGGAACTGTTGATGAGAAAGCAGAACAAATTGCTGGAGGAAATTTCACTTCTGGCGTGTAAGGCTTGCTTCTGCTTTGACTTGTCGAAAAGGATTTCAAACAGTCTCTTGGTAGTACAGAACATAAATATAAATAATCACCAGTTTAAGATGCTGATTGGTTGGCAAGTCGACTCTGGCTGAGGTGTTGCCATGGAGAAAGCAATGGGGAGCTGTAGGCTTCCCTAACTCCCGAGTAATTCAAAAAAGCTGCAAGGCTTGAATATACTCCTTTTTTGCAGAGAACGGGTCCCTGTATGTTACTCTAGCAATCATAAATAATCCACGTTACAAGATTATCTTAAATTAGTTGCCAGTGTAGCTGTTGGCGCACTCGGGAGTGCTCAGTAAGTGCTGCCCAATCACATCCAACAGCAGCCATTTTGATTTTGGAGCGTGGGCCGATTGAGTGTGGTCTGCGCTCTGCCTGTTACAAACAACCAATAGAAAATGCTGTTTGATTTTGATCAGCCAATTGCTGGCACAAGTGGCTTATGTACCTGGCATTGAAATTCTTGCAAGGTATTGCTCAATTATGTGGTAGCAGTATGTCTTTTTAGACTGAAGGCAACGTCCTGTCAGTGGAAAAGACCAAATGTATTTTCATGCTGTTACACGTGTGGCATTTTCCAATAACACAAATACACAAGGACCTGTTCGCTGCAAACAAAAGACACATTCACCTTCTTTGAATTATAGTTCCCTGTTGCTTTCTCCATGGCAACACCTCCGCCAATCAGAGTCAACTTGCAAACTAATTTGCGCCCTTGCTTCCTGGAGTATGAATTGTTCTGATTGTTTGAAATTTGGTATTCTTAGATCTGCAGGTCTCTCTTTTCAACAAAGGAATTTCAGCACTTGGTGCAAATCAATCAATAAGTCAAATCCTTATGTATTCAGTCTGTAGGGCACGTTCTTTGCCACAAGAGTAAAATATTTTGTGACTCAAGTGCTACTAGATCTCGAATGGCATTGAAGATGTTGGCCCAGATTTTGAAGTGTTTGGATGGTTGGAGACTGGATTTACCCCAGAGAATGTGCTACGAGACCCTTCGGAAGTCCCAATGCAAGAACTCTGTAGGAATTGCCCAGGAAGTTTCAGCTTCCAAGATGCAATTCCCCTACCCCACACCCCCACCGTTCAAGCAAGCTGCTCACTAATAGCTTCTCAAAGGGCAATTAGGAATGGGCAACCAATGCTGACATAGCGAGCGAAGCCCACAACCCAGAATGAATTTTTAAAAAGCCAATTGATTCTCTAATTACGTTTTACATAGGAGGCCTGTCCTTACTCAGCCTAGTTCATAGGTGACTCTAGTCCTGCATCAACTCTCAACATCGCTCTAAAGTGGCTACTCGACTACAAGAAGCTACTCCATTGGATGAAAGAATACCGCACATGCTGCAACAATTGAGGCTAGGACATCACATTTGTGACAACTTGGTGGCTTTGGTGACCTCCCACCTCCTGAGAACAGAAAGAAAACAATACAATTGGTTGTTGATCTTTTGGTCGTTTTCCCCCCCCCCCCCCCCCCCCCAATCCTGTTCACACTGAGCTACAAGCAGCCATCTCTCTAATCCTCTGCCAACAAACAAAACGCAGGCGAATCAGCTGTGTCTACTTGGCTTGGTAATAAATACACATGCTGAGAACCAAGTGGTCACCCCATGTTGTGTGTGTATATTTGAGGGCAAGTGGGTTCTTCCGGTAGCGGGCGAATAGGTCGCGCACACGGCAGCTCCCGCCGGGATCGGAGTTTCGGGTCTTTAAACGGAGCGGCAACGGTACTTTGGCAGTGATTCCCAGCGTGTCAAAGGACGCTGGAGAGGTTCCCCCCACTGCTGTATGGAGGGAACCAGGAGCGGGGCCGTTAAAAGAGCGATTGCGGGGAAGCGAGCGGAGCGGGTCCAGGAGGACACAATGGCGGCCGGTGCGGACCAAGCAGCGTGGGCCCAGTGGTCGAGAGAGCAGCAAGAGTTTCTGAGAAGCTGCTTTGCAGAGCTGAAGACTGAGATGCTGGCCCCTATGAAGGCCTCCATGGAGAAGATGGTGGAGACTCGGAAGGTGCAGGAGAAGGCGATTAAGGAGGTGGAGAGGAAGGTATCTGATAATGAGGATGAGATCCTGGGCCTGGCGGTCAGAGTGGAGACGCACGAGATGGCAGGAGAGACAGGATGACCTTGAATATAGGTCTGGGAGTCACAACCTGCGGATTCTGGCCGCCCTGAAGGTACGGAGGGGGCGGACGCAGCCCTTGGAACTGGATGGGGCGCATAGAGTCCTCGCGAGGAAGCCTAGGGTGAACGAACCACCGAGGGCGATGGTGAGAAGGTTCCACCGCTTCATAGACAGGGAGCGTGTCTTGCGTTGGGCAAAGAAGGAGCGAAGCAGTAAGTGGGAGAGCGACGGGATTCGCATTTACCAGGACTTGGGAGCTGAACTGGCTAAGAGGCATGCGGGATTCAACCGGGCTAAGGCGGTCCTCCACAGCAAAGGGGTGAAGTTCGGGCTCCTGCATCCGGCGAGGCTTTGGGTAACGTACCAGGACAGGCACCATTACTTTGATACGCCGGATGAGGTGTGGACATTTATTAAGCATGAAAAGCTGGATTCTAACTAAGTGGCAGCTGCACATGGGTGAAACGCTCTGGCGGGGATGTGTAACCGGTTGTTGACCTGATGTAAGATTGGTAGTAGAATTTAAGTTCGCTTGTCTTTTTCTGGGTTTCTTCCCTTTTTTTTTCTGTGTTTCTCTCAGGGGGCGGGGTAACGCCCGGCTTGTGTTTTTCATTGCACGGGGAAAATCTGGATGGCTCTTGCCCTCTTAACCTGTAGGGGAGGGGGGGGTTGGGAGCCCGAGGGAGGAGACAATAGTAAGTTTGGAGACAGAAGCGGGAACAACATGGGTCAGCTGACTTACGGAAGCGTAATGGGGGGAAATCCGTGCTAAGCGGGTGCTTGCCACTGGAGTTGGGGGCTTGGGGGAGCCAACTGTTGGGGATGGATGGAGAGTCGGGTTGTGGGTCCTCCGGCGGGAGGGCTGGAGCGAGCGGGGGGCGCGGGCACGTGGCTGGCCGAAAAAGGGAGGTGGTTAGTCTGCAGGGAGTGGGGGAAGTGAACCCCCTGTCCAGGCTGATCACGTGGAATGTGAGGGGTCTGAACAGGCCGGTCAAGAGGGCCCGCATGTTCTCTCATTTAAAGGGATTAAAGGCGGACGTGGCCATGCTACAGGAGACTCACTTAAAACTTGCTGACCGCACGAGGGGATGGGTGGGCCAGGTGTTCCATTCGGGGCTAGACTCAAAAGACTAGAGGGGTGGCAATTCTGGTTAGTAAACGGGTGGCATTCGAGGCAGGGAGTATTGTGGCGGACAAGGGGGGCAGGTACATAATGGTGAGTGGCAAGCTGCAGGGGGCCCGGGTCGTGTTAGTGAACATTTATGCCCCAAACTGGGATGACGTGGAATTAATGAGGCGCATGTTGGGTAAAATCCCGGACGGCGTCAAGTAACTTGATCATTGGGGTGGGGGGGGGGGGGGGGGGGGGGGGACTTTAACACCGTCCTGGATCCGGCACTTTAACACCGTCCTGGATCCGGCACTGGACCGGTCTAAGTCCAGGTCGGGAAAGGGACCAGCGGCGGCCAGGGCCCTGTGGGAGTTCATGGATCAGATGCGGGGCGTGGACCCATGGAGATTTGCACGACCAAGGGCGAAGGAGTTCTCCTTTTTCTCCCACGTCCACAAAGTCTACTCGCGGATTGACTTTTTTGTGTTGAGCAGGGTGTTAATCCCGAGGGTGGAGGGGGGTTGAGTATTCGGCCATTGCGGTCTCGGACCATGCCCCGCACTGGGTGGACTTGCGACTGGCAGCGGAGTGAGGGCAGCGCCCTCTCTGGAGACTGGATGTGGGGCTGCTAGCGGATGAAGAGGTGTGTGATTTGTTATGTTCTCGGTGTAACATAAGCGGCTTCCTTTTGGTGCACTTGACAAAGGAAGGTTCAGACGTGGAGATTACTTCAACATGTTTATTAAACTATTTACACTTCTATTACTCGGGTTCGACACTGTTGCTAATCATCATAGAATTTACAGTGCAGAAGGAGGCCATTCGGCCCATCGAGTCTGCACCGGCTCTTGGAAAGAGCACCCTACCCAGATTTCTTCTGCTATGGCACCGGTGATGGTGAGCAGAAGATCTGTCCTTTCAGCATCGGCCAGGTCTTCTCGTTCGGTTGCTACCAGGAAGATTTCAAACATTTGCCGGAATACCCGCCAGTTTTCGCGGAGATCGCCGTGGCACTGGAGCTGCTGCGGAACCCGGATCTCAAACATCTTGCCTGGGTATCGTTGCTGGTTGTCACTGTACGCTGAGGTATGGCTACATGGATTGAAACAGTTCACTCTGGTACCATGATTTGTTATGTTCTCGGTGTAACATAAGCGGCTTCCTTGTGGTGCACTTGACAAAGGAAGGTTCAGAGGTGGAGGTAACTTCAACACATTTATTAAACTATTTACACTTCTATTACTCGGGTTTGACACTATTGCTAATCCTGCTGTAGCTACCCAAACTGACTAACCAATTGCTGCAATCCAGGTGGTGGGTGTAATATTGAATCAACCCTGTGTCTCTACTCACTGACTGTCTCCACTGGAAAGAGGCAGATCATGTGTGGTGTCCTTTATATATGGGTTGGTGTAATGCCCTCCTGTGGTCGTGTCACCTCTTGTGTGTATCGTGAATGTCCATTGGTCGTGTCCTATCTTTTTAAATTTAATTTGTAAAATATCAATTTATTTCCAGTTCATCTCTCACCCATGCATCATTTAAAAAAAGGTTTTACATGACCTAAATCTACCCCTGCACACAGAATCCCACGTCTATTATGGACATTTAAAACACTCACTTTTACACATTTTTACAGAGGAAAATAATTTGGGGTTTAATCTCTCAGTTTCAAAGCTTTCAGATTGATTAACCAAATCCAGTCTGTCTCAGCTCATCCAGAGGAGGGAGTGAATCCCAGCAGCTGTTCGATTGGTTTGTGGCACCATTCATCTGCCTCCAACTCCTCCACCAAACTGGCCAGTTTCTCCATCCGGGAACACTGCTGCTCTCGTTTCACCTGCCTCAATGTATGAGCCACCTGATAGCTAAAAACTGCTTCACACAGGAACCTCTCAGTGACATCTTCCAGCAGTTCACTGGCCCCTTTGGGCGAGGTGAAGAGCACTTTGCGCGGCGGGGTCAGCTCGGACACCCCAAAGCCCCCGCCGCCGAGGAGGACGAGGACGACGCCGAGTGGCCGTGTTCTATCTAACTGATCTATTGGCTGAGTGTGTGTGTGTGATGTCTCTTGTGCTCCCTCTAGTGTCTAGCTAGCCTACATGTATTTACATTGATGCACATCACCACATTCCCCCTTTTTTATATGTTACATATTTTCTGCACACTTTGAGAAAATTGAACAAAGAACAGGTAGATAAGGTAAGGTATATACAAGTCATGGGAACAGTGATTAAACAATAAGTCCAAATCATTCGTGAGAGTCCAAAAACCATCAATCATCATGGTCAAATGTCTCTCTTGGTTATGAACGTCACCAGGTCAAATGTCTCTCTTGGTTATGAACGCCATCAACGTCCCTGTGCCACAGGAACCAAGAAGTGGTCAAATCACTTCGCTGTCTGATTTGGAGTGCCTTTCTTTATCAATGTTTGTGATGGTGCTGTCGGATGACATCTTGTAGCTGATAAGGTGTTGACGTTGAAGTGGTACCATCAACTGTATCATTCGAGGTCATGAATGTGCCATATGTTGAACTTGGATAAGACTGTACATACTGGTTCTGGCCACATGCTGTGCTGGAACGGTGATCCTGCTGAGAACCGTTGAAGCTTGTCGAATTGGAAACAGAATTGCTGCTCGCATAAATACCTGGTGATGGTGTGAAACTAGAACCTTGCATCTGATAGGATATACCGTCTGGCCAGGCTAGGGTGCAGCAAATCCTGGGCTGTAACTAAGGCGTCCAGTCTGTAGTGCAGATTGCGCTTGCGGTAGTCCTCCTTCGGTCTTGATTCCATTAGTGGTCAATCCGCAGTGCTGGCTTGTTTGAGAATATGCTGCATAGACTGCTGGCTGCTGCATGCCTGAATACTGGGTTTGTCCAGCATGAGCTGTCATTGGCTGCACTGCTGGTGTGGAAAGAATGTGTGGATATAGCTGTGGTGAATATTGTTGTATCACTCTTGGACTGTAGCCACTGCTTGTTATTACTGACCCAGTGTAATTGTTAAGTGATCCATCTCCTGTCGTTGTGGCATCTGCTGTCACCCTGAGCGTGCCATCACTGAGGTTGCGGCTCTCCCTGTCTGGAGTAAAGTCCGGCTTACGTGAATCAGAGTCGGCGTTTGGTTGCTCCCCATCTGGAGTCTGGTCTGTTTTAACTGAGTCAGTGTTGGTATGTTGATGCTCCTCGTCTGGAGTCTTAGCAGGTTCACTGGGGTCAGCTGAGATTTCTTGAAGCTGCACGGCTGGAGTCGGAACATGCAGGAATGCATTGACTTGTGGAGAGGTTCGAGCGAATGAGGGTGGAAGTATCGTGGTGTCACCGAGTCACCAGTGGTCTCACAGTGATCGTCGAGTGCCTCTGTACACACTAGCTGAGGTCTGTCACTTTGCACATCTTGCATGGGAAGTGGGATGCTGTTGTCACTCAATTCACATACCGTGGATAGATCCTCAGTAGCTGCTTGTTGTTCACTTGGGTTGGGTAAATTGTCAGTCTTCATCTGGTGGCGCAACCAATGTGGGTGGACTGTCATTGTCTTGCTGTTGTCCTTCATTTGGGCTTGGACTGTCATCGTCGCTTTGTTCTTCACTGTAGCATGATAGACCGTCATGGTCGTCCTGCTGTGCACTGGAGCGTGGTAGACTGTCATAGTCTTCTTGCTGTTTACTTGATCATGGCAGACTTGCATCGTCTGCCGCTAATTGGTCAGAGGAGGTTGCTAGACCCTCATGGCCTTGTTCCTGCAAGGACTGCGCATCGGAGTCTTGCATTGCTTCTATCGTGGAGGCTGTCCACGAGCTCGCTGCGGAGGCTTGCGACACTGGAGTCACTTCTTGTTCGTGCAAGGACTGCAGTGTGGAGTCTTGCGTGTCTTCTTTCTTAGAGTCGGGAACCCTGAGCAGTGCGTGGACCACGCTCTGTGTGGCAGCAGGCCGCTCTCTGTGGGCTTGTACCGCTCTCTGTCTCTTGGTTTCAGGCCGCAGCCTAATCCTGCACTCACGAGTCAGGATGTCATATCTGCTGGGCTGAAGATCCTCAAATCCGAAGAACTCGTTGTCGGGGTCGTCAATGTGCAACACGTCTAGTTGCGGTTCGGATTTGGTACTGGGGTAGCCTCCCAAGGTGAAAGGTTCGTCTGAGTCGTTGTCTTCCAAGACCATACCATCACTGTTTGCACCAGAGCTGGCATTGGGCTCGCGAGGTCCAGAGAAAATGTAAAGGTCGGTTTTGAAGTATTCTAGGTCGGAATCATCGGTTTGGGCGTAGGTAACTGCTTGTTGCAGGGCTCTTCGGAGGTTAATTTCATTTCCTGGTTCAATTTGAGGCATTGTGCTGTCATTCCAGGTGAAGGAAGGTTGCTTTCCGGCTTTAAAAGATTTTTTTCTGTGATTTAGGACGTTTCACCTTTAAATGGGTGTGGTCCGGGGCCTCTGACGTCATGACGCATGTGACATCATGCGTAGGAAGCGAAATCGCTGTTCCTGTACCGGGGGCCGTTTTCGCGATTGTGCATGCGCGGCGTCTCGCGCATGCGCAGACGGACCTTCCCGTTCTGTGCGCTTCTCGCGCAACTGCGCAAGTGCAGTCCCTTTAGAAAGGTGGCCGCCAATCAAAATTGATCTCTGCTCCGGGATCGCGGCCTCGTGGTGAGTACTGGCGCTTCTCTTGCCTTTTCTTGCTGGTTGGGAGTGTGTTTTCCTCTCCGTATTTGCCAAATTTGTCCAGGACTGCCTGGAAGTCGCTCCTGTTTTGCCCTTTGGAGAACTTGAATATTTTGATTTCTTCTGCTCTGGCACCGGCGATGGTGAGCAGAAGATCTGTCAGATCTGTCTTTTCCGCATCGGCCAGGTCTTCTAGTTCGATTGCTGCCAGGAAGATTTCAAACATTTGCCGGAATACCCGCCAGTTTTCGCGGAGATCGCCGTGGCACTGGAGCTGCTGCGGAATCCGGATCGCAAACTTCTTGCCTGGGTATCGTTGCTGGTTGTCACTGTACGCTGAGGTACGGCTATATGGATGGAAACCGTTCACTCTGGTACCATGATTTGTTATGTTCTCTGTGTAACATAAGCGGCTTCCTTGTGGTGCACTTGACAAAGGAAGGTTCAGACATGGAGATAACTTCAACACGTTTATTAAACTATTTACACTTCTATTTCTCGGGTTTGACACTATTGCTAATCCTACTATAGCTACCCAGACTGACTAACCAGTTGCTGCAATCCACGTGGTGGGTGTAATATTGAATCAACCCTGTGTCTCTACTCACTGACTGTCTCCACTGGAAAGAGGCAGATCATGAGTGTGGTGTCCTTTATTTATGGGTTAGTGTAATGCTCTCCTGTGGTCGTGTCACCTCTTGTGGTGTATCGTGAATGTCCATTGGTCGTGTCCTATCTAACTGATCTATTGGCTGTGTGTGTGATGTCTCTTGAGCTCCCTCTAGTGTCTAGCTAGCCTACATGTATTTACATTGATGCACATCACCACAGTGTGTGGGCGGATAAGGAGGAGCATCCAAAACTATGTGATAACAAATGACACAGGAGGTAACAGCAACAATGTTTCGGGAGGCTATGAAGGCGGTTATCAGAGGGGAGTTAATTTCTATTAGGTCCCACAGAGAGAAGAGGGAGAGGGCGGAGTGGGAGAGGCTGGTGGGAGAGATACTCAGAGTAGACAGGAGGTACGCAGAGACCCCCAAGGAGGGGTTGCTAAAGGAGCGTCGGAGATTGCAGGCAGAGTTTGATTTGCTGACCACTGGGAAGGTGGAGGCACGGCTGAGGAAGGTGAAAGGGGCAGTCTACGAGTATGGGGAGAAAGCAAGTAGGATGCTGGCGCACCAACTTCACAGGAGAGAGTCAGCCAGGGAGATCGGGGGAGTGAGGGATAAGGAAGGTAATATGGTCTTGGACCCAGAGAAGATCAATGAAGTCTTCAAGGAGTTTTATTGTAAACTGTACGAGTCAGAACCCCCGAGGGGAGGGGAAGGGATGAAGCAATTTATGGATCAATTGTGGTTCCCAAGGGTGGACGAAGATCTGGTGGAGGGACTGGGGGCCCCGTTTGAGTTGGAGGAGATAGTTAAGGGCCTAGCAAGTATGCAGTAAGGCAAGGCCCCCGGTCGAGACGGCTTCCCTGTAGAATTTTATAAGAAATTCTCGGAGCTACTGAGCCCACTCCTGCTAAGAACCTTTAACGAGGCAAAGGAGAGAGGAACCCCCCCCCCCCCCCCCCCCCGACGATGTTGCAGGCATTGATCTCGCTCATTTTGAAGAGGGAGAAGGATCCGCTTCAATGTGGGTCCTACAGGCGATATCGCTCCTGAATGTGGATGCCAAATTGTTGGCGAAAATTTTGCCTACCAGAATAGAGGACTGCGTCCCGGGAGTGATTGAGGAGGACCAGACGGGTTTGGTCAAGGGCAGGCAATTGAACACACATGTGAGGAGACTCCTGAATATTATTATGATGCCCTCAGAAGGAGGGGATGCAGAAGTAGTGGCTGCAATGGATGCAGAGAAAGCCTTTGACAGGGTGGAACGGGAGTACCTGTGGGAAGTGTTAGGTAGGTTTGGATTTGGTGAGGGATTCGTAGGGTGGGTCAAGCTACTGTACCAGGCCCCCGTAGCAAGTGTATCCACGAACCGGTGAGGTTGGAGTATTTTAGACTGCATCGAGGGACGAGGCAAGGGTGCCCCCTATCCCCACTACTGTTTGCCCTGGCAATTGAGCCGTTGGCCATAGCGCTCAGGACTTCAAGGAACTGGAGGGGGCTGGTACGGGGGGAGGCGGAGCATCGGTTTCCCTCTACGCAGACGACCTACTATTGTATATTTCGGACCCGCTAGAGGGGATGGGGGAGGTCATGCGGATCCTAAGGGACTTTGGGAGCTTCTCTGGGTATAAGTTGAATGTGGGGAAAAGTGAGCTGTTTGTAACCCACGCTAGGGGTCAGGAGGAGAGACTGGGGGAGCTCACGTTCAAGAAGTTTGGGGAGAAGCTTTCGTTACCTAGGTATGCAGGTGGCTAGGAACTGGGATGCCCTACACAGGCTCAATCTATCTCTACTTGTAGAGCAGATGGAGGGAGACTTTAAAAGATGGGACATGCTCCTGCTTTCCCTGGCGGGAAGGGTGCAGACTGTGAAGACGACGGTTCTCCCCAGATTCCTGTTTGTTTTTCAGTGATTTCCCATCTTCATCCCCAAATCCTTCTTCAAGCGGGTGAACAGCATTATCACAGGATTTGTGTGGGCAAACAAGACCCCGGGAGTCGGCCCCGGGGGGGGGGGGGGGGGGGGGGGGTGGCACTGCCGAACTTCTGTAGCTACTATTGGGCGGCTAATGTGGCCATGATTAGGAAATGGGGAATGGAGGAGGAGGCGGCGTCATGGAAAGGCAGCAGCCTAGGGGCACTAGTAACGGCACCGCTGCCGTTCTTGCCGGCACGATATACCACACGCCCGGTGGTGACGGTGGCACTGAGGGTCTGGGGGCAGTGGAGAAGGCACAGGAAGGGGAGGGGGCCTCCGTTTGGACCCCGATACGGAACAACCATAGATTTGCTCCGGGCAAGATAGACGGGGGGGTTTCAAGGCTGGCATAGGGCAGGCATTAGAAGGATGGGAGACCTGTTTATAGATGGGACTTTCCCTAGCTTGAAGGCGCTGGAGGAGAAGTTCAGCCTACCCCCGGAAAATGCCTTTAGTGACCTCCAAGTTCACGACTTTCTCAGAAAACAGGCGGGGACATTTCCGTTGCTACTTCCTCGAAGGATGCAGGACAGGGTGGTGTCTGGCATCTGGGTAGGAGAGGGGAAGGTGTCGGACATCTACCAAGAGCTGCAGGAGGCGGAGGAAGCCTCAGTGGAGGAACTGAAGGGCAAGTCGGAGGAGGAGCTAGATGAGGGCCTGTGGGCTGATGCCCTGGGCAGGGTGAATTCTTCCTCATCATGTGCCAGGCTCAGCTTAATTCGGTTTAAGGTGGTGCATCTGGCTCACATGAGGACGGCGAGAATGAGCCAAGTTCTTTGGGGTGGAGGACAGGTGTGCGAGGTGTTCAGGGAGTCCGACGAACCATGTCCATATGTTCTTGGCATGCCCAGCGCTTAAAGAATTCTGGCAGGGCTTTGCGAGGACTATGTCCAGGATTTTGGACACGTGGGTGAAGCCGAGTCCAACAATAGCGATCTTTGGGGTGTCGGAGGATCCGGGAGTGCAGGAAGCGAAAGGTGCCAAGGTGTTGGCCTTTGCCTCCCTGGTAGCCTGGAGATGGATCTTGTTCATGTGGAGGGACGCGAAACCCCAGAGTGTGGAGACCTGGGTTAGTGACATGGCTGGGTTCCTCAGCCTGGAGCAAATAAAGTTTGTCAAACTTTCCTTGACTTTCATGGGGAGCGGTAAAATGTCAGCAGCAGCAATCTGGGAGAGGGGGGTGGATTGAAGAAGGGGGGGGAACTGTCTAATGTATGTTTTCTTTTTGTATAATGGTAACAGCCACCTAGTTTTGTGAAATATTTTTCATTTATTTTTCTGTTATTAGTTATGTAAAAATTCTGTTTGAAAAAAGCTTTAATAAAAACAATTTTAAATTTAAAAAAAAAAAAAAAAATATATATATATAAATTGAGGGCAAGTTTTTTTTTTTTATTGAGCCGATTCCTCTTTCCCACATCAGAGGTTTAGTCACTAAATATTTTTTTCTCGCCTCTGGGCTGGAATATTCTGGGCTCTGGGTTTCAAGTAAATTTTATTTGATGCTTGTGCTGTTTCTATGTGCTCTCTTTCCCCTTTGCCGTAAATATTTGTGTTCAGTTATTGCTCCTCATTCCTGTTGACAGACCTACACGGTGCCTCTTTTTGCTATACTGTATCACCACTAGTCAGGGTTGTGAGGTCTGTCACTAGACCTATGATTTCTGAGTCCTGTGTTGCCCATGATATGATCGATCTGTATCCATTTAAGAAAAACTGTGCCCACCAAAATATCAAATTGTAAAATTAACCACTAAGTTGCTCATGAACCTGAAAAGTGATTTTAAACAGATTTTGTATTACTTAAGATGCTCTTGCAAAACCTGAACAGCGGTTTTACAAATCAGCTTATGTGGTGAACCCATGACCCATATAAATCACCACCAACCAGACGTTTGCTGGATTGTGCTCCTCAGTTTATGACCCAAATATCCAGTTCCTCTGACTCTTGTTGGTAGTGCTTCCATCAGAAACTCCTGAGTGTCAGCACTGGCCTGCACACTTGGTATCTTTTGTGTTATGTTACGTCACTTAAATGCACCCACTGGTGCAGATCCACGGAACAGCCGTAAAATTTTTGGGGAAAACATGCCCAGTTCCTTTTATCTCGTCAGTGAGGTTGTACCAGACATACCCACACCAGAGTTGGGGTAGCATCAGAAACTCCCAGCAGTAAGCAGTTGGATATCCCCAAAGGTGAACTGATTCGACTGTCTCTCTTTGCAGATACCAGGTCTGATGCAACGGAGGACCAAGTGGAAGATGGACAGTTGTTTGGTACGAAGTTGGCTTCGGATGCGAGAGCTGTACCTTTTCAGAACCCTTCTGAACCACACTGGCTTAAAAAGAGTGATCTGTCTGATTCCGCAGTGATCAAAGGCAACACGGTTTCTGTTTTATCAGAACATCACGGTGATGTTTGCACAGCAGGAGTTAAATGGGAGCAGGATGAACTAAAGGCGACTCGTCAACTTAAAGTCAAGATGGCAGAAGACTTCAAAGAACAGCATTGCCAGGAACCAACGTACCCTGATGGTCCTGATGATTCCGATCCCCCTCCTGTGAGAAGAAAGAATTGTAATGGTAAAGACGAAGATGCTCATTTCACTGTAAGCAAAGAATCATCCATTGGGAGCTCTGACTTCGGCAGTCATTCAGATTTTGACATAAATACAGATGAAGTGAATGAAATTGATGTGGAAATACTGGTATGTACTGATCAACTATTCAAATGAATTTGTTTGTTAAAGTTGTGAATAGCGAATTAATTTATTTGTTCGTGTTCCCAATTCCGCTCTTACAGTTGGTTAACTGTAGCTCTTCCATTGGCTGATCTATTCAGTAGAAAGACTTACTGAGCTGTGCAGACTCGAGAGTGTCATGCACACAGCTTGTCCGGTAGTTTGCTCACTGCAGTCAGCTCCTGGTATCTCATTCAGATTGAGCAAAACTGCCCTGGATTCTTCTGCTGGTTGTAGATGACCCTGTTAGAGTTCTGTGTTTGCAGATGCTGGGGAATACTGGTTGTACTGCCAGTGTTTGCAGTGTGCACTTGTGTGGAAAGAACAGCCAGGTGAGTGAGGTACCGAGGGGTGATGTCCAGAGGATCCTACCTGTGTGTGTCTCGGGTATTCGGTCTATGGAAGGGGAATGATCAAAAGTAGCAGCAAATAATCTGCACCAGGAATTAATTATTATTGAAGTTTATGGTGGATTTTCTTTCTGATTGTATTGCCTGGCCTGATCTTTCAAGAAATCTAAATTCGAATTTTGGCTCCATGACTCACTTCACCCCAGGCGGACTATCCTGCCCTACAGAACTCCCTTCTGTTTGCTGATATTTATAAATAGCTAAAGGAGCGGGCAGGGCTTGTGATCCAGAATGTTCTCAACATTGTAAAGGCAGTAAAATGCAGAGAGGGTGAGAAATAATGGTACTATTGACTATTGCAATAATTTATAGCGGCTGAGTTTTGCTGTGTGATAAATAAACTAGAAGCTGAACTAGAAACTAGTATACACAGTGCTACATGATCTGAGATCATTTTGTGTTTGAAACCAAGACGAGTCTTGGTGTTGAACAGTGTAACATCCCTGGTTGTGTTCCAAGACGGTGTCTGTCTTTCTTGTCTCTCTCTCTCGAGCTATGCTGGCCTTCGCCCAATATCCACCCAGGCTGGTAATGCTGCAGGGACTATCCAATAAAAAGTGTTTCACTCTACCATGCAAAACACTGCCTCACATCATTCTTGCATTGTTATCTTCGTGTCACTTGTGACACCGATTATCACTTGTGCCCAACATTGAGATGTAATTCCTTGATCGGTCAAAACTTGCGAAACAATCCTGATTGGGCAGCACAGTGGTTAGCACTGCTGCCTCAGAGCGCCAGGGGCCCGGTTCAATTCCGACTTTGGGTCACACTGTGGAGTTTGTGTGAGTTTGCACGTTCTCCCCGTGTCTGCGTGGGTTTTCTCAGGGTGCTCCAGTTTCCTCCCACAGTCCAAAGATGTGCAGGTTAGGTAGATTGGCCATGATAAATTGCCCCTCAGTGTCTAACGGTTAGCTGGGGTTACGGGGATCGGGTGAGGGAGTGGGCGGAGTTGGGATGCTCTTTCAGAGGGTCAGTGCAGAATCGATGGGCCAAATGGTCACCTACATTGCAGGATTCTATGCTAAGAATCACACTGATGGCCAATCTAAGATTAATGATTAAAACATTTTTAAAAAAATAATCTTTATTGTCACAAGTAGGCTTACATTAACACAGCAATGAAGCTACTGTGAAAAGCCCCTAGTCGCCACATTCCGGCGCCTGTTCGGGTACACGGAGAATTCCGAATGTCCAATTCACCTAACAAGCACGTCTTTTGGGACTTGTGGGAGGAAACCGGAGCACCCGGAGGAAATACACGCAGACACAGGGCGAATGTGCAGACTCCGCACAGACAGTAACCCAAGCCGGGAGTCGCACCTGGGACCCTGGAGCTGTGAAGTAATAGTGTTAACCACTGTGCTACCATGCTGCCCATTATCAGTTGGGCTCGGAGTGTTGCTCGCTTGCGTGTGCTGAAAGCTTTGTCCATTCACACACAGGGCCCTGTCCTTTGCTAACAAGGAACATGCCCACACGGTGCACCTATTTCAACTAAACAAAACCATTCCCTGGATCATTCCTCATGGCAATGTTTTGACCAATCAGAGTTGATCTGTCAAACATTTTGAGTTAACAGGATGCTGGAAAAGCTCACCATCTATCAGGAAAGAACATTTTGAATAGTTAAAAAAAAATGTTTCCCATTATTCATTGTTCACCCCACCGTTTAATTTGTTTACCCAATTCACCATAGTCCGCTCTCCCCTCATAGCTATATAATTGATCAAGATTTTTGTTTAACATGGCATTGACTAGTGTTATGGTCACTATTTCCCAACAAATCTTTTACCACAACATCACTAATTACCCTGCTTCATTACACAACTCTAGATCTAAGTTACTCTTAGTTGATTCCACTTCTCCAAGAAGCTGTCACAAATCATTTTACAAACTCCTCTTCTAGATTATTTTTCCCAATTTGATTATCCCTGTCTATATGAAGATAGGTCCCACACAATTATTACATTTTCTTTGTTCCTTGAAGAGCTGTGGATCAGCAGCAGCAGCAGAATTGTACTCAACCGTAAACTGTAAAATTGAGTCCCTGCATTACCACCAAGCCGGGGAATCAACCCTGGTTCAATGGAGAGTGCAGGAGGTCATGCCAGGAGCAACACCAGGCATAGCTTAAACTGAGGTGTCAACCGAGTGAAGCTACAATGCAGGTCTGTTTACGCGCCAAACAGCACAAATAGCAAGTCGTCTAAGCGATTTCACAACCAATGGATCAGATCTAAGCTCTGCCACCTTGTCGCATTCAGTCGTGAATGATGCTGGGCAATTTGGAGGAGGAGGCTCCACAGATATCCCTATCCTCAATGATGGAAGAACCCTGCACATCAGTGCAAAAGAAAAGTCTGAAGCATTCGCATCAATCATCAGCCAGAAGTGCTGAGTGGATGATCAATGCCTGCAGTCTTCGGAGGTCCCCAACATCACCCATGCTAATCTTCAGCCAATTATGTACACACAAGCATACAATTTGATTCCCTTCACATGATAGCAAGAAATGACTCCAAGCTTTGGATTCCTAATGCAAAGCTCTGAGCCCTGACACTATTCCGGCAATTGTGTTGAAAACGTGTGCTCCAGTACTGGCTGTGTCGCTAGCCAAGATGTTCCAGTAGAGCTGCGACACTGGCAGCTACCCGACCATGTGGAAAATTACCCAGGTGTGTCCTCTGCACAGAACGCACGACAGGCCAACTAGGCCAATTACCACCCTATCAGTCTACTGTAAATCATTCGTAAAGTGATGGAAACCGTCATCAACAGTGCTATCAAGCTGCACTTAGCAATAACCTGCTCCCTGATGCTCAATTTTGGTTCTGCCAGGACCATTCAGCTCCTGACCACATAATAGTCTTGGTTCAAACATGAATAAAGAGCTTAATGCCAGAGGTGAGGTGAGAGTGACTGCCCTTGACATCAAGGCAACATTTGATCGAGTATGGGATCAAGGAGCCCGAGCAAAACTGGAGTTCAGTGGGAATCGGGGGAAACCCCCTGGTTGGAGTCATACCTGGCACAAAGGAAGATGGTTGTGGTGGTTGGAGGTCAATCATCTCGGCTTCAGGACATAGACATAGAATTTACAGTGCAGAAGGAGGCCATTCGGCCCATCGAGTCTGCACTGGCTCTTGGAAAGAGCACCCTACCCAAGGTCCACACTATATCCCCAGTAACCCCACCCAACACTAAGGGCAATTTAGCTTGGCCAATCCACTAAACCTGCACATCTTTGGACTGTGGTAGGAAACCGGAGCACCCGGAGGAAACCCACGCACACACTGGGAGAACGTGCAGACTCCGCATAGACAGTGACCCAAGCCATAATCGAACCTGGGACCCTGGAGCTGTGAAGCAATTATGCTAACCACAATGCTACCGTGCTGCCCTATCATAGAACATAGAACGGTACAGCACAGCACAGGCCCTTCAGCCCACAATGTTGTGCCAACCATTAGATTAATCCTAATCCAAGATCAACCTAACCTACCCCTTCAATTTACTGCTGTCCATGTGCCTGTCTAAGAGTCGCTTAAAATGTCCCTAATAACTCTGACTCCACCACCTCTGCCGGCAGTGCATTCCACACACCCACCACTCTCTGTGTAAAGAACCTACCTCTGACATCTCCCCTACACCTTCCTCCAGTCACCTTAAAATTATGTCCACTCGTGACAGTCATTTCCACCCTGGGGAAAAGTCTCTGGCTATCCACTCTATCCATGCCTCTCATCACCTTGTACACCTCTATCAAGTCACCTCTCTGCCTTCTTCGCTCTAGTGAGACAAGCCCTAGCTCCCTCAACCTTTCTTCATAAGACATGCCCTCCAGTCCAGGCAGCATCCTGGTAAATCTCCTCTGTACCCTCTCCAAAGCATCCACATCCTTCCTATAATGAGGCGACCAGAACTGGACACAATATTCCAAGTGTGGTCTAACTAGGGTTTTATAAAGCTGCAGCAAAACCTCATGGCTCTTAAACTTAATCCCCCTGTTAATGAAAGCCAACACACCACACGCCTTCTTAACAACCCTATCAACCTGGGTGGCAACTTTGAGGGATCTATGTACGTGGACCCCACGATCCCTCTGTTCCTCCACACTTCCAAGAATCCTGCCTTTAACCCTGTATTCAGCATTCAAATTCGACCTTCCAAAATGAATCACTTCACATTTATCAAGGTTGAACTCCATCTGCCACTTCTCAGCCCAGCTCTGCATCCTATCAATGTCCTGTTGTAACCTGCAACAGCCCTCAACACTATCTACAACTCCCCCAACCTTCGTGTCATCGGCAAACTTACTAGCCCACCCTTCCACTTCCTCATCCAAGTCATTTATAAAAACCACAAAGAGCAGAGGTCCCAGAACAGACCCTTGCGGGACACCACTGGTCACCGACCTCCAGGCGGAATATTTTCCATCCACTACCACTCGCTGTCTTTCGGCCAGCCAATTCTGTATCCAGACAGCCAAATTTCCCTGTATCCCATGCCCCCTAACTTTCTGAATGAGGCTACCATGGGGAACCTTATGAAATGCCTTACTGAAATCCATACACACCACATCCACTGCCCAACCTTCATCAGTGTGTCTCGTCACATCCTCAAAGAATTCAATGAGGTTTGTGAGGCATGACCTGCCCCTCACAAAGCCATGCTGTCTATCTTTAATCAAACTATGTTTTTCTAAATAATCATAAATCCTATCTCTCCAAATCCTTTCCAAAATTTTGCTCACCACAGACGTAAGACTGATGGGTCTGTAATTCCCAGGGATTTCCCTATTCCCTTTCTTGAACAGGGGAACAACATTCGCCTCCCTCCAATCATCCGGTACTACTCCAGTGGAGAGTGGGGACGCAAAGATCATCGCCAATGGCACAGCAATCTCCTCCCTCGCTTCCCATAGTAACCTTGGGTATAATCCTGTCAGGCCCAGGGGACTTATCTATCCTGATGCTTTTCAGAATTTCCAGCACATCCACCTTCTTAACATCAACCTGTTCGAGTCTATTAATCTGATTCACACTGTCCTCATGAGCACCAAGGTCCCTCTCTCTAGTGAATACTAAAGCAAAATATTCATTTAGGGCCTCCCCTACTTCCTCAGACTCTAGGCACAAGTTCACTCCACTATCCCTGATTGGCCCTACACTCACTCTGATCATCCTCTTATTTCTCACAAGTGTAGAACGCCTTGGGGTTTTCCCTAATCCTTCCCACCAGGGCTTTTTCATGCCCCCTTCTAGCTCCCCTCAGTCCATTTTTGAGTTCCTTCCTGGCTACCTTGTAACCCTCTAGAGCCGTGCCAGATCCTTGCTTCCTCAACCTTACGTAAGCTTCCTTCTTCCTCTTGACTAGAAGCTCCACTTCTCTTGTCATCCAAGGCTCCTTCACCTTACCATTCCTTCCTCGTCTCAGTGGGACAAAACTAACCCAGCACTTGCAGCAAGTGCTCCTTAAACAACCCCCACATTACTGTTGTGCATTTCCCCAAGAACAATTGTTCCCACTTTATGCTCCTCAGCCCCTGTCTAATGGCAGTATAAATTCCCCTCCCCAATTAAATACCTTCCCATACTGTCCGTTCCTATCCCCCTCCATGCTCAACATCATCCAGGACAAAGCAGTGATCCTGCATGTTCTATACATTTCTGTTGAATATGTGATGCTTTACACTTGTGAATATCAAACATCTTCTGCAGTATATACCCGTGTAAAAGAAGCCAATCTCCTGTTAAAAAATAGACCATATTTTTTTCAGAGATCAAAGCCCCTGTTGACAGCCTCTCTCATTCCAGGGACTGCTTTGCGTACTCCGCAAAAAAAGCCAGCAGAAAGGAGTTATTGGTTAACTAACAGAAAGCAAAGAGTGGGGATAAATGCGTGTTTTTCTGGTTGGCGATCAGTGGCTAGTGTTGTGCCTCCGGGATCAGTTTTGGGACTGCAATTGTTTACAATTTACATAGATGATTTGGAGTTGGGGACCAAGTGTAATGTGTCAAAGTTTGCAGATGGTACTAAGATCAGTGGTGTGTGCAGAGGACACAAAGTCTGCAGAGGGATATAGATAATTTGGGTGGGCAAGGGTCTGGCAGATGGAGTACAATGTTGGTAAATGTGAGGTCATCCATTTTGGTAGGAATAGCAACAAAATGGGCTATTATTTTCATGGTTAAAAAATTGCAGCATGCTGCTGTGCAAAGAGACCTGGGTGTCCTTGTGCATGGATCGCAAAATGTTGGTTTGCAGGTGCTGCAAGTAATTAAGAAGGCAAATGGAATTTTGTCCTTCATTGCTAGAGGGATGGAGTTTAAAAACAGGGAGGTTATGCTGCAGCTGTATAGCGTGCTGGTGAGGCCACACCTGGAGTACAGTGTACAGTTTTGGTCTGCTTACTTTAGAAAGGATGTATTGGCTCTGCAGAGGAGATTCACGAGGCTGATTCCAGAGTTGAGAGGATTGGTTTATGAGGAGAGACTGAGTAGACTGGGACTATACTCATTGGAATTTAGACAAATGAGGGAATGATAGAAACACATAAAATTGTGAAGGAAATAGTTGAGATAGAAGAAGGGAAATTGTTTCCACTGGCGGGTGAAACTAGAACTAGAGGGCATAGCCTCAAAATAAGGGGGATTTAGGACTGAGTTGAGGAGGAACTTCTTCACCCAAAGGATTGTGAATCTATGGAATTCCCTGCCCAGTGAAGCAGTTGAGGCTACCTCATTGATTTTTAAGGCACAGATAGATAGATTTTTGAACGGTAAATGAATTAAGGGTCACGGTGAGCGGGTGGTAAGTGGAGCCAAGTCCACAAAAGATCAGCCATGATCTTATTGAATGGCGGAGCAGGCTCGAGGGGTCAGTTAGCCTACTCCTGCTCCCTAGTTCTTATGCAACACTGTTTGGAAAAGTCATGAGGCTGACCTGCTTGCCCAGCAGGCGTTGCTTGAACTGATTCTCCGCTAACATTGCCATCGCAGACATCCCAGATCACAGCACACCTTGCGGACAATATCCTTGAAATAGCAACAGGCCATGGGGAGCTGGCCAATCAGTGAACTTGTGTGGATAGCCGGTCCATGTACTGGATGCTGTATGGGCCCATGCATGTGAACCCTTCGAAACCAGTTGGCTTTTAATTTTTTTGCCGATGAAACTGGTTCAAAAAGACTTTTACACGGGTAAGAACAGTCCATTCCCTTTATTGTGTAAGTTTATTTGCTTTATCTAGTTGACAGTGCCTTCATGTGGTGGTTATCAATAATCTGCTTACTGATGCTTGGGTTCCACCAGGATCACCCTGTTCACAACTTCCAGACCTTGGTCCAAACATGGACAAAGGAGTTAAATTCCAGAGCTGGGAGTCCTCTCCCTAATATCAAGGCAGCATTTGATTGAGTGTGGCATCAAAAAGCCCTAGTAAAATTGAACTTGAGTTAGGATCAGGGACCTAACTGGCCGGCGTTGAACGTAGCACAAATGACCATAGTTGTGATCAGAGGTCAATCATCTCCGCACCAGGCCATTGCCGCAGGAGTCCTTCTGGTCAATGTCCAAGGCCCAACCATCATCTTCTGCTTTAGCAATCACCCTTCCTGCTTCATTAGGTCAGAAATGGGGATGTTAGCTGATTATTGCACAGTGTTCAGATCCATTACAACTCCCAAGACACTGAAGCAGTCTGTGTCCCCTTGCAGCAAGACCTGGACATCATTCAGACTTGGGCTAGAAGAAAGATTTGTGTCACAAGTGCCAAGCACCAACCATCTCCAGCAAGAGAGAATCTAACAATCTCTCCCTTTGGCATTCAACTGCATTATCGTCGCTGAATCCCCCACTATCCGCATATTTCAGGGGGGGGTTACCATTGGCTAGAAACTAAACTGGACCTGTCATCTAACTATGGGAGCTAATCTGTGACCAGTGACTCACTATCTGACTCTTTTGAACATCCACAAGGTATAAGTCAGGGGTGTGATGGAATACTTTCCGTTTGCCAGGATGATTGTGGCTCCAGTAACACTCGAACTCAATAGCATCCAGGACAAAGCGGTTTGCTTGATGTGCATCATTCCACGAGGCTTCTTCCCAAAGCCACAACGTCTACCACCTAGAACGAGAAGGACAGCAAAAGTGTGGGAACATCATCAAGTTCCCCTCCAATTGTACACAGCCGTGTTTTGGAACGCAATCCTTTCTGACATGCTGCTGAGCCATAATTCCGGATCCCCTGCCTCCCACCTAACAGCACTGTGGGAGTACCTGCATTACACAGACTACAGCAATTCAAGGAGGTTCACTCCCATTTTATTTCAAATGATCTTAGGGGTTGTTGCCTTTTCTGTATCTCTGTCTTTTCCTGTGGCTCTGTTCCAATTATGGCAATCAGTGGGTTTGCCCTCCTTTCTTTGGCATCTATGTTCTAATGCTGAGTCGCCAGGTATCAAATGATACCACCACAAGGTTCAACCGGATATCGATCAAAGAGCCAAACACCAGTTAGTTAGTTCAAGGTCAAGGGTACTTTATTTACACACACTTAGTCATGCAACAGAAACACTACTAGTTAACTACACCTATCGACGAAGACAACCTGTACTTAACTTCGGTCACACGGCTTAGATCAGAGGAACAGTGGCCGCTGTCCAATTTTGGATCTATCGAGTCCGAAGGAGTAACTGCTGCTCAGCTAGGCTCATCCGTCTGGTAGCGAGCGAAGCGAGCGTTGAACTTGGACTTGCTTCTGGTGGTGCTGCACTTGGGAAATGGTCGTAGCCAGGGGGCCTGGTCCAAGAGAGGACGAACATATGGCAGACTCTTCTTATACTTGGGGGTTTCTTCTTATACTTGGAGGTTTTCGCGCTCTTTTGGGCGGTCCTCCGGTTTGGGCCGCACTAATTGGGTGATCCCTGATCACACTGTTCGATTCCTAACCAATAAGTGGGCAGGGATCTGGATGGCTGGGTGTGTCCCAAGCGGTCACTGACCCCGTTGTTTACGCTTCCCCTCAACAGGGAGTGGCGCCAAAATGTCTGTGTCTGTACCGGTCGCTCAAGTGCCAGTCCTTTGTTCTGGTGAAGATGGGCTATCGAATGCTAATCGGCCCATCAAAATGCTAATTGGTCGGAGTCTCGATACTGTCTGGACTCCTTGCTTGCAAATATACATTTCAGGCTCTGAGCCTGCCTGAGTCTTGCCTTGTTCATTTTACCTGCTAGGCTTTGCGAGTTTCTCTGTCCCTAGTTGTAAGTGGCCATCCCAGATGGCTGCAGGGTGGGAAATAAATGCTGGCCTTGCCCGTGTTGCCCACATCCCATGAAAAAATAAGACCTGTTACAGCACAGAAGGCAGTCATTTGACCCAATGTGTCTACACTGACTCTCGAAATGAGCATTTCACCGAGTGCCATTGTCCTGGAGTCTTGTTCCTTTTATATTGTTCCTGAATATTGTTCCTTTTCAGACCATCCAATTCCTTCTTGAATGCCACGATTAAACCTGGTCTCCACCGCACACTCAGGCTGTGTATTCCAGACCTTAAAAAAAGTTTTTCTCATATCGCTTTTGCTTCTGTTGCCAATTACTTTTCTCGTTCTCCATTCTTTCACGAGTGGGAACATTTCCTATCTGCTCTGTCCAGACCCCTCGTGCTGAATACTTCTATCAAATCTCCTCTCAGCTGCCTTTTCTCCAAGAAAAATGGTCCCAACTCTTCCAATAAAAGCAGCAGATGCTGAAAAAACACAGTAGGTCTGGCAGCATCTCTGGAGAGAGAAACAGTGGACGTTTCAAATCTGCATGACACTTCTTCAGGGCTCTGTTTATTCTGGTAAACCTCTTCTGCACTTTCTCCAATGCCTTCACATCCTTACTAAAATGTGGCACCCAGAACTGTTCGCAATACTCCAGCTGATGCCTAACTTGTGTCTTACACAAGTTGAACATAACCTCCTTGCTCTTGTGCTGTAAGCCCTTATTAATAAAGCATGGGATACTGCTCTAAAGTCATATGGACTCGAAAGGTTAACTCTATTTTCTCTCTCCATAGATACTGCCAGACTTGGTTTTTTCCAACATTTTCTTTTTTTTGTCTAGGATACTGTTTGCTTTATTAACTGTCTCTCAACCTATCCTGCCACCTTAAATGACTTGTGAACACCTTGCTGAGAGCCATCTCCAAGGTCATCGTGAAATGCAAGGGTCTCAATACCGACTCCTGGGAAACTCCACCACAAACCCTCCTCCAGCCTGAAAAACATCCATTAACCATTACCATCTGTTTCCTGTCACTCAGCCAATGTTGTATCCATGTTGCTACTGTCCATTTTATTCTATGAGCTCGAACCTCCCTCACAAACCTGTGTGGCTCTGGATTAAATGCCTTTTGGAAGTCCACACTGTGCCACATCAAGAGCATTACCTCATCGACCATCTTCGCCGAGCTCCAGCAAATTGGTCACTTTTTTTTCCCCTTGTCAAATCCACGCTGGCTCTCCTTCAGTGACCTGCATTTGTCCATGTGACCATTAATGAAGTCCTGAATTACAGTCTCTACAGGTTTCCCCACCACCAAAGTTAAACTGACGTTGTTGAGTTTACCCTATTGTTGAACAAGGACGAGACGTTTGCAATTCAAAGTTGATGCTTTAGTCACCACTTCTCACCCTGTGGGTACGGTTTGCTTCCCCTGCTATGAACCGTGTTGGGATGATCTATAAATTGTTCCTGTGTTTACAGTGGAGTGTCAACATTGATCATGTGCTGCTGTCGGCCTTGTGCCAACAGCTCTCTGCTCCAGAGGTATGGGAACTGCCAGCGGGATCTGTCTAATTGTCAGTATAAACCTGGTTACACATTATGCAGGCAAACACCTGTTTTTTATACACAATCATGTGGACTGTCCAGATGTGAACAAATCCCTGGCAATGCTGTTAATACAGTGGGTAACTGGCAGTATGGCTGGAAACTTATCAAAGGTTGCATCAGACACGATTTGAACCATTTTTCCAGGCAGCTTTTCTCAACACTTCTTTTTCTAGTTGAAGTAGCACAGAAAGGTTTTTATGTTTCTATTTGAGCTAGAATTCGATGTTCTTGTCTTTATTTACCCGCAGCAGAGTTTCTCCAATATTTTGAGCATTTGCTGGTGGATTCTGATTCTTAGAAAGGCCTTGTCTGAAAATGTTGCCGTTTTCCTGACCAGTTCGGGGGCGTCATTAGCATTCTAGTTGCCCACTGCTTTAGCAAATGCAACGGCCAAGCTTTACTTTACTTTAAAAATAATTCTGAGCGTTATGGAGCTGGGATGTATAATTGGACAAATCCAAACTCTGTCACATAGTGATCCAAGTCCCAGGCGACATGCATTTCATTTCTCAGACACTAGTTTTGCCTGTTTGAATTTTGTGTGTTTAGAGCTCTGGAAAAGCTTCGTTACCTCATTTGGGGAATAAACCCGAAACCAAAACCCCAAGATCAGCAATTTTGAGGTGAATGCAAACTAAGGCCCACTCTCCCTCCCTATGTCGCCCCATGTAGGTTTGTGCTCCCCTGCTAGAAATCAAGAATATTTAAACCTAGGTAACTCATCTGAGACTAATCACATTTCAATTCAAAGTAAAATGCGTCTTAGAAACAAGTCGGAGTGTAACTGGAACAATCTGGGGAGTTCCGAATGCCTGGCTGAGTGAATTGGGTTATTTGTGGGTCAAATGGCCTTTTTTTTTTTTTTCATCCATGACCATTTTTGTGTCCATACTGACTGATACAGAGTCACTCGGAGAGCGAAAGTGCAGATATTGAGATGGAAGATGGTGAAGTAGCCGACGAGACGGCAGCAACTGAGAAATTATGCGCACCTTCCAGGTCAGTACCAGCATTTTGACAATTGTCGTCATTTTGCATCATTTCAATTGTCATGAGGTT
This sequence comes from Scyliorhinus torazame, assembly GCF_047496885.1. Classification (NCBI taxonomy): domain Eukaryota; kingdom Metazoa; phylum Chordata; class Chondrichthyes; order Carcharhiniformes; family Scyliorhinidae; genus Scyliorhinus; species Scyliorhinus torazame. The sequence continues at coordinate 34,452,921 of NC_092731.1, forward strand.
TATGCCTTTCCAGCCCAGAGCCATCTCTCTCTGCCTCTCTCCCTCTCTCTATCACCAATCTGATCCCTTTTTAAAATGCTTATCTGTTGTCTGACTTTGCTAGTTTTTGTTTAAAGCGATTTAAAATGTGTAATCAGTAACTTCTGAGTTTGAATATATTGGCACAGTGCGTTTTGCAGCTGCTCATGTGCTTTTAAGTTTCTGAAAAACAATAAATCCTACTACTAACATTTGATAGCATACAGTCTCCCCCATTGATGCCCCTGGGCTGTACAGCTCTTGTACCTGGGTAGGTAACCCGTTTCCAGTGTTCTGGAGTCAACCATTGAGAGAGATGGAAGAGCAGCGAATTCACATTTTTTGCTGTGTGCCACCCACCCCAGTTTTGCAACATGAAAGATACATAAGCTCTGCTTTGCTTCCCACTCCAGTGTCATGGCAGGGAATAAGAACATGGGCATCAGAATGCTCTGCTTAGTAGGTTACTCCTTTCTCCTCTCCTGAAGGTGCTGACTTCCTGTTCAGCTTTGGTTCCACAGATGGTTTCCATCACCATGCCCAGATTGCCCTGCTACTGTGGGCCATTCATCCATGGCCAGTACTATAGGGGCTGGATCGTGTCCTCATCTGCCAATCAAGTTGGAATAGGGAGTCAAGGGACAATAATTGAGGCTGTCTCTTTTTTTTCATACTCCCCATTCCACCTCAAAGATGCTGAGAAATGTTGTTTAGCTGAACTAGATAACAGCACGTAAGGATTTGGAAACTTTTCGCATCTTTAATCCAGTTTTGCTGCTGCAACAAGTGCATTTACTCAGGAATAATCTTTGCAACAAAAATAAGTCACACCTCGTAATAATTTAATCTTTTTTTAGGTGGCACTTTCACAATTATTCGCAATCTCCTAGGTTTGCACTCGGGAGAAAGGTAAGCTGAAATGTATAACATTGATTGATTTAATCCTGCGTTCTGCATTTGTGAGAGTTTGTGTATTCCGATAGGTCAAACTTCTGTTAATTTTAAAAATGCGGCATTAGAAGCTGAACTGTGGTATCATTAAATACAGGAACATTAAAACAGGTTGTATGGTGCATCACGGTGGCGCAGTGGGTTAGCCCTGTTGCTTCACGGCGCCGAGGTCCCAGATTCGATCCCGGCTCTGAGTCACTGTCCGTGTAGAGTTTGCACATTCTCTCCGTGTGTGTTTGCGTGGGTTTCGCCCCCACAACCCAAAGATGTGCAAGTAGGTGGATTGGCCATGCTAAATTGCCCCTTAATTAGAAAAAATGAGTTGGGCACTCTAAATTTATTTTAAAAAAAAACAGGTTGTGTAGTCCGTCCGATCTCTGCTGATGCTCATTTCTCACCAATTTGTCTAATCCTACTGGCCTTGCCAACCCTCATATCCTTGAATATTTACTTTTTGGCGATAGCCACATTCTGGCCGCCTGCCGTGTAAACAATTATTTTCCAGCCGACCGTTTCATCCTTTTTATGATGAACAAAAGTTTGTGCCTCTGTTAGCATCTTGCCACTCAGTGCAAATGATCTGTCACTGTTGCTTTCTCACCATAATATTGAATGCATATATCTGGGCATTCATGAACCTATCTAAACATCATTAAGATCTGCACTGACATCAGTATTGGGACAGGGGGGAACTGTACCGTTGGGACGGCCTCCACCGGAACCCATCTGGGACAGTTCCAAAAAGAAGCAGCAGGGCAGAGAGTAAATAAATAGTCAGGAACCCGAATTCTGGAACTGCAGCTAATGGCAAAACTACAAGATGTATACTGGCCAAACCAGAAGAGAGATAATAAACAAACAAATAAAGCATCAGTGCTGAGGGACAGGTCAGGGGGAGTAGCCCAGTCAGAGTTGTATATACTAATGCACGGAGTGTGAGGAATAAACGAGATGAGCCCAAATGCAAATTGAAGATTATGATGTAGTAGCTATTACCAAGACGTGGCTGCAGGATGGTCGGGACTGGGAACTGAATATTCCTGGTTATAAAGTTTACAGGAGGGACAGGGAAGATGGCAGAGGGGGTGGAGTAGCCTCACTGATTGGAAATACTCTCACCTCTTGGTGAGGGAGGATATAATGAGGGGAAAGCATCCTGTGGAGAGACCATAGGGCTGAACTGAGGAACAGAAAAGGATCTAAAACGGTAATGGGTATTGTGTAAAGACCCCCTGGTAGCAGCTCTGAGGTGTTGGATTGTATAAATTAGGCAAGTGTGTCACAAAGGCAGAGAAGTATGAATGGGGGATTTTAACTTACACATTGATTGGGAGAGGTAGACCAGCACCTGTCAGAAAGGCAGTAAATGTCTGGAATGTGTCTAGGATAGTTTCCTGCAGCAATATGTTCTAGGTGTAACAAGGAGACTGACAATATTAGATTTGGTTATGAGTAATGAGACAAATTTAATTAGTAGCCTAACTTTGCACAAAAAATTAGCAAATAGTGATCACAACATGATCAAATTCAATTTAACGGCAGAAAGTAAAAGCACGATTCAGCTGCTAGAACTTTAGACTCTGGTAAGGCTGACTACAAAGGGATGAGACCGAGACTGTCCACGGTAAACTGGGAACATCTGTTAATGGGTCAAGCGACTGAAGAACAGTAAAGAATATTTAAAGAAACATTTAACGAGATCCAGAGCAAGTATGGACCCGGAGAGCAAAGAGCTTCACTTCACAAAATAAACAGCCATGGACAACTAAAAGAGGTTATGGACAGCATAAAACTAAAAGAAGGGGATTACAAAAATATAAAACACAGCACAGATCCAGGCGAATGGGATTGATGCAAAGATCAGAAAAGGGTCACGATGCAGCTTAGAAGAGCTACAAAAAGATTATGAAAAGAAACTGGCAAAGGATATCTAACCCAATAAGGAATGCTATAGTTGTATAAAGGAAATGGGTGTGGTCAAGAGCAATGTGGGCCCACTCAAAGATGAAAATGGAGATATTGTCATTGATAATACCTCGGTATTTAGAGCTGACAAGGAGGATAACTTGCCGGAAGTCCCGAAAAAATTAATAGGCAATCGAGGACAAGGACTCAATACAATTAACGTAAGTACAGCATCACTAATTAGGAAATTAACGGAACTAAAGAGTGGCAAATCCCCTGGACCTAATAGTTTCCATCCAAGGGTATTAAAGGAAGTAGAGGAGCACATAGTAGATGCCCTAACTATAATATTCCAGAATTCCCTAGATTCATGAGTAGACCCTCTGGATTGGAAAATTGCTCATGTCACTCCACTTTTTAAGAAGGGTGAAAGGGGGAAACTAGGGAAATACAGACCTGTAATTCACATCTGTGGTGGGGAAATTGCTGGAGTCTATAATCAGGGATGGGGTAACCGAATACCTTGAAAAATGTTGATCAGGGAGAGCCAGCATGGATTCGTGAAGGGAAGGTCATGCCTGACAAATCCCCATTGAATTTTTTGGAGAGGTGACTAAGGTAGTGGACAGTGTCTATGGATGTTATTTATATGGACTTCCAAAAGACATTTGATAAAGTCCCACAGGGGCTGGTTTAGCACACTGGGCTAAATCGCTGGCTTTTAAAGCGGACCAAGACAGGCCAGCAGCACCGTTCAATTCCTGTACCAGCCTCCCCGAACAGGCGCCGGAATGTGGCGACTAGGGGCTTTTCACAGTAACGTCATTTGAAGCCTACTTGTGACACTAAGCCATTTTCATTTCATTAGAGGCTGTTGGCTAAGGTGGAAGCCATAGAATCCCTCCAGTGCAGAAGGAGGCCATTCGGCCACCCGAGTCTGCACCACCCTCTGAAAGAGCACACTACCAACTCCCCTGCCCTCTCCCTGTAACCCCACCTAACCTGCACATCCCTGGACTCTAGAGGCTATTTTATCATGGCCAATCCATCTAACCTGCACATCTTTGGACTGAGGGAGGAAACCAGAGCACCCGGAGAAAACCCACCCAGGCACAGGGAGAAAGTGCAAACTGTACACACAGTCACCCGAGGCAGCAGTGCTAACCACTGCGCCACCTATGGAGTTGAGGGCAAATTATTGACATAGTTAGGAAATTGGATGATGGCAAGCGACAGAGTGGGGATAAGATAATTACTCTAATTGGCAGGATGTGACTAGTGGTGTACCACAGGTCTGTGTTGGGGCCACAATTATTCACATTATTCATTAATTACTTGGATGATGGCATAGAAAGTCATATGTCCAAATTTGCTGATGATACAAAGTTAGGCGGCATTGTAGACAGTCCAGATAATAGCATAAAATTGCAAGGAGATATTGACAGACTAGGTGAATGGGAAAAATTGTGGCAGATGAAATTCAATGTAAGTAAATAGTCTATTTTGACTTAAAAAGGGATAGAGCAGAGCACTTTCTGAATGGAAAAAGGTTAATGTCCAAAGAGACTTGGGGGTTCAGGTGCACAGATCTTTAAAATGCCAGGAACAAGTGCAGAAAATATTCAAGAAGGCTAATGAATGTTAGCATTTATATCTAGAGATTTGGAATATAAAGACACTGGGGTTATGCTGCAGCTGTACAAATCCCTGGTTAGACCCCACTTGGAGTCACTGTGAGCAGTTCTGGGCACCACACCTTCAGAAGGATATTTCGGCCTTGGAGGGAGTGCAACGTAGGTTTATAGAAATGATGCCTGGATTTACAGGGGTTGAGTTACGAGGAGAGGTTACACAAATTGGACCTGTGTTCACCAGAATTTAGAAGGTTAAATAAAGGGTGATCTGATCGAAATATTCAAGATAATAACAGGGAAAGACAGGGCAGATAAAGATAAACTATTTCCACTGGTTGGAGATTCTAAAAATTAGGGCCAGACCGTTCAGGAGAGATGTGAGGAAGAACTTCTTCACTCAAAGGGTGGTAGAAGTTTGGAACCTTGTCCCACGAACAGCAGTTGAAGCTCGATCAGTTTTTAAATCTGAGATAAATACATTTTTGTTAAGCAAAGTATTAAGGGATATGGGCCAAAGACAGTTACATAGAGTTAGGCCACAGATCAGCCATGATTTCATTGACTGTCGGGACAGGCTTGAGGGGATGAATGGCCTATTCCTGTTCCTATCTTGGAGTCTAACCATCCACATTGGATCTGAAAGCTTTTTATGTCCTAGGCTCAACCACCTTCAGCTGCTTCATCAATGACCTTCCTTCCATCATGAGGTCAGAACTGAGGATGATCACAGATGACTGCACGATGTTCAGCACCATTTGCGGCTGCACATCCCATAAATGATTTTTTTTAAAAAAAAAGTTTCATCAGGCTGTCCGATATCTCTTTAAGTATGGTTACAGTCCCATTGCCTACCATACCGAAACAGCTGGAATGGGAATCGATGAACTTGGAATGTATCTCGTGTCCTAGATTTATGGGACTTATTGGACCAAGGATTAGAACCGATATGGCATTCTAGTGTATATCCGTGTCAATGCCACATTCTGCCTGTAATTGATGGTGAATTTCTGTTGTTTCCATTGCAAAAAAATGTAATCTTTCCTTTTTACCTTTTCTGTTGGAAGCAATTCCAGCCATCTTCTGCATCCATCAGCTCGCACGACTATGCAACAAGTAATCTTTTTTTTTATTTTAAAGATTTTGTGTAAGAGCAGGAAGAATCCACTGCTGCACACCATGAGAGAGCGAGAGTGGCGCAAACTGATGCAGGAACGTTTCAGTGAGTTGAGGAAGATGCTGTTTGAGGACGAGAAGGTTTCGAAGCGTGCCATTCTCGATGAGGTTTGTCAAAGGATTTCCCTAGTGTTTTATTTACATTTGCTAATCTTTCCCACCACTTCCTTCAAGAGAACATTCCATAATTTCTTCAGCTAATTTAGTGAAATGTGATAAAGGCCATCCAGCTCATCAGAGCCATTCCTTCCACAGATCCTATACAGTGTGCCCCACCACAGTCTCGGTCCCAATTGCTTAATATCCCCAAAGTCAATGGAGAAAAACAGCAGAATTCTCTCCATTTCTGTTCCCACTGTTGAAACAAGGCACCTCATAAACAGACCCTACCCTAGCTTTTCCCACTTTCTTCCATAAACACAAAAGCACAGCAACTGTTGTCACCTGGAATATTTATTGCTCTTGTATCATTAGCATACAACTTGTGAATTTGTCGTTACTGCTTCTGAAAATGATAGTTGATGTCAGAGTACGTTTCATAGGAAATGTCAACCCTCCAGCATGCCACCAAGAGGATATCAACAGACTGCTTGACTTGGAGGAGTTGAGAGAGGGGGAGATCGTAGTTCAGCTCAGTTGGTTTGTGATGCAGAGCGAGACCAGCAGCGCAGGTTCAATTCCTGAAGGACCTGCCTTCTCGACCTTGCCCCGCGTCTGAGGTGTGGTGATCCTTGGGTTAAATCACCACCAGTCAGCTCTCCCCCTCAAAAGGGGAAAGCAGCCTATGGCCCTCTGGGTCAATGGCGACTTTACTTACTTTTACTTGAAGTACAAAACTGACATACTAATGGAAACGTCCACTGGTTCACTCTCTTGGGGCTGACCCCTGACTTGAAGTACAATCTTGCAAAGATCATTTGTAATACATAAGGAAAATTCTTTCTGCAGGAGTAAGTTGAGAAGAAATTGCCAACAGAACAGAATTGTACAGTCTTGTTGCCTTTCTAAGGAAATGATAAAAGCACATAATAAAAATCTTTGTATAGTTCTTTAGAGTATTAGTTTTGTGGTTTAATTGTCTCGTTTTCAAGTCACTTTTGCCCATTAACGTTGGGAACCTATTGGCTGAAGCAAGTCAAATGTTTCTGTACAATTAGATCATCTTTAAAGGGCGAATGACTATGCCAGAACAAATAGAAATGCTAAGAAGAACCAGTTTAGAAGTGAGCTGAATTGTGATTTAACTGAAACTGGGGGAGGGAAAAAGCATCACGACCAAGAAATTGGACAAGGCAAGAAAACTGGTATGGGTGCGGCAATGCTTCTAATGCAGTCGGCACGCGTACTGCCATTTTGCATGATCGTGGTGTGCTGGCAATGCTGAACACACTGCTGGCTACATGCCTTAGTGGTGAACCAGAATTTTTGCAAAACTAGCACCAAATAAAGCACCATCCTGACATGGAAATATATCGCTGTTCCTTCGCTGTCGCCAAAATTCTGGAACCCCCTCGCTGACAGCACTGTGGGTGCACCTACACCTGGACTGCAGCGATTCAAGAAGGCAGCTCACCCCACCTCCTTCTCAAAGGCAGTTAAGAATGGGCAATAAATGCTGGCCTAGCCAGTGAAGACCACATCCCCATGTATACATTTTTTTAAATTTAAGAGGAGGTGCAATCTAGCTCAAGCAGGTGCCAGAATTTTTGGGGGAAGCGAATGTGAACAAGAAGAACACTGATTAATGCTGCAAAGTTCCAGAGTTCTCTGACATTGGCTGCCTTGGCGGAGGTGAACGAGAGAGATCCTCTATCCATGGGCAGCCAGGAGATGTCCAGACATGAATGAGCGCAAACATGATGGTCAGTGCCAAGAGTGTATCATCACCCTTGGATGCTGTGCCATCAATTTCGCTTATCCTGAAACGGGACAAGGACCCGGAGCTATGTGGGTCTTGCAGGCCAATTTCCCTGTTGAACGTAGACGCCAAACTGTTTGCCAAAATTTTGTCCTCTAGGATTGAGAACTGTGTACCGGACGTTATTGTGGAGGATCAGACCGGGTTCGTGAAGGGTAGGCAGCTGGTGGCCAATGTAAGAAGGCCGTTCAACGTGATCATGATGCCCCCGGAGAGTAGGGAGGGGGAGGTCGTGGTCGCGATGGATGTGAAGAAAGCTTTCAACCGGGTTGGAGGTTCTGGAGCGGTTCGGATTTGGAAGGAGCTTTATTGACTGGGTCAGGTTGATGTACCAGGCTCCTGTGGCAAGCGTATGGACGATGAGGACAACTTCGGACTATTTTAGACTGCACCGGGGGACAAGACCGGGATGTCCCCTCTCCACACTGCGGTTTACGCTGGCTATAGAGCCCCTGGCAATTGCTCTGAGAGCCTCAAGGGACTGGAAGGGGCTGGTCCGGGGTGGGGGGGGGGGGGGGGGTGGAGCACAGAGTCTCGCTGTATGCGGATGACCTGCTTTTGTATGTTTCAGATCCAATGGAGGGGATGGAAGAAATTATGGGAATTTTGGAGGAATTCGCCCGGTTCTCTGGGTATAAGCTTAATATGAGGAAGAGCGAGATGTTTGTGGTCCAGGCGAGGGGTCAGGAGAGGCAACTGGGGGAATTACCGTTCAGAGTGGTAGGGGGCAGTTTCAGATACCTAGGTATCCAAGTGGCGAGAGATTGGGACAGGCTGCATAAATTGAACTTGGCCCGGTTGGTGGATCAGACGAAGGAGGATTTCTGGAGATGGGTTGTGTTCCCGTTGTCTCTGGTGGGCAGAATTCAAACGGTAAAAATGACGGTCCTCCCAAGATTCCTATTCGTTTTCCAATGTCTCCCCATCTTCATCCCGCGGTCCTTTTTTAAGCAGGTCAATAAAGTTTTTGCGGGGTTTGTGTGGGGGGGCAAGTCCCCTCTAGTGAAGAGGGCAATTGTCGAGCGGAGTCGGGGGGAGTGTGGGCTGGCGCTGCTGAATTTCAGCAATTATTACTGGGTGGCTAATATAGCCATGGTTAGGAAGTGACTGGTGGGTTGGGGGGGAGTCGGGCGGGCAGAGAGAGTCGGCATGGGCACGTGTGGAGGCGGCTTCTTGCAAGGGCACAAGTCTGGGGGCGCTGGTAAACGACTGGTTTATAGAATGGAGCTTTCTGAGTATGAGGGCGCTGGAGGAGAAGTGTACACTTGCGGGGGGGAACTTTCTGCGGAAGCAGGTACCAACCTTCCCACTCCTGCCACTGAGGGGGATTCAGGATAGGGTGGTTTCTAGAGGATGGATAGAAGAGGAGAGCGTTTCGGACGTATATAAGGAGCTTATGGGATCGCAGGAGGCGCAGACCGAGGAGCTGAGCAAACGTGGGGGGAGAGATAGAGGAGGGCTTCTGGGCGGACGCGTTGAGTTGGGTCAACACAACCGCAACATGTGCCAGGCTCAGCCTAATCCAATTTAAGGTTGTGCACTGAGCTCACATGACAGTGGCCCAGATGAGCAGATT